>NC_064931.1:307387681-307987681 GCF_023897955.1 Schistocerca gregaria
TAAATCCTGAAAGGAATTAATACTTTTGAAAAATGCTTAATGAACTGAAATTGAATTAAGATCTAAAAAAATTACATAAACAGTGTTTTGACTCACAGAAAATGCTAGATGCTTCAACAAAAATTAGCATGGTTTACATTATCCTTATTTGGTTCCAATTGTCAGAATCATTTTGCTGTTGAAAGGGTTAATATAAGGTGAAGCTCTTTGGAGGTGTAGGTTTTAGAAAGGCAATGAAACTGTTCTCAAGTGTTCATATTCAGTGTGAATCTATGTTCTTTCTTGTAATACTGAACTGTGCTTGTGATTATGGAATGTTTTATGCCGAATGAGAATAAAAGCACATTTTTTGACAAGACCTAATACTTTAAGTTTGTTTTAACAAACAATCCAGGCCCTTAGCAGTGAAATTAAAATGAGACAGACCCCTAAACATTGACACCATTTGTAAGTTAAATAAATTGCTTTTTTTTATAAAATGTGATGATGTCTCTTTTACGATGCAAATACATTGTCATTTCAGTGCTGCTGAATCAAATGTAATGTCAGTGAAAGTAAACATATTCTATATACTTTATTAGAAGAGAATCATTACAAGTTGACTGCAATGGTGAATCAGGAGCTCTTGAACAGCTGTGATGTGAAACAGCTGACACATGTGAAACAGCTGATACAGCCTGTGACCTATGACGACCTCCTGGGACCACCCTGGGTACCGGCTGAATGTGTGCACTCAGATGTTGGCACCCTGCGTTTGGTCAGACCTCTACTTAGGCTGAGCACACTTCAGGGGATACATGAGATCTAGGAGAATCTGATGCCTAACCTTACGCACGATTTCGGATGGATTGGTGCCACCGACAGGGTTGTACCGGCACGTGGCAAGCAAGCTGCAGAGCATTTCCTCAGTCAACACTGGCAGCAAGGCCTTACACATTTGAGCCTTAAACATTGTAACTACCCACTCAGCATCTGCCTTCGAAGCAGGGTGAGAGGATGTACAGGCCAGGTGCTCACTGCTGTTGCAGTGACAGAAAAGCTAGAAACATCACAACATGAAATTGGGACCATTGTAAAACACCAACGTATGTGGTACTCCCTTAATCACTACAACTGTAGAGGGGACAAGGGTGGTAGCAGGGATGGCCATTGATGGTAACCACAGTGCAAAGGGGCAGTTAGAGAGTGTCCACCACCAGCAACTACCTAGCCCTCTGAAATGCCCCCACAAAATCAATGTGTACCCTCTTCTCTCCTGTGAGTGCTCTGGACAGGGACATGGGGAGAAACATTAATCTGGGGTTGCCCAGTTAAGAGAGCGGGCCCAACACTTGTGGCACACATGTTCAATTTTAGCATCCATACTAGGCCAGTACATGTGTTGCTGGACTAATGCCTTCATGTGTGTCATCCCTCAGTGTTAGGCATGAAGTACCTCAAGGATGTGGGGCTGGAATGGCAGCAGGATACTGACCCAGCATTCTGAATCATCAGTGGCCAACATCTAGATGCTGTTTGTAGTGTTTAGCCTGTGTTGCATTGCAAAATAACTGCTAAAAGCTGATTCTGGTTCTTTTGATAAGTTCTCTGCCTAACACAATTTTGCGACACAACTTGCTATTGCTACCTTGCATGCTGTCAGTGGTAATTCATCCTGGGTTTGCTGCAGATGCTGACTGACTGCAAATCAAACCATTTCCTAGCTGTGTCAGGGCCAAGGGGAAAGCAGGACGTGGTGTCTAACTTGGCATGTTTAGCAGTGGAGTGAAAATGAATTTCGTACTTATACCTGCTTAAAAATAATGTCCACTGCTGCAGATGCTGTGCTATATTTACCAGAAACTTAGGCTGATAGCCAAAGATTGATATCAAAGGTTTGTAGTTGGTTAACAGGTGGAATTTGCCACCATACAAATACCCATGAAACTTCATGACACTGTAAATTATTGCTAAAGCCTTCTTCTCAACTTTGGTATCATTTATTTGTGCTACTGTTAATGTTTTGGAGGCATAGGCAATTAGTCTTTTAGAGCTGTCCAACAATGTATGGAACAAAATAGCCACAGCCTCACACTGAGATGCATCTGTGTCACTGCAGGCCCAGTGTATACAGCATCAGGTATTGTACTGTTTTGAGACAATATTTAAGGAATTGAGAAGGCTGTTTACTGGAAGCCAACCATAAAAATTTGATAACCTTTTTTCAAGGCTGGTTGAGTGAGGCCATGACTTGTACTACTTGGGAAATAACCTTTGCATAGTAAGTGATCTTGTCCAGAAAAGAATGCAATTGTTTGAGATCAGCAGGCACTGGCATTTTTACTGATGTGTCTACATGGTCGTGTGTGCCCTTTGCTACAGTGGATGGGCCTCAGGTATTTAACACTGGGGGGAAAATTTGCTTGTTTGGTTGACAATATAAACCATTTTACAAGAGCTACCTGCAAAGGAATTCAGAGTTTCTGTGGTATTCTGTACGCATCACACCTGTGACGATGATACTGTCCAAATAGTTAATGCAATGTGCAGTACCCTGAATCAGCTAATATAAGCATTCTTGTAAGGTGGCAGAGGAACTGGCAACCCCAAAAGGTAAGAAATTATACTGGTACAAGCTGAATGGCATATTTAAGACCACCAGTTGTTCTGATTACTGTCTAATGGAAATTATAGGTAGGCTTATTTTAAATTTATTTTTGAAAAATATTGCCCTAGAGCTACTCTCATTGACAGATCCTCTGAGTGAAGCATAGCTAGAGATGAATGTTGTATTGAGTGCTGATAGTAGCTTTGAAATTGCAACAAATGCATAAAGAGCCATAAAGTTTTTTAGTGACAACCATAGGCAGTGCACATTGACTGACTGAGACTGATGGAATGATGGCTAGGACACTGAGACATCTGAGCATGGCTTGAACAACATCTCTAAAAGTAAATGATATCAGAATAGTTCTACAAAATTTTGTCACTGCTGGTAGTTTCAAAGAGGTGTGAGCAATAAAAGTTGTTGCAGAATTCAGTGATGTTTTGAAAATCTCTTTGTTTGTACTGCAAAGAGTATTGCAATCAGAAAATGGCACTGATTTGGATACTAAATTAACAGGGTCCACTGTTTTGAAACCAAATGCTGTGAAGGCATCTAAGCTAAAAGTGTTAATAGTGTTAAATGACTTCACTACTAAAAATGTTGGTAAATGACCAAAGTGCTCTTATTTAGCTGGAAGTAATGATTCTCCAAGGACAGCTTATAAAACATGCAGTTGCTGGTATAGAATGTCTTCTTCTTCTTCATTATTTTCTTTCAGCATTATGTACAGGAATAAATAGTGACCACCAATTTGAGAAACATATGTCTACTTGCACAAACTGTTAATGACTGAGTTGTGGGCTTCAGTGCATGCATATGGCATGCTCAGGCAATGCATCTGATGCCATAATGCTCAAATAAAATACTTCAACTTCTACTTTCATCATACTGTAGAGAGATGTGGCTTTCTGTCCAGCTTTAAATACGATTTTGATATGTTAGCTACGTTTTCAACACAGCAATATATCACCTAAATTGAACCAAATGTAAAGTAGCCAGTAAGCACATCTTTCACTGCAAACCCTTCAAATTATATGCTATAGAGTTCTTGGAAATAAGTATAAATGTAACTGTGACTGATAATGAAAAAAGGTACTTCATCACCAAGTTGTGATATGAAACTATAAGATACAAAAGAAATCAATTTTGTGTCCCAGTTAGTTTACTCAGAACAAAAGAGAGGCATGATATATGGCATTGAAGAAAATGAGCAAATGTGAAATATGTTGCTTTTAAATTTTTAAAGAAAAAGGAGAACCTCTACTAAAAATCTAACTCCAGAATCTGATGTGAATTTGCTTCTTTATATACAGTATGTTTTACAGTTAAATCAGTTTTTATTGTTTATAGCAATAAAATTTGAAAATTAATCTTTTTCATGTATTGCTACTCATATCAGTCACTTTGAGGGAACCATTCATTACCTTCCTGTGTGGTCTCTTCTCTTACTACTGCTCATTATATATTTGTATCTTATACAGCACATCAAACAACTGTTTACATGTAGGTAAGCCCACCAGTTAAAATGCACAGTTAGTACACTAACAAAATACATTTGTTTGCTTTTGTCTTCAACAGAGCTGCTTACTCAGTTTCAATGGGGGTAGACTTTGCACCTATGTGGTAAATTTTGGTGCAAGGATTGGAGCCAATATTCATTCTGTATGTGCTCTATTCCGTGATGTTGGCATGGGGTGTTGTTGGGCAGCTTGTTGACACAAAACTGCCAGGTGCCTGTGTTTGCCACATGACCAACAGTGCACAATGTGGTACAGACAACAGCTTTTGGAATAGCAGCTGCAACAGCCTGAGCATGAATGGAGAATTGTTATCTTTTACGGTGAATTCTTCAATGTTGAGAGGAATGCATTTCTGATCCACCCTTTTAATATCAAAACAGAGTTTATCTGACACTGAGCAGGGTCATCAACATTGATGTACTTAGGTCACTCATGAAATGCAGATGATTCAGATGACTGTGAACTTGAGTGAGACTTGAGGGTATGATTGGAAGATGATGAATCAGTATCATCAGCTCTCTGTTACTTGTGATGCTGATGAACTACTTTTGAAATTTGAATTTATTTAGTGAAAGTATGTTGAGCATCAGAAGCAACCTCAAAATATTTAACAAATTTAACTAGGATCAGGTGTGTCCAATGCCTTAACCATGACTTCCCTCTCATGGGCTAAATATTCATCGACATCACGAATCAATAATTCTGCATAGGAAACTACAATTCTGGCAAGTAAAATTGCACTGGCATGCATGACCCTGCAAGTCAGTAGCCCATGCTGCATGACTGGCCATATTGTTTCTGACATTGATTAAACTGAATCCTTGCTGGAACAAGGTGCATTTGACAACTGTAATATTCAGTTAACAGAGCACATAGTTCACTGATGACAAATCAGTAGGGTTCAAGAGTGGTCAGGATTTTCACAATAATTCATGGAAATGACTGCTAGAAAACAAGAGTAAAACTCTTTGCTGCTCAAAAGAAATGCTGTAAGCAAACCAAAGCAGTTCAAAACATCAGCTTTCTGAATCATCAACAAAGCATGTGAATGGTTATGGGAGCACAGCCATGACCAACAACTGATGTTGCTGCTGTTGAGACAAGAGCTGCAGGAGAATAGTACCCTGTCCTTGTTGCAGTCTTTGTTGTTCCTTGTGTTGTTGCTGTAGTTGTGAAAGTTCTAGAAACTTATGTTCCACAGTGCCAGCACAGGTGTGAATGTGATGCAGACAGTACCATACAGTAAGACCTCTTCACAACTTTTCTGTCCATGTCTGATGAAAACTGTAAACTGTGAATAGAGCAATAGCTGTCATAAACTGCACACTGAATTTAAACCAACAGTGAAACTAGGATATTCCAGGAACTAACCAGATTCATTGTAGTCACATCAGCTTGACAACAGATCTGAACATCATACTGTTTGGCACAGTAGAGACTGTCCGGCTGGCTGTCCTAGCTCCAGACAGGAGGCCCCCTGCAATCATTGGCAGAACTTGTTGTAGCAAGATGCAGTATCTCTGTATGGATATTGATAACTGCTGCAGGAAAAGATAATAGAAAGAGTGTAGAGCATTATATATGGGTGCCCTTGTTAGAAACACAGATGTTTGTTTAGCCTCTCACCATTAAGTGTGAGCTAAGACTCTCAGAACTTTCTACCCAATCCTTGTGAAATTTGTAAAAAGGCAATTCTTATAAAGTACTGTCATCACTATCACTAAGAACAGCAAATAAACTGGTATAGGCATGCATATTCAAATACAGATATATGGAAACAGGTGTAATGTGGCACTACAGTTGGCAACGGGATTTTCCCATATGACCATTTCATGAGTGTACGGTGAATATCAGGAATACAGTAAAACATCAGATCTCCAACATCTCTGTGGCTGGAAAAAGATCCTGCAAGAACAGGAACAACGACAACTGAAGAGAAACATTCAACATGACAGAAATGCAATCCTTCTGAAAATTGCTGCAGATTTCAATGCAGGCCACCAACAAGTGTCAGTGTGAGAACCATTCTACAAAACATCATTGATATGGGCTTTCAGAATCAAAGGCCCACTCATGTACCATTGATGACTCCATGACACAAAGCTTTACACCTTGCCTGGTCACATCAACACCAACAATGGACTGTTGGTGACTGGAAATATGTTGCCTGGTTGGATGAGTCTTGTTTCAAATTGTATCAAGCAGGTGGATGTGTACGATTATGGAGACAACCTCATGAACCCATGGACCGTGCATGTCAGCATGTCAGCTGGGGACTGATCAAGCTGCTGGAGGCTCTGTAATGGGGTGGGACATGTGCAGTTGGAGTGATATGGGCCCCTGATACATCTAGATATGACTCTGACAGGTTACACATACATAAGCATCTTGTCTAGTCACCTGCACCTGTTCATGTCCATTGTGCATTTTGACAGGCTTTGACAATTTTAGTAGGACAATGTGACACCCCATATGTCCAGAATTGCTAGAGAGTGGCTCCAGGAACACCCTTATGAGCTTAAACATTTCTGTAAATGCCAGAATGGTTCACTTGAAAGGGCCTGGCAGACTTCCCCTGTGGTAACCAAAACCAACCACAGGAACGCCTTGGGCTGCGGATCGGAGCCGCCAGGCGGGGAAGCCGCTGGCGGTGGAGCATGCACCACCGGGTAAACACAAGGACGAGTCGGACGACAGACCAATGACAACCGACAACAACTGACAACAACCGACAACAACTCACAACAACCGACTATGACCGACACAACAAGGAAGAGATAAACAATGGAGGCTTGTAGAAACCACAGTACCAAACACCAACAGTAAATCCACTCAGAACCAGAACCAGGCAAATGTCAACAATGAGAAATGACCAGAATGCAGTACCGCCGAGACAGAGACACAATCCAGAGCGAGTACCAGACTGACTGGACTAGGGCAGAATGGGTCCCTATATTCGAAACAAGAGGGAGCAGCTATTGGCCGCAGTCTGCACGTGGTGTGGCGGTGGCACCCTCACTGCGCGAGAGCCGGTGCACGGAAGAACTGCCGCGGATGCAGAGCCCTCTATGGGCTGCCCACGTCCATTTGTTCTGGCGCGTGTTCGACTTCCGCGGTGGGAGGTACTAGATCCCCCTCCATCCTTCCCAAACCTGATGGGACCAATGACCTCACTGTTTGGTCCCTCCCCCAAATCAACCAGCCATCTATGTTACCTACTGACATTATGGATCCTTCAGACAAGTTAGCCAGCATAGAGAAAGGTACTCCATCATAATAGTGAGTGGTTTGCCAAGTAACTATCACCAAAACATATTGTGGCCCAAACAACTGCAAGGCACATTTTCTTGGTTGTAGACTAATTTATCACTGGCTTGTAGAGTACTCCGGAAGCGTGCTGTCACCTTCTCAGTACCTTCAAGAATTTGCACTAAAATTTCATCCCTCCCATAACCACTAGCGTCAGTGTAAAGTTTTCTCTCAGTATTCTTGTCATGCAATGCTAGGACAGATAGAATATCATCACCTCGTTAAGGACAAGGAAAGATGTTCCTTGTACCATCTTTCAGGACTATTTGTCATCTCACTGCATTAGTTCTTGCAGGTGACTTGCCTTTGGACAGAATTCCTTAATGAATAACTGGTACTACGAGTACATTCTGAGAAAAATCTCCTAACATCATAAATGTGCTGAGGAGTTGGAAAATCTATGGGCACTGCAGACGCACTTATTCAGATTAAGGTAGAGGCCTGTGGTCTGAACATGCAGTTGTCAGGTGCCTTAGACATTCTTCAGACATCTTCAAAAGAATGACACTGTCATCTGGATAGCAAAAACACATCATCCATTTAATGCATTAAAGCAGATTGTCCATCATACACAAACACATAGCTGAACTGTTACATATTACAAACTGCATAATTTTGAACTGATAGAAGATGTCATGAGTTAAGAAAACAATCTTTTTTCAGCCAACCTCATCAATGTTGATTTTTGAGTAGGCTGCCTACATGCCCAAAATTAATAAATACTTTGCTCTTTTCAAGGCGCCTAGGGTGTCATCAGTGCACAACCATGAGTAGACGTCTGTATTCATAATTTTGTTCAATCATTGGCAGTTGCTGCAGAGATACCATGTGCCATCTTACTTCTTCATAAGGACCACAGGAGGCAACCAAAAACACTCTGAAGATTCAGTAATGTCATCCTGAAGCATCTTCTCCATTACCTCCATGGTTATCAATTGTTCAATCGGGACATCCTATATGAGACCTGGCTCATTGGTGGATGATTCCCAATGTTGATATGAAGTTTTACCATGGACTGTTAGTCTGCCTTTTCTCCTCTTCAAATCTGCTTGAGGGCAGGATGTCCTTATTTTCCAGATTCTCCGCGAAGAAGCAGATGACTACTAGCTCGACAGGTGGTTGATGAAATCTCTGTTGCTATGGCAGACAACACTGCGTGCAATTCCTGATCGTCATGCAGTGCACGTGCTGTGCCATGACAGTTGAACATCTGTGCTCCACTGTATGGAAGGTGCTTCCAATCATTCGCAAATGGTATCTGTGCAAGATCAATATACTATAGCAGCTTGCACCACAGGATGCACAACAAAGTGTTGACTTTGCTCTCCACTTTCTTGCAAGGAATGAAGTTGTTGAGGGCTAGCCCTGGACCATCCTATGGACAGACAAAGCTCATTTTTCTCTGATGGGTGAGGTGAACACACGAAATTGATGAGTGTGGAGATCTTCACTTATAGTCAATGTGTATGAAGTTCCTCTGTGTGGTGAGCGTGTCACTGTATGATATGGCCTCACACTACGTCCATCATTGGCCCATTCTTTTTTAATAGGTTGGTACACAAGGACCAAAGACATGCAGTGTCACTGGCCAGTGTTACTGCAATATGCTTCACCAGAATGTCATACCTGCTCTATAGGAGAGACATGCACTGAACTCCACAATTTTCATGCAAGATAGGCCCCCACTGCATATCACTCATGAAGTTCACCTGCTTCTCTGAAACACATTTGGAAATGATTGAATAAGCAGCAGATCATTTCCAAATGATTGGCCAGCACAATCACCTGATTGTGATTCCTGGTTGTGGGTCTGCCTGAAAGAGAGGTTTTACCAGGGGAACATTCACACTTGTGCTGATCTGAAGTCCAGCATATCAAGAGGGATAGCAAGCATACCTACTGAAATGCTTTGTTCTGCTTGTGCAGAATACAATTATGCACTTTCATACTCTTCTGAACACTGATGGGTGCCATATTGAGCCCCTTTTGAAACATTAATGGTACCAGTATGTAATGGTATGATGTACCGTAGTAGCACATTAAAAGTGTTTCAATTGAACTGATTCTGCATTATTTCTCTTCCCCATGACTTTGAGATTAATGCTACCAAGTTTGGTCCTTGTATGGCAATTAATTTCTGTGTTATAATTCTAATCATCTGGTAGATCTTTAGAAAACACAGTAATATCTTCTAAATAGACCATTCACTGAGGTGGTTGTAATCCCGTTAGCCCACCATCCAATAATCTCTGGAACATGTCTGGCACATCTGTGGTGTCGTCTGAAGAGCAGGGTACCAAAGCAAGGTTAATACCTCACAACCAAACAAGAGAAGAGTATAGTCATTGCATGTCTGACTGACAAATAAGAAATGCCAGTGTACCCATGCCTCCTAGAGTTTCCCTACACCACCACAATGGCTCATCTATTTATGACAGAGCAGAGAAACGCTCAGCCCAGTTTGCAGTCACTGGTAAAGCTGACAGCATCATCTTAGACAGGCACCAGAGTATTAAATGTCTTATGCAGAACATTATGTCAGTTGTTGTTCAAGTGAAGAGTCTTGTAAATCTGTCTGTATGAAGTAAATATTCAGAGACAGATGTAAATACTCAGAACATTCCAGCGGAAATGGCTTGTCCAAATTTAAGGAAATTTTCATATCTCTATTGTAATAAAGTGAACTAATATTTTATATGTTATAGTTCCATTCAATCTCCTCCTGGAGAAAACTGTTAAGAATCCACCATTGTGCCAACAAGTGTATTTTTGTAAGGCACAACAAATGGCAACGATGCTGGTTGTAAACTAGCCTTGCCTTGCCGGACCTGCTGCACATGGCAGTGTGTGAGTGTGCATGCTCTTTCACTAGCTGGCGTTGCCAGCTTTCTGTTCTTAAACTTTATGTATCATAACAAGTGTTTCACAATGTCTGATCTGCCACCAAAAATGTCTAACTGAAACTGCACAGTTTCAAGTCTCCTATCAGTTAAGTGCAGCGACCTTATTAAGCTACTTGATGATCATTATGACAGTCAGGTCCATGTAGCAGCAGCAAGTTTTAATTTTTTTTGTCTCAAGCAGCAGCCAGCTCAAACAATAAAATAGCAGACTGATGAAATCAAAGCACTGATAAGACATTGTAAGTTTATGTTCTTGTGGAAGCAATTATAATGGTATCATGTTACATGATTAAATCATACAGAATGTATCACATGCACTCATTCATGCACCAATTCTAAAACTACCAGATCTTGATCTAAAAGAACAGTTCTGTCTATTATGTAATTGCAAACTAGTGTAGAATAAAAAGAGGTTGATTTTGAGGCTCCTTGTATTTCTGTTGTTCGTAGTGCGAAAGACACTCAGTTTACACTGATTAAAAATAGAACTCGAGCAAACAGTTCAGCATAGAAGTAAAAATGTTCAGTCTCATAGTGCATAGTGCGTGCCACAACATTCTGTGAGGAAGTCGTGTCCTCAGTGCTTTTCAAATCATGACCAGTAAGCTTGTCCTTGTTGTGATGTAAAATGCCACCAGTGTGGATGGCAAGGTCACATTCAAACTGTTGTTTAGATGGCAACCCAGGCTCAGCAAACAGCCTCAGCCATGTGAACACACAGCCACAGCAAAGCTCTGAATATGAACATTTGGTTATGGTGAAGCCATTAACAACAACACAAGCCAAACCTCACACTTCCACATCACGGAAATCTTCCTCTGCAATACACAGGTGACGTGAACAAACTTTTTGTTCAGTTATGAGTGGAACAAAAGACAGTTAAATTACAGCTGGACACTGGTGCTTCTCTTTCCATAATTAATCAAGAAACTTAGGACAGACTTGGTAGCCAACCACTACAGCAGCCTACTTCTATTTTGTCTGCCTGCAATGGACGAGAAATCCCAGCCCCTGGCATGTGTAGTTTGCCTGCAAGTATTTGTGGAGTGTTTTGTTTATGTATTTGATTCTAGAAACAATGCAAACATTTTTGGGTTAGATTTATTTGATTTGTTCACTCTGTGCATACAAGACAATGTGTTACAAATCAGTGTGCCTTGAGCAGCCACTGGTGAAGTATGAGTGCAGCAGCAGTGCAGTAGGGAGTCATGTATTTAACGTTCATATTTGTTTTGTAGTTTGATTCTTAATTTCTTTCTGAGTATTTGTGCACTTGCTTATTTAATTACATAAAATCCTTGCCTATTCTTGTATTTGAGAGGAGTTATATTGCTTATGGATAGCTGTCAAGTATAAATTTGCGGAGTCATTAGTCAGTTGTTTGTTTTGGACAGCCAGTGCTTTCTGTTTATTTCGTAGAGTCAGTTAGCAGCAGACAGAGGCCAGTGCAGTTTCATCTGTGCTTGCAGAGTGATGTGTGCAAGCAGGAGTAGCAGAAACTAGTCGTATATTCAGTTTTTCGTATTAGTTCTGCAGGTTTAATCCAAATTACTTTGTGTGTTTGTGTGCTTGCATGGTGAAATTTTTTGGATCTTTGCATATTTTCGAATTAAAAAAGGGTAGTATCACATTTTAACAACTGTAGAGTGTAACATCGTGTAGGCGGTTGTCATTTGCACTAAGACAGGGGTAGGATGGCATTGTAATACCTGTATAGTGGCGTAGTCATGGTCATTTGATTGCTTAGTTCATATATAATTGTTCATAAATTGCAGCTCAATCTGGCGCTGGTGACGCAACCGTGCAGTTGCATATTGCTGTTTCATTTGTTGCAACTCTATACAGCCAGATATTAGCAGTAGGATGGATAGGGTTTGTGCGTGCTGTGTGCGGGCACAGGAGGAACTGGCCGCAATTTGCAAGCAGTTGAGTGTGCTGTTGGCCACAGTCAACCGCCTTCAGGCTGCTGCCTCGAGGTGCAGCAATGGCGGGGGGTCTGGCGCGACATTTGAGACACCCCAGGTGTTGCTTGCTGTGTCCGCTGACTCAGCCACCGAGGCACCTTCTAGTGTACCTGGCGCGTTGGGGCTGCCCTCACCTCAGGGTGAGTGGCGGACTGCAACGCGTTCGCGTCGCTCGAGGTGGAGGTTCAATGTGGAGGCTGGACAGCTGACCTCGCCCATTGATCCTGTCAGTGGGCAGGTGGCCGCTCCTTCAGCAGTGCCTGAGTAGGCACATGGGGGCAAAGGCTTGCTGGTTATTGGGAGCTCCAACATTGGGTGGGTGATGGAGCCCCTTAGGGAAATAGCATACAGGACTGGAAAGAATTCCAACATGCACTCAGTTTGTCTGCCGGGGGGCCTCATCGAAGATGTGGAGGTGGCCTTACCTGCAATTATGGGGCGTATGGGGTGCAGTCATCTGCAAGTAGTTGCTCACGTCAGCACCAATGATGCCTGTTGCTTGGCTTCTGAGGCAATACTCAGTTCGTACAGGCGACTTGCGGATTTGGTGAAGACTGCTGACCTCACACGCGGGGTGCAAGCAGAGCTCTCTATTTGCAGCATGGTTTGGAGCTGAGTGGAGGGTCTCAACCAGAGGCTTCGTCGACTCTGTGATAGTCTTGGCTGCAGATTTCTAGACTTGCGCTACTGGGTGGGGAATTGTAGGGCACCCCTAGATAGGTCAGGGGTGCACTACACAAAGGAAGTGGCTACTCGGGTAGCAGAATACTTGTGGCATGCACAAGGGGATTTTTTAGGCTAGGCAATAGTGCGAGGTGTCTTGATGAACACTCACCAGTCGACATGCAGGCAGGGAAATCAGGACGCACTCAGTGTAAAGACACTTCAGCTATCAAGATATTAGCAGTAAATTTTCAGAGTGTTCGGAATAAAGTTCCTGGATTTACTGCCCTCCAGGAAGTGTGTGGCATGCAAATTATTCTCAGGACTGAGACCTGGCTGAAACCTGAGATAGGAAGTTCTGAAATATTTAGTGGGGGTTGGAACGTGTATCGGAAAAACAGATTAGACACTGTAGGAGGTGGTGTCTTCATTTCAGTTGACAAAAATATTGTGTCTACTGAGGTAAGGGGCTAAGAGAAATAAAGTTAATTGTTGAGTGCTATTACCAGCCACCAGGTTCCACTGTGACAGTTCTAGACTCATTCAAAGGGAGTCTACACTCTGTATCGCAGAAGTACACAGATCATGCTATATTAGTCGGAGGCGACTTCAACCTACCTAGCCCAGACTGGGATGTCTATGAATTCATTACAGGTGGTACAGACAAGCTGTCGTGTGAATTACTTTTGAACACATTATCTGAAAACTGTCTTGAGCAGCTAAATCGACAGCCTACATGTAATGGAAATACACTCCTGGAAATTGAAATAAGAACACCGTGAATTCATTGTCCCAGGAAGGGGAAACTTTATTGACACATTCCTGGGGTCAGATACATCACATGATCACACTGACAGAACCACAGGCACATAGACACAGGCAACAGAGCATGCACAATGTCGGCACTAGTACAGTGTATATCCACCTTTCGCAGCAACGCAGGCTACTATTCTCCCATGGAGACGATCGTAGAGATGCTGGATGTAGTCCTGTGGAATGGCTTGCCATGCCATTTCCACCTGGCGCCTCAGTTGGACCAGCGTTCGTGCTGGACATGCAGACCGCGTGAGACGACACTTCATCCAGTCCCAAACATGCTCAATGGGGGACAGATCCGGAGATCTTGCTGGCCAGGGTAGTTGACTTACACCTTCTAGAGCACGTTGGGTGGCACGGGATACATGCGGACGTGAATTGTCCTGTTGGAGCAGCAAGTTCCCTTGCCAGTCTAGGAATGGTAGAACGATGGGTTCGATGACAGTTTGGATGTACCGTGCACTATTCAGTGCCCCCTCGACGATCACCAGAGGTGTACGGCCAGTGTAGGAGATCACTCCCCACACCATGATGCCGGGTGTTGGGCCTGTGTGCCTCGGTCGTATGCAGTCCTGATTGTGGCGCTCACCTGCATGGCGCCAAACACGCATACGACCATCATTGGCACCAAGGCAGAAGCGACTCTCATCGCTGAAGACGACACGTCTCCATTCGTCCCTCCATTCACGCCTGTTGTGACACCACTGGAGGCGGGCTGCACGATGTTGGAGCGTGAACGGAAGACGGCCTAACGGTGTGCGGGACCGTAGCCCAGCTTCATGGAGACGGTTGCGAATGGTCCTCGCCGATACCCCAGGAGCAACAGTGTCCCTAATTTGCTGGGAAGTGGCGGTGCGGTCCCCTACGGCACTGCGTAGGATCCTACGGTCTTGGCGTGCATCCGTGCGTCGCTGCGGTCCGGTCCCAGGTCGACGGGCACGTGCACCTTCCGCCGACCACTGGCGACAACATTGATGTACTGTGGAGACCTCACGTCCCACGTGTTGACCAATTCGGCGTTACGTCCACCCGGCCTCCAGCATGCCCACTATACGCCCTCGCTCAAAGTCCGTCAACTGCACATACGGTTCATGTCCACACTGTCGCGGCATGCTACCAGTGTTAAAGACTGCGATGGAGCTCCGTATGCCACGGCAAACTGGCTGACACTGACGGCGGCGGTGCACAAATGCTGCGCAGCTAGCGCCATTCGACAGCCAACACCGCGGTTCCTGGTGTGTCCGCTGTGCCCTGCGTGTGATCATTGCTTGTACAGCCCTCTCGCAGTGTCCGGAGCAAGTATGGTGGGTCTGACACACCGGTGTCAATGTGTTCTTTTTTCCATTTCCAGGAGTGTATTTTAGATCTGGTAGCCACAAACACACCAGACCTCATCGACAGTGTCAGTGTTGAGACAGGGATTAGTGATCATGATGTTGTCATTACGAATATGGTTACAAAAGTTAAAAAGTCGGTCAAGAAGGCTAGGAGAGTATTCTTACAATAAAGAGCAGATAAGCAGTTGTTAGCATCCCACTTAGTAAATGAATTGACTTTATTTACTTCCAGTACCATGGACATGGAAGAATTATGGGCAAATTTTAAACACATTGTACATCACGCATTGGAGAAGTATGTGCGGAAAAAGTGGGTTATGGATGGAAAAGACCCACTGTGGTTTAACAGCGAAATTCGGAGAATGCTCAGGAAGCAAAGACAGTTGCACTAGCTGTACAAGAAAGATTGGGAGAATGAGGACAGGCAAAAGTTAGTAGAAATTTGTGCTGCTGTAAAAAGAGCAATGCGTGAAACGTACAACCACGACCACCATCATACCTTATCAAAAGATCTTGCTGAAAACCCAAGGAAATTCTGGTATTACGTAAAATTGGTAAGCAGGTTGAAGGCTTCCATTCAGTCACTCACTGATCAGTCTGGCCTGGCAACAGAAGACAGCAAAACAAAAGCTGAAATTTTAAATTTAGCATTTGAGAAATCTTTCACGCAGGAGGATCGTACAAAGATACCGCCATTTGAGTCTCGTACAGATTCCTGTATGGAGGACATAGTGATAGACATCGCTGGGGTTGTGAAGCAGCTGAATGGGTTGAAAATAAATAAATTGCCAATCCTGATGGGATTCCAATTCGGTTTTAGAGAGAGTACTCTACTGCATTGGCTCCTTACTTAGCTTGCATGTATCGTGAATCTCTTGCCCAACGTAAAGTCCTGAGCGACTGGAAAAAAGTGCAGGTGATGCCTGTATACAAGAAGGGTAGAATGACGGATCCTCAAAATTACAGACCAATATCTTTAACGTCGGTTTGTTGCAGGATTCTCGAACATATTCTCAGTTCAAATATAATGAATTTCCTTGAGACAGAGAAGTTGCTGTCCATGCATCAGCACGGCTTTAGAAAGCATTGCCCCTGCGAAACACACTTGCCCTTTTTTCACATGATATCTTGCGACCCATGGATGAAGGGTATCAGACGAATGCCATATTCCTTGACTTCCGGAAAGCGTTTGACTCGGTGCCCCACTGCAGACTCCTAACTAAGGTACGAGCATATGGGATTTGTTCCCAAATATGTGAGTGGCTTGAAGACTTCTTAAGTAATAGAACCCAGTATGTTGTCCTCGATGGTGAGTGTTTATCAGAGGTGAGGGTATTATCTGGAGTGCCCCAGGGAAGTGTGGTAAGTCCGCTGTTGTTTTCTATCTACATAAATGATCTTTTTTTGGATAGGGTGGATAGCAATGTGCAGCTGTTTGCTGATGATGCTGTGGTGTACGGGAAGGTGTCGTCGTTGAGTGGCTGTAGGAGGATACAAGATGACTTGGACAGGATTTGAGATTGGTGTAAAGAATGGCAGCTAACTCTAAATATAGAAAAATGTAAATTAATGCACATGAATAGGAAAAAGAATTCCATAATGTGTTGATACTCCATTAGCAGTGTAGCACTTGACACAGTCACATCGATTAAATATTTGGGCATAACACTGCAGAGCAATATGAAGTGGGACAAGCATGTAATGGCAGTTGTGGGGAATGTGGATAGTCGTCTTCAGTTCATTGGTAGAGCTTTGGGAATATGTGGTTCATCTGTAAAGGAGACCACTTATAAAACAATAATACGACCTATTCTTGAGTACTGATCGAGCGTTTGGGATCCCTATCAGGTCGGATTGAGGGAGAACATAGAAGCAATTCAGAGGCAGGCTGCTAGATTTGTTACTGATAGGTTTGATCATCATGCAAGTGTTACGGAAATGCTTCAGGAACTCAGGTGGGAGTCTCAGGAGGAAAGGAGGCATTCTTTTCATGAATCGCTACTGAGGAAATTTAGAGAACCAGCATTTGAGGCTGACTGCAGTACAATTTTACTGCCGCCAACTTATATTTCGTGGAAAGATCACAAAGATAAGATAAGAGAGATTAGGGCTCATACAGAGGCATATAGGCAGTCAATTTTTCCCTCGTTCTGTTTGGGAGTGGAAAAGGGAGAGAAGATGCTAGTTGTGGTATGAGGTACCCTCCACCATGCACAGTATGGTGGATTGTGGAGTATGTATGTATATGCAGTAGATGTAGTGTTTCAGTGGCTCATACTGATACTTCTGACTTGTGTACCAAGTACAGGGAACTGTTTGAAGCAGGTTTAGGAATGGGTAAGGTCTGTGAAGTGCACATTATTGTGAAAGATAACGCACATCCCCCATGTTTTTGCACACAGCCTGGGCCCCATCAAATACCTGAACAAGCTGCTCAGAAACTGCAGAGACAGAAGGACAGTGGGGTTATCCAACCTGTTGATGCAAGTCAATGTGTCTCATCCTAGGTCATTCTGAAGGGTCCATCAGATAGCTGACACCTGTGTGTTGACTTCAAGGCAACAGTAATTCCACAAACTGTCACGGATTCTTTTCCTCTTTCACATTCAGAGGAACTGATTTGTATGAGGCATATTTACAGTTACCACTGGACAAGCACTACAACCAATACTTTGTGTTAAACATTCACCTACGTTTGTTGCAGTTTCACAGATTACTGTTTGGAAAGGCTTCAGATTCTGCAGTTTTTCTGTAGTTCCTGGAACAGTTAACAGCAAAAGTCTCTTTTTCTATGAACTATTTGTACAGTATCAGAGTCATGGATCATACGCCTGCTGACCATTGAGCAAATTTAGACTTTTTGTTACATGTTCTTTCTGTAGCTGGCATAAAGTGCAACAGAGAAAAGTGCTCCTTCTTCCAGGAAGAACTGAACTACTTGGGTCATAAAATTCACGTGTGGGGTATGCATCCTACTAAATTGCACTTTGGTGTGATCAGAGACCTGCCAGAACCCCGTAACATTACAGAAACTCCAGTCACTTATCGATAAAATTTATTGCAAATGCTGCAAAAATTGGTGTGCTGCTCAACTGACTGTGCCAGAATAATGTTCCTTTTGTGTGGTCCAAAGAATGCCACAATGCATTTCAGCAATTAAAAGATGCATTGCTAAGTTGTCATTGTTTGTTGATGTTAACCAAGCTAAGCCTGTCGTGTTAGTTGTGGATACATCTTCTTATGGGATAAGAGTGATGCTCTCCCGTAAAACTGGTTCTTCTGATAGACCTATTGCTTTTGTCCCAACAACTTTTAACAAAGCATAGTGTAACTACAGTCAGATTGAGTAAGAGTCACTTGTCATTATCTATAATCTTACAAAGTCCCACCAATATTTGTACGGTTGGAAGTTATATTTTCTCACAGATCATCAGCCTTTCAAAGGCCTTGTTGTATAGCCCCACTGACCAATATTTGAATGCTTACTTGTTGTCTTGTTACTGATATTCACTGACACAGCATTTGGCTCTCCTGAGGAATGTAACATAACACACATGTTGGAGAAGGCCCAGCCAGCTACGTTAGGGTCTTAAAACCTTGAGAGCAAGGAAGTATTATTCGGCTGCAGTGGCGCCAATCTGACCACCATCTTGAGTGACACTGGAAAACCCCTAATCCAGTGGCAGTTAGGGGGTTGATACGAAGATCTGGTCAGGGCAGGTACAAAGTGATCAATTCCATGCTTGTTAATGGAAACCAATGAGCAGGATGCTTGGTCAGTGCTAAGAACTGAGACTTACGTTACTTTTGCAAGTGAAGGAATATCCAAAAATCAAAGACTCAATAGCAATTCAATTGCTCATCATAGAACTAATCTGAGTGCATCAAAATCACCAATCAGTCACAATGCTTCTACTGAAATACCAATGTCTGTGATATTTCTAATACTGTGGATGTTAGCTTTTGAATGCAAGCAAAGCAGTTGACAAATCTTGACAGACATTGTACCAGACCACAGCATTGCACACTAGCTATCGGTCATGACCACTACAAAGCCAAAATCCATCTAGTGTTAAGATAAATATAGATTTAGTGCATACTGGGGTCAGATCATCATGTCCTCCACATGAACACAATCAGTAAATCCAATATGATACTTTGATCATCAATCATCCATGCATTCTAGTTGCTGATTCTTTCTTTAATGCTGCTCTATCTGGAAGTACATTATTAATTATTTATATGAAATTACTGAATGTCATGTATTTTGTCTGGTACTTTTTGAACCAGATTGAACTGTAATTTTATATAATTCAAATACTTTTATTGGAATAGTATAAGGCAAAGCATGGTGGTCCATTTTATTAAGCATTAGATTTAAGAAAGGCTGTAAGCTGGAAGGGAGACTGCAGCCCATGGTGCAGACCTATATGCAGTCACGCATCTTATTGGCACTGAACAGCACTGGTGGGATGTCTTGAGGGCAGCTGGTAGTCAGTGGATAGTGTGAAAATGAGAGTTCATGTTATGTGAGTGACGCAGCAGTTACATTCCGGGACTCACAAGAACAGCTTCCAATAATGATGATTTAACTTGTGCAGCGTGCGATTGCATTATATACATTAGCAAGTGTTGGGACTCTAAAAATTTTCATGTGATGTGGGACTTAGTCAAAATTCAGCAGTTAAGATGTGTTGTCAAGTTGAGCTTTATCAACAGTTAGTTTTGTGGAAGCTGATACACTTTCACGTTAATGCACTATAGCACAATTCACTATGTGATTTATTTTATTATTGAATATTTAAATAATTTATGTATGACCACCAGAATCAGTTACTTCACAGAGCAACTGAATGAATAAACCAATCATTTCACTTAAAATTTTCTTAGTTGGCTACATCATTTAATTATGAGGCCACCTAAATCATTTATTTTATTTAATGCAAACAGTTGCAAAGACTAGTGAATGTATGGTAAATTAGGCTTAAAATCATGGGCAATTGTTGCAGCCAAGCTACTGGAGGGTGTTAAAGCTGACGTTTTTTGTTCAAAATCTATGACAATGGTGAGCCAAATATCGTATCTGAGCCACACAATGCCCAATACTGGTCTTCATTGTATTCTTTCCCAGTGAGTCCTGAATGGATTGTCTTATCTGGGAGAGCCAAATGAGATCTTAACTTTTCTGATCTATTTCACCCTTTTCACCAGTATGTCGCAGGATTCCCCCCCCCCCCCCCCCCTCCCAGATTGATTACAGGATTTAGAATATCTCAAAATGTTCCTCTCAATCTTCAATGTGTTACCACATGAACAGTTTCTGACAAAGCCCTTCAGGTTGTTTTGCAGTACGTGTGTCATGGGTGGCCATGCAATTTGAATGAAATTATCCACCCAGTGGCCTGTCAATATTTTTTTGCATTGTCACATGCTATCTGCATGATAAGGTGTTCTGCTGTTGAATACAGAGAATGTCAATGTGCATGTTGTGTTTCCTCTCTAACTACAGTGGGAAGTTTTTTCTTTATGGTGCCAAGATGATAGAGGCATAGTTCGCATAAAGCAACTTGCGAGATGTCATTGTACTTGCCAGGGAATTGATTCTCAAATTGAGCAAAGGACATCTTCTTGCAAAATTTGTGCAGAACAACAGTCGGTTCTGCCACAACACTTTTCTGAGAGGCCACATCCATCTGGACCATTCTAATGCATTCATATTGACTCCGTGACTCCCTTCTGGAACATGTGGTGGTTGTTAGTGGTAAACACATACAGTACATTTTCTTTAGTTGTCCCAATGGCTTCCACCACTACTTCAAGAACAGTATTGGCTGCATCTTCTATTTCTTGCCTTGAAGATCATCCGAAGGTCATTGTCTCGGATAATGGACCACAGTTCATGTCAGCCGATCTCCAACAGGTTTGTACTGCCAATGACATACGCCATGTGACCACTGCACCTTCACCTTTTCACCCTCGGTCTAAATATCCCCCAAATCAAACCCTCATTCTCAGATGTTCTCAACTGTTCTCTATGCATGAGCATATCGAGGTCTATTTGGAATGCCAAATGTCACTGTCTCTGGCAGCTACAGACTTCAAGGTGGAGATTGTTGCAGCACCAGATGAAGTGTTCACTCATCTACCAAGGAATTCTTCATCTCCAGTAGCAGCAGGCAACCACCGATGCTGGTGACTATATGTGCAGATGGCTTAATGCCTATGCAGTGATGGGGCTCCCACTGAGTGACAACCTCCTGCTGGCAGCCAGCTTTCTAGTGGGTTGCCTGTTTGAGTCTGGGCTGGGTGGTCCAGTCTCTCTATTGCTGTGCTGTGTTCTGTGGCCAGAGTTGGGGCAGCAAGCTGGATAGGGTTGTCATACATTGGCGACGTCATTGTACTTGGCACAGAATGGATGCTCAGATTGAGCAAATGACACCTAATTGTGAAGTTCATACAGAACATCAGTCAGCTCTGACTCAATGCTTTTTTTGAGTGGCCATGTCTGTCCACATTATGGAAACACATTCATATCGATTTCATGGGGTCATTCTGGAACCTGTGATGGTTGTTAATTGTAGATGAATGCAGTAAATTTCCTTTTCTTGTCCCCATGACTTCCACCACCACTGCAAGTACAGTAGTGGCCCTTTCTTCTATTTTTTGTCTTTAAGGTTTTCCAGAGGTCATTGTATCAGACAATGAACCACGATTCATGTCAGCCGGTTTCCCACAGTTTTATACTGTTAACGGCATACACCATCTCACCACTGAATCTTTTTGCTCTCAGTCTGATGGTGAAGCTGAACAGTTCATTAAAATATTCAGAAGCCACATGGAGCAACTCCATTTCTTCCACACAGGAGTGTAGGTACTGAAAAATTTTTCTGTCCTCTTAGCACTCCTTGCCATGCGACAGGAAGTCACTGGCAGAATTGTTACACTGTCATAGAGACCATAGCCTGTCACATTTTCTGCAACTGCCATAGATAAATTTCGTTCCACCAGGTCAGACCAAGTTTCTTCCATAAGTGAAGTCTTCTACAAAATTTTTTGAACAAAACAGTGTTTGGACCATGGAATTATTACCAAAGCCATTGGATGTTGTTCTTACATCATGCAAGGTCATGCTGGACTGCAGCAACATCACCAAAACCAGCTGCCATGCACTTCTGAGAGTGTCAGTGATTCTGTCACAGAATGTGTGTCCACAGGCCCAGCATGTTGCTGGGGTCCATACCAGTTGTCGCTTCATCTTGCCACCAGTCAGAGCCGGCAACATCAACTGTGGTGCCAATGGAGTTCAACACTCTGCCACCACCACCCGTCTCGCAGTCTGAGCCAGTGTCTATGGATGCACCACTTCTGGATGATCACCATGCAACTACAGAAGATCACTTTGCTGTTAACCTGATCACAGCATCTGCATCTCTGGATACATGCATACTCCCTGTGACTGGTTTTTCAGCCGTTGCTTCTGAGCACTTGTAAGGCAGATACTGGAGAGCAGGCAGGGAGCTACCATCAGCTATAGTTACACTTCCTGTCTCCTCATCTCCATCCACATTCAGTTGTTCACCTCCCTTCCCACCATCATAACAGGCCTCTGCCCTGCACAATGAAGGTGCAGAGGTTTGGGGAGGGGGGGGGGAGGAGGAGGAGGAATGTAGTGTCCTCCAAAGAACGGGGTGACAAAGCAATGTTGGCAACTCGCAATGAAACCACAAAAGAGTACAGTTGCTTCATGCCACACCAATGAATGAGAAATGTCAGTGTAACCATACCTCCTAGAGTTTCTCTATGTCACCGCAATGGCTTGTCTACTTGTGACTGAGAAGAGAAATGCTCAGTATGTTAAATGTCTTATGCAGAACATTATGTGAACATTATATCAGTTGTTCTTCAAGTTAAGGTTCTTGTAAATCTGTCTGTATCAAGCCATACTTTAATATTCACAGACAGTTGTAAATACTCAAAACATTCCTACAGACATGGATTGTACAAAGTTAAGTAAATATTCATATCTATATTTTAATAAAGGGAACTAATATTTTATGTGTTATAATTACACTTAATTCCTCCCAGAGCAAACCATAAGAACCCACTGTATTTTTGTATGGCACAACAACAGCCTGATAGTGATATTATGGAGTTGTACACACAGTATTCGGCTGGTCTTCTGGAACCATTTTCAGTTGGTGATATCCACTGTTCAGATTCAAGGTGGAAAAGTACTTACATTGACCTAGGTTGTGCAAAATCTCCATTATTTTTGGTATAGGAAATGCATCCATGACTGTTCTTGCATTTAGGTACCAGTGATCACAACAAAACCAGTATTTCTTTGTTCCATCCCTGATTTCTTTGGAATAATGATGATGGCTACTCCCCATGGACTGTTGCTTTCCTCAATAATACTGCCAGACAAATGCTGATTGATAAATTCTTCCATTACGGGTTGACGGTGCCTGGGAATTCTGTATAGTTTCTTGTATACTGAAGGGTTATCTCCCATTAGGATTTTATGCTGAGTCGTGGGTATTGCCAGTAATGGTCCATTAGGACTGAACAAATCCACAAAACATATAAACAAATTTTCTGTACTGTAAGTGTAGACAAGATGTGGCTTGAATTCAAAGAAACAGTACCAACAGCAACTGAGAGATTCATACCAAATAAATCAACAAACGACAGGGCTCATCCGCCATGATACCCAAAATAGGTCGGAACACTTGTTGCAGAAACAATAGAAAAAGCATGACAAATTTGAATGAACTAAGACCCCAAGATTGGCACTCTATTAAAAAAGCTCAAAATTTAGTGCAGCCATCTATGTGAAATGCTTATGATAGTTTCCACAATGAAACTTTGTCTCAAAACTGTTAGAAAATACAGACTCTGTACGTAAAGTATGCTAACAGAAAGGCCCAGCCATGTCTTATCTGCAGCACAGTAATGGAAATACTATCAAATATCAATGACAGTGGTGCTAAAGCAGAGTTATTAAACACAGCCTTCCGAGATTCCTTCACCAAATATGATGAAGTAAATATTCCATAATTCAAATCAAGAGCAGCTGTCAACATGAGTAACTTTGAAGTAGATATCCTCGGAGTAGTGAAGCAACTTAAATCACTTGATAAAAGCAAGTTTTCCACTTCAGACTGTTTAACAAATAGGTTCCTTTCAGAGTATGCTGATTCAGTATCTCCATACTCAACAATTGTATACAGCCACTCGCTCAGCAAAATGTCCATACCTAATGAATGGAAAGCTGCACAGGTCACGTCAATATCAAGAAAGGCACTAGGAGTAATCCAGTAAATTATGAGCCCATATCACTAACGTCAATAATGAGCATGATTTTGAAACATAAACTGTGTTCAGACTTTATGAATTATCTCGAAGAGAATGGTCTATTGACATACAGGCAACACAGATTTAGAAGACATCATTCTCGTGAGACACAACTAGCTCTTTACTGACACAAAGTGTTGTGTGCTATCAACAAAGGATTTCAAACTGATTCTGTACTTGTAGATTTCCAGAAGGCTTTCGACACTATACTTCACCAGCAGCTTGTAATCAAATTGTGTGCATATGGAATATTGTCTCAGTTATGCAACTGGATTCGTAATTTCCTGTCAGAGAGGCCACAGTTTGTAGTAACTGACTGAAAGTAATAGAATAAAACAGAAGTTATTTCTGCTGTTGCTTATCTATAAAACAGTTTAGGAGATAGTATGAGCAGTCATCTTAGGGTGTCTGCAAAGGATGCTGTCATTTAGTGTCTAGTAAAGTCATCATAAGATCAAAACAAATCACAAAACAATTTAGAAAAGATATCTGTATGGTGCAAAAACTGGCAACTGACCCCAAATAATGAAAAGTGTTAGGTCATACACATGAGTGATAAATAGGATCCGTTAAACTTCTGTTACACAATAAATTAATCAAGTCTAACAGCTGCAAATTCAACTAAATGCCTAGAAATTACAATTACAAAGATCTTAAATTTGAAAGAACACATAGGAAATGTTGGAGGGGTGGGGGGTGGGGGGTTATCAAAGATTGCATGTTATTGACAGAACACTTAGAAGATGCAACAGATCTACTAAAGAGACTGCCTACACTACGCTTGTCCATCCTTTATTGCAGTACTGCTGCATGGTGTGCGGTCCTTGCCAGAAATGATTAACAGACTACATCAGGAAAGTTCAAAGAAGGGCAGCACATTTTTTATCATTCAAAAACAGGGAAGAGAGTGCCATGGCCAAGATACAGGATTTGAGGTGGATATAATTTTTTTAAAAAAAGGGCATTTCTCAATGCAGCAGGATCTTCTCACGAAATTTCAGTCACCAACTTTCATCTTTGATGCGAAAATATTTTGTTGATGCCAACCTACTTAGGTAGACACTATCATCAAAATAAAATAAGGGAAATTAAAGATGGCACAGAACGATATAGGTGTTCGTCTTTTCAGTGGCATAGAGAATTACTGCGAAGGTGGATCAATGAAACCTCTGCCATGCAACGCAGTTAAGTGTGATTTGCAGAGTAGCCATGCAGATGTAGATGTAGCTGTATGTAGAGGTAGATGTAGACATATCCCTTCCTTTTAAATGCTCCACTTTCTTGTGTGACACAGATGCATTGATGGTTTGCTTGCGGCACAAGTCTCCACCTTACCTATCCAAATCATTCTCATTTGCAAAGTCTAAATTGGCAATAGAAAGCCATTTCAGCAGATCCGCTTTGTCAGATCCAATATTATTTACACTCAATGGAACCATGTAATCTCCATCTACTTCCTTGCATGCATGCCACACTTCTATGCACAAAACAATGCAAAGTATCCAATTAGTCATTGTGTTCCAATGGCTCTTTAATGCACAATATATTATTTGGTATGTCACTACTGACAGTCTCACAGAGTAATTTTTTTTGTACCTCTCAGTACTTTATCATAGAAACTGAGCTTTAATGAAGGTGCACATAGTTTATTCAGTTTCATCTCCATGACCAGTGAACCTTGCCATAAAGTCTCACTTGCAGCTGTCATTACCAGCTAGAACAACGTCTCATAGTATGCTGCAAAAGGTCAGTTACGGCATGATGCTTTTCAGAAAATCCAGCCCTAGGATTGAGCAGAACACCTCACTGACATGGAATAATACTTGTGCTGTACTTCATGCAACCTATATTGTGGTGATTTCAGTCTCTTCCTACCCACACTAGTTACCAACATGTGAGCCCCTGTTCCACTAAAAGTCTGTGTTGTGTTCCATTTGCCATGCCCACCAAACCAGGAGGCCTCTGCGTAGGCTTTAGCAGCATCGTTTTACTGGGAACATCATCTGGTGGTTGAGGAATTCCTGTTGGCATTTAATGAACGACTTATTATGCTGCCCATTCACTTTACTTTCTGTTTAAACAGTCTTGTGCCCAATGCTCAACCACCCTACATTCATAACATTGTGGTTGATGGCATTGTTTCCAAATGTGCAATGCTCTCATAACTTCACCAGATACGTTCCACTATTGCGCCTATCATAGTCATACCTTCACACCAATAACATTTCACTTCTGAAGAAAATACATTCTGCTTATCTTGCACTCCTGTTGCTATATCCAGCTCCTCCAGCTGCACACCAACCTAAATGGCAGCAGCCAAATGCTTTGGATTTTAACTCCACACTTTCCTTGACATATCAAGAGGAGGAGGAAGAGGAGGAGATCAGTGTTCAACATCCCATTGACAATGATGTCATTAGAGACAGAGCACAAGCTCAGATTAGGGAAGGATAGGGGACAAAATTGGCTGTGCTCTTTCAAAGGAACCATCTCAACATTTGCCTGAAGTGATTTAGGGACATTGCGAAAAACTTAAATCACGATACCCAGATGCAGGTTTGAACCATTGTCCTCCCGAATGCGAGTGCAGTGTGCTAACCACAACACCACCTTGCACGGTGGATGTATTGGGTGGAAGCCCTCTCAAAAATACATCTAACACCCTGTGCTCCACCTCCTTCAAAAATTTTTTATCCACTTCTTCATTCTGTGTCAACTCACAGGCCTGCACATTGACTTTCCTGATCCTATCTAATAATACTTCCACAAACTTGTTTCATTTCTGGGATATCACATTAAGCTGTTCCCTGAAAATCTAGCACTGTTCTACTTGCAGTAACGCTGATAGATGCCCTTAACCTTCAAGCAGGTGTGCTGGAGTATTGAGCACTACACTGGGGAATTTAGTAATGCTGTAGTGTAACACAGAGCCCTTCAACATGGCAGCTCTAGGCATTTGTTTACTTGGCCCTCCTTGCCCCCTTCCTTTCCTCTACCTTCCTTCCTCAACTCAGAGCCCTCAGTATTGCGTTGTTTTGCAAGGAAAATGTAGTGAGGGTGTATACTGTGCGCCCGCTCATGTTATGCTTGTTTCTTTTGGACAGTTTTGAACACGTGTGCCATTTTCACTTTATCTAAGCAAAGGATTGAACTGTAAAAGTATTTTTCACAAGAGTGTTTATTACAATGGTTGAAAAATATCTAAGTAATGTTTTTTGTATATTTTTATATTTTTTGCAATGTAAGAGTCGTTAGCCAACAATTACTGATTTTTGTCTATTTGTTTCTAGGTCCAACCTGCATGTCTTCAAGAACTTGAAGCTGAGAGAAAAGGAGTAAATCTTATTGATTTAGCTGAAAGTGAAAGTGATCTGAGTGATGAAGAAGTTCATTTTAGTTCTGAACTCTAAACAGGAATACGGAAGTGGGAGTGAGGAAGAAAAAAGTTCAGAAACTGAGTTCTTGTCAGGAAATGACAAACCATCAACATGGAGTAAAAAAACTGGCCTCTAAAACAAAAACAAGTAAGCAAAAAAATATTATAAAAGGTTCACCTGGTCTCACAAGCTATTCAAACACTATTTTGAATGAAACTGATGTGATTTTCAAGATTTCTAAAACTGATATCATAGCTATGATAGTATCCCATACCATAAAATATACGTATCAAAAAAGGTTTTGCATCACCACAGTTCCCAGAACTCCTGAAGATAGACGTTGACTGTGGATATTGTATCATAGATACAGTCAATTTGTTCAGATATGTCACTAAACCCGTCCAACGACATAAACAACCATGCATGAGGAGCACCTATTAGAGGGAGTACATCCGACAGCCAATCAGTTCCAGTCACTCCACAAGGAAGGAGGTACACAGCTCCTGATGTATGTAGTTCAACCATGCCTAGACGGTCAATACCGTGGTTCGAATGCATCTGCATTGTTACTTTTTGCCAGGAAGGGCTCTCAACAAGGGTAGTGTCCAGATGTCTTGGAGTGAATGAAAGTGATGATGTTCGGACATGGAGGAGATACAGAGAGACAGGAACTGTCGATGACATGCCTTGCTCAAGCCACCCAAGGAATACTACTAAAGTGGATGACCGCTACTTATGGATTATGGCTCGGAGGAACCCTGACAGCAATGCCACCATGTTGAATAATGCTTTTCATACAGCCACAGGACATTGTATTATGACTAAAACTGTGCAGAATATGCTGCATTATGTGCAACTACACTCCCATCGTCCATGACGAGGTCCATCTTTGCAACCACGACACCATGCAGTGCAGTACAGATGGGCCCAACAACAAGCCAAATGGACCACTCAGGATTGGCATCGTGTTCACTTCACTGATGAGTGTCACATACGCCTTCAGCCAGACAATTGTCAGAGACATGTTTGGAGGCAACCCAATCAGGCTGAACACCTTAGACACACTGTCCAGCGAGTGAAGCAAGGTGGAAGGTCCCTGCTGTTTCGGGCTGGGCTGGCATTATGTGGGGCGGACGTATGCTGCTGGTGGTCATGGAAGGCGCCGTAATGGCTGTACGATATGTGAATGCCGTCCTCCAACTGATAGTGCAACCATATAAGCAGCATATTGGCGAGGCATACATCTTCATGGATGACATTTCGCACCCCTATCGTGCACATCTTGTGAATGACTTCCTTCAGGATAATGACATTGCTCGACTAGAGTAGGCAGCATGTTCTACAGACATTAACCCTATCGAACATGGCTGGGATAGATTTAAAAAGGCTATTTATGGACAACATGACCCACCAACCACACTGAGGGATCTACGCTGAATCACCACTGTAGAGTGGGACAATCTGGATCAACAGTGCCTTGATGAACTTGTGGATAGTATGCCTCGACGAATACAGACATGTGTCAATGCAAGAGGACATACTACTGGGTATTAGAGGTACTGGTGGGTACAGCAATTTGGACCACCACCTCTGAAGGTCTCGCTGTATGGTGGTACAACATGCAATGTGTGGTTTTCATGAGCAATAAAAAGGGCGGAAATGATGTTTATGTTGATCTCTATCCCAATTTTCTGCACAGGTTCCAGAACTCTCTGAATCAAGGTGAAGCAAAACTTTTTTTGATGTGTGTATATTGACAACTTTAGAACAAACTATTTCTTTTAAAATGCAAAAGAGACTGTAAAGTTTCGGATAAATGAGAAATTATGAATTATTTGGCAATTTTATCTTTGATAGGTATAAAGAAAGGACAACATGTAAATGTAAAAGAACTTCAGGAGTCAGATGGTACAGGCATGGATATCCTGAGGACCACAATGAACTATAAGAGATCTTTATTTGTCAAGCATTGTAAGAGGGTTGATGAGGTTTTAGGCAAAATGAAAGGAGAAAATTTAGCAAGTTAGATGCTGTCAGAGAGCTTTTACATTGCTATACAGTCGACCTGAAACAATCCTATAATCCTACTGAACATATGAGAATCAATAAAATGTTGAAGGGATTTAGAGGTCGCTGCTCCTGGATCCAATATATACCAACCAAACTTTATAAATACAGAATAAAAATATTTTCCATGTGTGCTGAAAAGAGCTTTTACACCAGTAATATTGAAGCATGTGTGGGAAAGCAGCCAGAAAGACCACTTCAAGTATCAAACAGCCCAGCAGAAATTGTAAAAAGTTTTGTCGGCGACACCGAAGGTACGCACAGAAATGTTACCATTGACAAATGGTACACAAGCTGCCTGTTAGCAGAAGACATTTTAGAGAAAAAAATTGACCTTTTTTTTCTAGTAGGCACTCTTCACAAGAACAAAAGGGAGATCCTGCCAGAATTTTTGACTCCAAAAACCAGCCAATGGAGTTTTGAAATTGGGCTTTCAAGGTAACAAAAGTCTTGTCTAATACTCAACAAAAAGAAATCGTTCAGTGATACTCCTCTCCACAATGCATAATGTGGACAATATCAACCCCAAAACAGGAAATCCAATCACCATGGTGTTATTTTATACTATGCTAAATATAGCTGGGATGAATAGTCAAATTTTGCATTCACTTTCAAAACCAGAAGGAATCGTCAAAATTTGACAAACTTTTTTGAAGAATTTAGCATTTGCATCAATGAATGAACACTTGAAAAATAGATCAAAAATTGTATCACTGCCGAACAATGTTTCTGAATTTAGAACAAGGAAATTCCCTTCAGAAAAAGTCATTGACATACTAGGGCTGTCAGAGAAGAGGAAGAAACGGCACTGCAGTGTGTTTGGAAAAAAAAGGACAACTCCACGAGGAAAGTTTGTGTGAAGTGCAATAAGTTTGCTTGTCAAGCACATCTGATTACAGAGCCTACGTGTGTTACATGTCACCAAGAGGAGACTGATTTATACACAATTTATTATTTTTATGCAATTAATTTATTTTAGGTACAATATATTTGTATGGAGTTAACATAAAATAATTAAAATTAAAATATATAGCCATCTTTACATTACTTACAAGTTAATTGTCTCTCATATATAAATTAAATGATGTATTTCTTCCCTTTGTTACATTTATTTATTTAGATCCCATAAATCCAATACAGTGAGAAATTCACATGGATGTAGGATGTGTCAGATTTTTACAAATTATACAGAGCGAATACATGAAAATCCCTCTTGCAAGAGGAGGTATAGGTGTAAGACAAAAAACACATTAATAGGTATAGACATAATTACACTTTAAAAAGTTAAAATAAATATAGCTACATAAAAGACATAGTAATGTTAACAATGATTCCAACTATCGTAATGTATAAGAGTAAATCAGATTTAATTAAAAGAAAATCTCTATTACAGTTAACACAATTGAAATATTCTTCAACCAAATAAAATGAATTATCTATTAGATAGTGTTTGAACTGGTGTTTAAATTTGGAAAGCTAGTGGACAAGTGATTTCAGTGATAGTGGGAGAGCACTGAATACCTTGTGGCTCATGTAATGGACTCCTTTTTGAGCAATACTAAGGGTTTTTTTTTTTTAATTCATAAGGGAGGTTACCTTCCTCCTGGTATTGTGAATATGGTATGAATCACTGGTTTTGTGTAGTTGCTCATTTTTACCAATAAAATGTAATAGGGAGTAGATAAACAGACATGCAATTGTCAGTATCCCTAGTTTTCTAAAAAGGTTTCTTCGAGAATGTCTACATCTACATCCATACTCTGCAACCACCTGACGGTGTGTGGTGGAGGGTACCTTGAGTACCTCTAACAGTTCTCCCTTCTATTCCAGCCTCGTATTGTTCGTGGAAAGAAGGATTGTCAGTGTGCTTCTTGTGGGCTCTAATCTCTCTGATTTTATCCTCATGGTCTCTTCGCGAGATATACGTAGGAGGGAGCAATATACTGCTTGACTCTTCGGTGAAGGTATGTTCTCGAAACTTCAACAAAAGCCTGTACTGAGCTACTGAGTGTCTCTCCTGCAGAGTACTCCACTGGAGTTTACCTATCATCTCCATAACGCTTTCGCGATTACTATATGATCCTGTAACGAAGCGCGCTGCTCTCCATTTGATCTTCTCTCTATGTCTTCTATCAACCCTATCTGGTACGGACCCCACACTGCTGAGCAGTATTCAAGCAGTGGGCGTACAAGCGCACTGTAACCTACTTCCTTTGTTTTCGGATTGCATTTCCTTAGGATTCTTCCAATGAATCTCAGTCTGGCATCTGCTTTACCAACGATCAACTTTATATGATCATTCCATTTTAAATCACTCCTAATGTGTACTCCCAGATAATTTATGGAATTAACTGCTTCCAGTTGCTGACCTGCTATTTTGTAGCTAAATGATAAGGGATCTATCTTTCTATGTATTCACAGCACATTACACTTGTCTACCTTGAGATTCAATTGTCATTCCCTGCACCATGCGCCAATTTGCTGCAGATCCTCCTGCATTTCAGTACAATTTTCCATTGTTACAATCTCTCGATACACCACAGCATCATCTGCAAAAAGTCTCAGTGAACTTCCGATGTCATCCACAAGGTCATTTATGTATATTGTGAATAGCAACGGTCCTATGAGACTCCCCTGCGGCACACCTGAAATCACTCTTACTTAGGAAGACTCCTCTCCATTGAGAATAACATGCTGTGTTCTGTTATCTAGGAACTCTTCAATCCAATCACACAATTGGTCTGATAGTCCATATGCTCTTACTTTGTTCATTAAACGACTGTGGGGAACTGTATCAAAAGCGTTGCGGAAGTCAAGAAACACGGCATCTACCTGGGAACCCGTGTCTAAGGCCCTCTGAGTCTCGTGGACCAATAGCACGAGCTGGGTTTCACACGGTCATCTTTTTTTAAACCCATGCTGATTCCTACAGAGTAGATTTCTAGTCTCCAGAAAAGTCATTATATTCAAACATAATACGTGTTCCAAAATTCCACAACTGACCAACGTTAGAGATATAGGTCTATAGTTCTGCACATCTGTTTGATGTCCCTTCTTGAAAACGGGGATGACCTGTGCCCTTTTCCAATCCTTTGGAACGCTAAGCTCTTCTAGAGACCTACGGTACACCGCTGCAAGAAGGGGGGTCAGTTCCTTAGCGTACTCTGTGTAAAATCGAACTGGTATCCCATCAGGTCCAGCGGCCTTTCCTCTTTTGAGCGATTTTAATTGTTTCTCTATCCCTCTGTCGTCTGTTTTGATATCTACCATTTTGTCATCTGTGTGACAATCTAGAGAAGGTACTACAGTGCAGTCTTCCTCTGTGAAACAGCTTTGGAAAAAGACATTTAGTATTTCGGCCTTTAGTCAGTCATCCTCTGTTTCAGTACCATTTTGGTCACAGAGTGTCTGGACATTTTGTTTTGATCCACCTACCACTTTGACATAAGACCAAAATTTCTTAGGAATGTCTAGGCTGGACTCCGCTCATTATCCTAATAACTCTCTTTCAGGAAATTAATTTTTTTTTGGGAGAGTGGTTGATTATCCTAAGAAACTATGCCATACAACAATAGTGCATTGAAGTAACTAAATGTTACGGCATAAAGTCAGCACTGGCATGCCAGTCGGGAACGACAGAGAAGAGCTGGCTGTGAGAAGAGGTCAGCCAATCACACACAGACCAACCTCCCCAGCTGGCGGCAACCCACTTTGATAGCAGCTACAACGTTAGTCACTTCATTAGCTGACACATCGTAGCCTCTACCATTAGTACTCTCTACATTTGCACAGACTTGTGTTTGTCTATTCTGAAGAAGATGATTATTTTGCATATCGCCCTTTGCTTGCAACACATCCATCAAAGTTAAATATTTGTAATTGCCTTGTTATAATAAAACTTATTAGTATGAGTTGTTTTATTGTTTGTCTAGCAAACTGAGTATGCAGGATTCCTAGGCACAACACTAAAAGAAGCAGTTTTTGTGATGTCTCGGTCACAGGTGGTGGAAATAATATGAATAGAGAATGTTGCTGAGCCGAGTTTTTTGAGAAGTTGTAAAATATGTTCAGACCATTTTAGGCTGCTGTCAAAATGTACACCCAGGAACTTTGATGAGTCAACCTGTAGTAACTCACTACCATTACATTTAATACTTAACTGTTCCTCCACTTTTTTACTTATTTGAAAATGAATAAACTGGGTCTTATCAACATTCAGTGATAACCCATCATTTCCAAACCAACTAAGTATTTCATTAAACAAAATATTGGCTGATACCTCAAGATTGTGGTTGGGAGCTTTGTTGATGAGGATGGAGGTGTTATCAGCGAAAAGGGTAAAATGAATTTTGAAACTAGTACACAAGGGAAGGTCATTGATAAAGATGAGGAAGATAATGGGACCAATTAGAGAGCCCTGAGGAACACAACAGCCAATAGAGCCCCAGCTGGATGACATAGAATGCCCCTCAGAGTCCTTCAACATGACCTTCTGCTTTATTTCAGTTAGGTAGGATTTAATCCATGAGCCAGGTGATCCACTTATACCATACAATTCAACCTTTGCTATGAGGATTTCATGGTTGACACTATCAAAGGCCTTAAAAAGGCCACAGAAGATACCAACAAGAGATAATTTATTATTAAAAGACGCTAAGATTTGATGGGTGATGGAAAAATAGCTTGTTCTGATGATACATGCCATTGAAATCCAAACAGCTACTGTTTAATACCTTATAATGAATGAGGTAGTCAAAAGTCTTTACGAAACAATTTCTCAAGGATTTTAAATGAGGTTGTTAAACAGGGAGAAAGGTTGATAGTTGGTACCCATGAATTCCTTCATTCAGGTGCTGATTAAAGCTTTTGAATCAAATACATAAAAATGTTACTGAAAAATATAAATACAACTTTTCAATAAGGTGTGGCACTGAATATCCACAGTGCTCACTCATGGAGAAAAAATGTCGAAGGTTGAGTTGTTCAAATCCACATGCCTTATTCATGATAAATGACATACTTCTTTGTGTTACACACTAATCCTAACTTAACCACATGCAAATGTATGTTGTTTGAGCGATTACTGATACTAGCAGCAGCTACCAATTGTCAATAAATGCTGACATATCCTCAGCTGACTAATCTACAGAAATAAGTCACAAGACTAGGTGCAATAGGATCCACAGAAAAACAGGTATACTGACTGAAACTTTTGCCTCCACCATTATAGCTTCTGCACACTCACTATCTGCCTTTACAGTATCTACCTGCTTTTGTAATGCAGTATTCTCCTCCAATAGTTCGACCATCTGTTTTGTCAAAACTTCAACTGCTTCCGTATAGTCATTGCCCATGTTTCTGGCATTTGTGCTACCTCTATCTAAAAAGACAATATAGTGAAAGTACACTAGAAGGCAAAACCATATAGCACAAATATTTGGATAAAGGTACAATGAAATGAGACTAATTCTTGCAATGGATCATAGCCCATTGAGACTTTGAGCAGTGATATGCTTCATGCCCATAACATCAGCACATCCCATGTGTAGCTGCCACTGCATACATACATGGTATTTCATGACCCGTTAAATTACAATGTAGACTCCTTACTGGCCTCAGATAGTACTCTCCAAAGTTCCCCTACACTGTGAGAGGTTTGCAGATCCCTCTGATTTCTCAAACTACACCATACATTCCTGTGCACATCAGTCCTATCCACTAAGGCTGTTCACAAGAACAACACAATGGAGGCCACTAAGATACAAAGCCCACTCGCCAAACTGACACCACTGAGACCACAGTATAGAGCTATGATGTAATAGATGGAGTGTCCTCTGAATGAATGGCAGCAGCTGTCGCAGTAAATACTTCTAACACCAGGTGTAGAGGCTGGGGCTGTGACCTCTACTGTGACAGAGGGAACAGCTGTGCAAAAGTCAGGAAGCAACGCCATCACCATCGCCAGGATGTGGTCTGAGTGCAGTTGTGGTGACTGGATGTGAGTGGCAGATGGCCAGTAAGACATCCATGATTGAATTAGACTTTTATTCACATTAGGTGTAAAGGTGCAGTCAGCACTGGCAGGATGATGTAGTGAGCCACAGAGCTCTGTAAGCTATTCTCAGTAGGTACACCTGGCCAGCTGCCTGCATAAGTAGTATCGCCAGCTGGAGTCAGCAGTTGACAGAGACTATGCACTGCAGCAAATGTATGACAACCTAGTGGAGGCTGCTGGCTCCATCTCTGGCCGCAGAGCTCAGCACAGTTTATAACTGTACCCAAACAATAACCCTCAGCACGATCACCCTGGGCCATGATCAGCCTCAATGATGGCCTTCAGAACCAGTAAACAGCAGTAGAGTGACTGGACCACCCAGCCCAGACTCAAACATTCATCGCAGTAGAAAACTGGCTGCCAGCCGGAGGTAGTCACCCAGAGGGAGACCCAGTGGTGTGAAGGCACTAAGTCATTTGCATGTATACTGATCAACCAGGACATTATGACCACTGACCTACTATCAATACAAACCCATTCAGGCAATAGAAGCATTACTTGGTAAGAAATGACTGATAGTCAGACACACGCACGGTGCATGTAGTATGAGTGAGTGTGCTGTCCATGTGTGAATGGGGAAGGTGCGCAATCTGTCTGAGTTTCATTGGGGGCAGATTGTGATGGTCTGGGGGCTCAGCACAAGCATTTTGGATATTACATGACTAGTTGTGTGTTCAAGGAGTGCTGTGGTGAGTGTCTTCAACATGTGGTGAAAACACATCCAGATGTCGCGGGGTTGGGCGGCCATCCCTCATTACAGATGTCGGACATCATAGACTTGGCAGAATGGTAAAACAGGACAGCCAGCGAACTGTAATGGAACATCAGACTTTAATGCTGAGCAGAGTACAAGTGTGTGTGAACACACAGTCGAGCAAACACTCCTAATGATAGACCTCCGCAAGCATGTGCCAATGTTAACACCACGACATCGGCAACTATAACTGAAATGGGCACATGACCATCAGCACTGGATGTTCGCACAGTGGCAGAGCACTGCATGGTCTCATGAATCCAGATACCGTCTTTATCGTGCTGATGGGAGGGTGCGAGTCCATTGCCTTCAGGGGAACAGCTCCTTGATAGCTGCACTGTGGGAAAGAGACAAGCTGATGGTGGCTCCATTATGCTCTGGGGAACATTCATGTGACCATCAATGGGTCAAGTGGGGCTCATGCAAGGCACCATGATGGCTAAGGAGTATCACACACTAGTTGCAGATAATGTACATCCCTTCATGATGAGTCTGCAGCTCGTGGTCTCGCGGTCACATTCTTGCTTCCCAAGCACGAGTTCCCGGGTTCGACCTCTGGAGGGGCCAGGGATTTTCACCTGCCTCGAGATGACTGGGTGTTTGTGTTGTTCTCATCATTTCATCATCATTATGAAAGTGGCAATACTGGACTGAGCAAAGTTGTGGCATTTTTTGGCAAGATAATGCACTGGCTCACAAGGCCAGGTGTGTGATGGAGTGGTTCAAGGAACACAGTGGTGAGTTCCAGTTGATATGTTGGCCCCCAACTTACCAGTCTGAATCTCATTGTACACATCTGGGATGTGATTGAGCATGGCGTCAGAGCTCATTGACCCCCTACCGACAATTTACAGGAAGTAGGTGACTTGTGTGTGCAGATGTGGTGCCAATTTCCTCCAGCGACCTACTAAGACCTCATTGATTTCCTGCCATGATGTGTCGCCATTGATATCCATTGCAAAGTTGGCCATACCAGTTATTAGGTAGATGGTCATAACGTTCTGGCTGATCAGTGTACAGTCCCCAGCACAGGTGGCTGCCTGCTGCTACTGGATATTCCTGTTCCTGTTCACTGTATTGTACTGAGTCTCTGTCTATGAGAAATAACTCCCACACTGATATAGTTCCTTGCTTTCCCCACTATAACAAGATGTGTACCACATCCTGAAACTAAGATGATTTTCAATGGAGTGCTATTACCTTTGGCTGCACTGAACAAATGGCACTGAGGAAAAGTATCTCACTGGAAATGGCTTAAGATGGAACCAACACCAGCTTGTGCAAATTCACATGCAGGGCTCCCATGAGAAAATACAATGACTTGGATTCAGTATGTGGTATGCATCTTGTTACAATGAGAAAAGCAAGGAACTATATCAATGTGGGAGTTGCTTCTCCAAGACAGAGACCCAGAATGGCAGTTTGATATTGACTTAACAGTAGTCACTGAAAGTAAACAGTAACTGGAGGGCTCAATGAAATTGAATGTGTGCTAGCTGATGACTGTAATATGAATACAAACAAAGAGAGACCTAATGTAATGCTGAGTGTGCAACAGATGGATATGGTGGATGGCTAAATGTTCAATCTGTACAAGTCTCTTAAAGAGGTGGGTAAATTACCTCAGAAGTAGCACAGACAAACATGAAAGATGCAAGAAACACACAGAAGCAAGAATTGCACAAGACAAGAGCTTACTACAAAAAGAAACCACTAACATAAAAAAATATTGACCTTCAGATCAGTAAAAGATGAACAAAAATCTATGTTTACAGCACAATTGTATAAGGGTATAAAACATGCACAATGAGGAAGACAGAAATGAAACAGTTATAAGCCACTGAATGTGATATTACCCAAGACTGTTAAAGATTGTATGGATTATTGGGTTAACAGAGTAAGGAATGAAGATGCGTCATAACAAATCAACAAGGAAAAATTTCTAGTAAAGTACAGAATGCTTCGAAGAGGTGGAATGGCTTGGTGCTGTACATATTACCACATGAATTATTGATGAAAACTGTCATTGAATGGATGGTGGAAGAAAAGAATCACAGAGTCAGCCCTACATACAGGTGTATAAGGCAGATCACCAATGATGCAGGATGGATGAGTTATGCTGGAATGATGAGGATAGCTGGCAAGTGAGATGAAAGAAGAACTGCATCAAATTTACCTTAGGATTGCTGAACAAAACAATTGCATGAGGTACTTCATTTTCTCTTTTCAGTAAGCTTGGTGTCTTGAAATTGTAAGCAAGATGGTTAATTAAGGAATTAAGGTGTGATAGCAAGGACAAACAGGCTGTCTTTGAATCACTGGTCTCCTTAAGGGGTCTTCTGCAAGTTATATTGTCTCTAAAATACTAAGGCAGTAATGTCAAATTTCTGTTATTTGAAATACTTTAGAGGATTTAAAATAAAAGTGTCACACTTTAAGTTTAATGGAACCTGTTTTAAGGTAAGAGAAAAGTGGTTGACTTTTCCAAGCACACCATCAACATTTTTCATTATATATTTTATCGAGTCTGGGTACTGGAGCACCATATAAGAGGAAGTTGTAATTACAGGCTAAACAGTATTGTCTTTATTGGATATACTACATGGTTATAATTAAACTGACACTGTTCACAGTGCTGCAGTGTGGGCTGTATAGATCGCAGGACACTGAAACTTTATGGGTAGGTTTATTCATCAGGCACTTGTGGAGTATGCTGGAAAAAAAGAATAGTTCCACTTTCTGCCACCAGGGGAAAATGTGGCACTGCAAGCAGCCAGAATGTGGGCTTTGTTGCACGATAAGGGGAGAACAATCAAGCACATGATGATGTTGGTTCCGTCATGTTTATCAGGATAATGGTCACAAGTTACAACATGAGTTGAATATGGCCTCTCAACTCAGTAACATGCTGCATCCATAACACAACATGGTCGACAGCTGCTCACAACATATCCACCGTAATCAGAGCAATGTGTCATCATATGCTATCCTTCAGCTCAGGAAGAGTCCAGACAGATCCCTGACACACATATTGTTGCAGATATTCCCACAACCCTAAGTCACATGGATTTAGGTCAGAGGATCCAGATGGCCACACATCTTGAAACTGCCAAGAGATAATGTGCTCACTACTGAAAGTTTCTTGAAGCAAATCTTTCACTTGGCGAGCAACATGAGGTGTCACCTCATCTTGCATGAAAATAGTGATTTGTTCGCAGTTGCGTTCTTACAAAGCTGGAATCATATGTTGCACAATGAGGTCCTTATAACATGCAGATCTCACTGTACACCTAACAGACCCATGAGGTGTAATTTCCACAAAGAAAAACAGATCTAGAACAAAGGAGGAGCTGGAACCACACCACACAGTCATATATTCTGAGTGCAGTGAATGCTTCTGCACAACGTGTGGTGGAGAAAAACCCCATATGCAACAGTTCTGTGCATTCATAGCACTGCACAGAGTAAAATGTGCCTTGTCTGTCCAAATATTATTTCCCAGCCACATGTCATCAATTTCCACGCACGCCAACAAACGATGTGCAAAGTCACGGCATTGTAGCCTATCTTGGGACTTTGTTTGGTGCACATTCTGAGTCTTGTATGGATTCCAGAGCAAAATTTGACACAACATCTTTTGTATTGTTGATCAGGGGAGACAAAATTCCTGTGGTGCATGAATACGACAACCCTAGTGAATGTGGCCTCCTAAGCCAGGAAATGCACATCTCAGCCACTTTGTTGGAGAAACCAATCTGTAAAATGCACTCATGCAGGATGGACACCATGGTGCAATAATGGCAACCTTCGAAGATGCGAGGTATGTAAGGACTCGATGTTCAAAACATGCTGGACATTGCTATGAGACATTCTTAGGTCAGAATTGACAGCATCTACAGTCATGCCTGGATTAGTCTCCATGGCACCCAACACACGTTCTTCCCTAATGACCAAATGCACCCGACTAAGCAGTAGTTGACAAAACATGCCACACATTAACTGTGAACCGATGTTGTGCAGCATTGAGCCACACGCTGTGGGGTTTCCTGGGGCCCATAAATGCTCACTGTGATGACTGAATATGCCATCTCTAGTGAATTTGACTTCATAAGTGAACAATACATAAGCTGGGAAATGTCAGTGAACACCACAGAAGTTGGGAAATGCACGTCTCAGTCACTCAGCTGTAGAAACCACTGCGCAAAACACACTAGTGCAGGATGAACATTGGGATGCAATAACTGCTTCCTTTGAAGATGAAAGGCATGTACGGACTTGATGTTCAAAACACATTAGACACTGGTATGAGACATTCTTCAGACCGAGGTAATAGCACATATGCTGGTGCTTTGATAAGTCTCTACAGCATCCAACACACTTTCTTCCCTAACAACTGAACCCACCGATCATAGCCTGCCCTTACCAGCCCTGCCACTTCTTACTGATCCATACTAATACAAATTTTGATGCAGGCAACAAACTGCAGTGTGGTTGATGTCTGTCTGGGAACTGTTCTTGATAAATGCATCCAGCGGGTCATCCACGGCACTCAGCTATTCCAAACATGAAGTGCATACCTGCAAGCTCACCATTTGTATACCATTCCAGGGTCCTTGTAGGCTGGCATGGCTAGCAATCAAATGAGGAAACTGTCACGTTAGTCCTACAGTAATCTCATGTACAGCACCATCTAGAAGTGTTCCCATCCAATACTCTCATGTACAGCCCCACTTAGCAGTGTATGACGGCATTTGCAGCCATGGGTTGCTATGAAATTCTCAATTCTTTTGATGTGCCCCACCTCCCCTAGAAGTTTGCTGCAACATTTCTGGGACACCCTGTATATAAATTTATTTTTCTTTTGATCATGTCTCTACCACCATTTTACATTTACTTTCACATAATTCTCCAATGTCATATGGTAAATTGTTGAAAAATATTTTGCCAATAAGTGAAAAATTATTTTTGTCTTTACTAAATTGAGTCCATGGAAATTTCAGTAAGTTCCTGTTTCTGGTTTCATATGAGTGAACATCTGATCTACTTTCATATATTTGGACATTCTTTTTGGCATGCATAAATATTTTGAGTATTTATAGGCTGGGGATTTGAGTACCTCGTGCACAACAAGATATTGTCTCTGCTATATCCTACGGACTGTCTCTGTTATATCCTAGGTCTTAAGCCCTTCCATGGTACGGCTAGGTTGGCTAGATTGCATACCTGGTAGACAACAACAGTATGACAACATGTTTGTGGTCAGTCTCGCAGAAGGCGAAACTCGCAAAGGCAGTGCCAAAGTCACTGCAATGTTTGTTTACACTGCTCACATACACAAGAATAGAGAGGGATAAGAATTCATCTGCTCAGCTGCCATTTAGGTGGCCACACACCCCCAAGCCAGCTGCTCTGTTTGCAGAGCCAGTTGAACAGTGACTCCAGTGAAGTTAAGTGATCAGCTGTTACCTCCTAGTTCTACAAGCAGTTGTCCATGAGTTGTCTAGAAATGGTCATCAACTAAAGTTTGAGTAAGCCAGGTTTCTACTCTGGCTTATTAATATGTACACACTGGACTACAACCAATGGCCAGCTAGTCTGGATTAGACTTTGAATTAGGAAAGTATAACTATCCAGTTTGGACTTTTCTTCTAAGTGACCCTTAATGAACTTATGTATTTTATCCAGTCTCCTCATATGATTCCAACCGTATATATTGCACATCGAATAAATGTTTTGACTTTTATTAATACTGACATTTCTAGCTACATAGCCACCTTGCAAAAACTGACATCATTTTGGCACGCAATACAGGACTCCGTGACTGAGTGGTTACAGACACCAAACAATGAATGTCATCATTCATTCAATGACTGCCATCACAAAAGTCTGCAAGGAGGTGAGGTAAGTTAAGTTACTTCAGCAAAAAAATTTTAACTGAAAAAAAACTTTCTCAATACTGTTATCCTTTTGACCACCCAAAATTGCTACATATAGCCACCTGCATAATGGTGGCAAAAGCAAACTTTCATTCTCTGTATAGTTCAGTAGAGTACAATGTGTCCCTTATCATAAATAGGACTTCTATAAAGGCAATCTGCCCTCAAAACTAGTGGAGATTGCCCCACGTTGTTCAACAGATTGAGATCTGTTATAGATGGGACAAAATGGCTCATGTACACTGTTTAGTCAATCAAGATGCATCACATAATCATTTCAAGCTTATTGTGTGTGCTATGTCACTTCACAGAAAGAAGGGTTGTCGGCACAGGAAGTTTCCCAGTGGATTGGTGTACATCACAGTGGCATTATTTTAACATTCAGCCGATACAGTGACACACAAAACAATGAACATCTACCTCATTGTGGTTGCCTGCAGTAAATAATATACGTTGACGAATGCTACCTAGAAATTATGGCTCTTATTTACTCCAAGAAGAATGTAAAATTACTTCACGCTGTCTTTTTGGAGGTAACTGCGTGAGCTGTATCGGTCCCAGACTGTATACAATTATCTCCACACAATCAATTTAGCCTCTAGCTGTCCATTATGAACAACAGTACAATCCCCCCCCCCCTTCCTCCTTCTGCACTATAGTACTCAAAGAAGGTGGGTAAAGGAACACATAGAATTGAACCTCAATCTGTGGTATTAAGTTCCCTTCATAGACGAAAAAAGGATCTGCCTTGTGCATGACAATTATAATAAAAGTGTCTGAAAGTGTGCTAGGGCCAGTGCAGTTCTCAGGCATGCAGTTTCATGGGTTCAGTAAAATACTGGGTCAATCATGTTACGGTTAGTATCATATACAGATTTTGGGCACCTCGAATTACTACCAACTGTAATTTGACAGCTACAGAGAACCGAGTCAGGATCCTGTAAACTACTGTCCAGTCCTAGTAAATATTTCAGCAGCAGACTTGTATTTGAAATCACTAATAATTAACACACTGCATTCATCTACATCTACATCTACATCCATACTCCGCAAGCCACCTGACAGTGTGTGGCGGAGGGTACCTTGAGTACCTCTATCGGTTCTCCCTTCTATTCCAGTCTCGTATTGTTCGTGGAAAGAAGGATTGTCAGTATGATTCTGTGTGGGCTCTAATCTCTCTGATTTTATCCTCATAGTCTTTTCGCGAGATATACGTAGGAGGGAGCAATATACTGCTCGACTCTTCGGTGAAGGTATGTTCTTGAAACTTTGACAAAAGCCCGTACCGTGCTACTGAGCGTCTCTCCTGCAGAGTCTTCCACTGGAGTTTATCTATCATCTCCGTAACGCTTTCGCAATTATTAAATGAGCCTGTAATGAAGTGCGCTGCTCTCCGTTGGATCTTCTCTCTCTCTTCTATCAACCCTATCTGGTACGGATCCCACACTGCTGAGCAGTATTCAAGCAGTGAGCGAAAAAGCGTACTGTAACCTACTTCCTTTGTTTTAGGATTGCATTTCCTTAGGATTCTTCCAATGAATCTCAGTCTGGCATCTGCTTTACCAACGATCAACTTTATATGATCATTCCATTTTAAATCACTCCTAATGCCTACCCCCAGATAATTTATGGAATTAACTGATCCCAGTTGCTGACCTGCTATTTTGTAGCTAAATGATAAGGGATCTATCTTTCTATGTATTCGCAGCACATTGTGCTCATCTTCCCCTAGAAGACAGGAATCAACTGAACAGAATTGTCTATAGTATCTGCTGACAAACCACTTTCAGCATGCTCTGGACCTGTTGAAAACTGCTGTGTGCCATTGTATGAACTAACCTCACACAACAAATGACCTCAGGATTGCTGTCATCCAAGGGTGGAGTCAAGTTAAAGCAGCAACATCTCAACCATTTAGTTAACAGTATGACAAGTATTCAAGCATGTTATAGGGTGGAGGAACATGGTACTGAAAGCAGCAGGTAATTGATTTCATGGATGTCCATTTTCAGACAGACTACATTTATTTTGGTTCTTATGAATCCAAATTGAGGCACATGTATATAAATGCAGGTGGTGCAAGACTCTTTTCGAGTACCTTATATGTAAGAAAACAACTGCATGTCATCAACCTTTTCGTTAACACTCACATACAATATTACTACAACCAAGTACAAATTAAAATATATGGGGAACCCAACAAGTAAGTTTCCGTATTTTACAAAAAAAAAAATTACACACAATTTATCATGTTGAAATAATTTAATTCACATTGTACAATACTTCTATTACTTTTCTATATGACCACCATATTTTTCCAAGCGTTTTTGTTAATCTGACACAAGGTGTTCCAAACCAGCATTGTACCAGGTCGGGTCCTTTGCTCAAAAGAAGCTGGTCATTAGTGATGTGACTTCATCATTGGTGTTGAAATGCTTACCTCCAAGGTGACCTTTGAGTTAAGGAAATATGTGAAAATCACATGGGGGGGGGGGGGGGGGGATCATCTGGTGAAAATGGAGGAGGCAGGAACACATCTAGTTGAATCTTCCAAGCTCCACCTGGGCCATTTTAACTGTGTGGGGTCGAGCATTGTCATGAAGGAAGAGAAATTTGTGAGACAAAATTTCAGGACATTTTCTTTTGTGGTAGCTCGCAGGTTCCTCAAAACATTACGCTATCCCTCTGGATTCACTGTGGTGTTGTAAGGCAGGTAGGGAAGAAGCAAAACCCCTGGACAGTCCCAAAAGATCGTTGCCATAACTTTCCTGCTGAACATGTGACTTTGCCCGTTTTGAGGCACTTTTGCTGGGTTTCTTCCTCCCTGACGTCTGCACTCAGGAGTTGAATCATGGACCCTAGTCTCACCCCAGTGACAAGCCATTTGAAGAGCAGATCTCCCACTCTCTCATGGATTTCCAGAAACATTCTGGCTCAGTCCATCCATTGCTGATTTTGGTGATCACTCACCAACTGTGGCACCAATCTACACTTTGCAGTAGTGTACATGGCCAGTCAGTATCTTTGCATCCAATTGCAGACCCAGAGGGTAGGCGCACGACGATTATGTCAATGGTAACTTGATGTCTTCAACCACCATACTGCGAACTGCAATAATGGCATCATCACAAGTCACTGCAGTGGGCTTTCCTGTGTGCTATTCAACATGCACATCTTCAAGCCCTTCCACAAAGCATACACACCAACACTGAACCATTTGAATGCACATACAACCTTTCCCATAGACAGAAGCTCACTCCAGCAGATAGTTGTTTTGTTGTGAGAAAATGAATGACACCACAGCTGGTAGTGTGTTGGCAAGATGCTACGGTACGCATCATAAGTTAGTGTGAGCATTGTCAACACATACTACGTGAACTTGCCAGCCCTCACAAGTCACATGCACAGGTTATTTCTCAAATTCTCATTTTCATCAGCAATTTTAACACAACCCAGTTAACAAGCTGGGAAAAAGACAGTTGTTCCTCACTGTGAGCACAGAAACTATGTCATTGCATAAGCATGCATACCTACAATGCTTTATCTTTATACATGTGAAAGGATTAGAACATAAGGTTTTAGGTGCTTTCAAAAATAATTAAGATAAAGATACTTATGGAATATTCTGTTGATATTTGGAGGAATACCAACCTATTAAACATTGCAGCATGTGGTGCTGCTGGTCTGCAGTAATATTTATTTCCTTTTGGCTTCCTAGACCATGCTCAGACAACTTAAGACTATATGATGGATAACTGAGCTATGTTAGAACATCTGATAACATCTATGGAATACTCTGTCAGTACTTCGAAGAACACTGATATTCTGTTTTTGATATTTCAATATCTCTTCGAGTACCAGCAGAAAATTCCATAAATATTATCAAATGTGCTAATGAAGCTCAGATATCCATCATATAGTCTTAAGTCATCTGAGAAAGGCATACAAAACAGAAAGAAAATAAATATTATTGTGAAACACCAAAACAGTGCATTTCAGTTTTCAACAAAGATATTTGTTTCTATATGATATCTCAGTTCTATGCACCAGATTGCACAAATCTTTAAAAGAGTATCTGTCTGAAATATTGTACAAAATGATCAAAGGATGAGGAAATATTGTTAAACAAATGGAGAAGTGAAACCACATTCCATGATACTTAAGAGGAAGGTGCAAATACAGTGTTTTCAAGGCATCTTTAATATCCTACTGATCAAGAGTGCTTTAATGGTGTTATACTTCTTGTTTACTAAATGTATGTCTATGAGTTTTCCTAACAAAGTCTGTTTAGCATGTAATCTCTTTCAGAAGTACCAGCCGAGTGTCTATTTTTCACTCAAAAGATGTTCATGGTGATTTATTGCAGAGGTATCATCAGAGAATTTAGTGAAGTAAGCATCTTTAGAGCTTCCAGTTTTATTCATATAGCTCTTTCTGATCACAGCTTCTACATTCAGTGTGAATGACTAGACTGAAGAATGTAATGAACAGCAACTGAGTAAAATTGATTTATTGTCTAAGAGCAACACAATATCTGTATAGAACCAGTGCAACAGAATGAAACTAGTGAGAAATGCAACTGAGGGTAGAGCATGCAGATGTTGAGAAATACAGAATGAATGTACAAGCTAGGACCCTACAGGTGAGAGAAGGCATCAAAAACAGGGGAGTCAGATGTGTAATATATCACCATCAGTGACACTGAACTCTTGAATAAGGTTCATTGTGTCTCATCTAAGTGAGTCACATTATAAGTAAACATTGAAGTTCCAAAGGAAACAATATCCAAGGATGATGACACAACATATCAGAAAGTATGGGACACTGTGCCATGCTATAAATGAAAATGACTGAGAAGGGCATAAAAGTTGGCAGTAAACTGTAACATATGATGATAGAAGGTGACACGCATCTCTGCTGCAAGGCACTGACTAGAAGCCATTCTCTCAAACCACTAGCTGAACACAATATGATGTGATGTCTTTATAAGGTTCTTCAAGTGTGATCACTTTATAAGTTTGTTCTAGAACACTTCACAGACACAGCACTTCTGGGGACATAATACAGAACTCCGTTTTTTTTTTCTTTCACTTTCAGGAAAACAAAAGAATTGCATGGAGTCAGATCTGGCCAGTATGGTAAATGTGGAGTTGTCTAGATTTCAAATTACTGAGAGAAAGCTTTGTACTTTTATTGCCCAGTGAGCAGATGTGTCATTGTGATGGAATAAATTCCATTCAGGCTTGCCTTTGGCTGCTTCTGTTGAAAGTTTTCAAAAAATTTAGAAAGATGTACTCCAGCAAACCAACATTCAATACGTGTCCCACATTATTCAAATATTAGTAATTTTACTGAAAAAAAGAAAGAAAGAAAGAAAAAAAATAGGACACCTGGAAAGATGACATTGATTTTCATCCAATGATGGCACATTCCACCAGGGGGATAATAGATGTACTGATAATAATTTTAATGTTGTCTACCAACAGAGAGCATAGTGGCATGGCTACCAGAAAGCCATCTGTATCTACCCCTTAATAGTGGATGCTCAAGCCAGAAGGCTCGGTGTGGTGCAAATGTGTGAAGGAAACATGCAGCCGTGTCACGGAGACACACTAGTGCTTCCTACAGCAACTGAGCGAATTTGAAAGAGGTTAAATCAAGTGGCCTTCCAATTGGCAGGATGCTCCTTTTGGAGAATAGATGTGCTATGTCAGTTGCGCAGTTATACTGGTATGAGTGATCACATGAACATTCTCACACCAGTAGAGAAGGTTCTACATGTCCACACAGCACACATGCCTCACAGGATCACCGTATTTTAAGAGCAGCAGTGACAGAGGGTACAGCCAACACAGCACAGATAAGAGGGCTTGGGAGACCAGAAGTGTCAACAAGAACTGTTGCAAACCAGTTATCAGCAGTGAGACTATGGGCACAAACACCTCCAGCCTGTATTCCACTCAGGCTACCAGGATAAACATGCACAGCTTGACTGGTCCCATCAGAGGTACACTTGGAAGATGTAATGGTGTGCCATGGTCTACAGTGATGAAAGCAGATTCTGCCTGCACATAAGTGATGGTCGTTTGCAAGTATGTCGTAGACCTGGTGAGCAGTCTTGTAGAATTTATTCATCCAAAACACACTGGCCCCACCCTAGGCCTTATGGTCTGGAGTGCGATAAGCTGCAACTCTCGTTCACCTTTGGTGTTTCTGGAGTGAACATTAACCAGTGCTCAATACGAGCAGATAGTTGTTAGATGCATTTTTAAATCAACAGGAAGGCGATGTGTTGTTCCAACAGGATAATGTTCACCCACACTCTGCCTGTGAGACTTAATGTACTGTACAAGGCATGTAGCAACTTCCCTGGTCATCACGATATCCGGACCTGTCTCCAATCAAGCATGTGTGGTATGTGATGGGACGAGAAGTGACTTGCGTGACTCATCAGCCAACAACTCTTACGGAACTACATGAACAGGTCAAGCAGATGCGGAGTAATGTATCCCAGGACAGTATGCACCTCTTGTACAATTGATCAGATGTAAGAATCACCACCTGCATTGCTGCTTGTAGAGGCAACGCCACATACTAATATGGGTGTTACAGCATGGGTCAATACCTGGTACCTTAGAACCGCTTGTGCTATTGATCTGTAAATGTAATCATTTCATTTACTCCATTTGCACTGTAGGAACAATAAATCTTGTGTGAATTGGAAACCTCTAAAAGGCTGTACTATTTTGTTTTTCAGTGTATAATGAAGAAAGAGCATCCACACATATAGCAGTTTATAAAGGTATATCCCAGTATACAAATCTGCAGTTATTATGGTATCTTTTTCAAGTGTGTGTGTGTGACAATATATAGACTTAAAATGAAGAGTGGGAACCAAGATGCACAACTGTTACTTCAACTTCATATCAAATTTTTACAATAAGATGCTGCTTCATTGGCCACTGATTTTGACCATCCAGAATTAAAACCATCAAACATATGTTGTCTGCATTTGAATCAATGAAATGCTGATACTGGGTTAGATATTGTGATAGCTGCTGTCTCACTTGCATGAAGACTGCTGTGTAAAATCTTAGGGACAGTCTCAATTAAATTCCAAAGGAAGAATTGATGTTGTTGTGTGTGTAATTATTACATGAACACTAAACATGTTTCATTTTGTAGTGGCACCTGCACACACTTTCATCTCAGAGCTCAAACAGAAAAATTTAGGTGCTCATTTTTATTCCATGTGTTACTCAAGAGTGGAAAATTTAAGAAATAGTCTGAAAGTGGTTCTATGAACCCTCTTCCAAGTACTTAAGTCTGAATTACAGAGCAGTCATGTAGGTGTAGGTGAAGATGGATTTATCACATGTTTGAATTACTTGAACCAACAAAAAACTTGGCCATGGATGGAGATTAGGCCCAAATGGTAAATGCCGTTGCTCATTGCATGAATGTCTACTATATGCACCCTGAAATCACAACTACAGCTGCAGGAACAACAAAGTCAGAACAGAGGTTTCACACTGTGACTTTTATGGAATATTGTGGAGCACTGCAATGATGGTATCTCCAAAACTTCAAAGTTTTCACCTCTAACTCTAATGATGATGTCATCAACAGAATATTAAACCCTAAACTTTCTTATGCAATATGCCACACACTCAGAATGCAAGCTGTGGACATGTCTTTCTAAGGTATACACAAACTCTTCCAATTTCACTTTTTCACAACATAGAGAAAAATGTGTCGTTTTACTTGATGTTGCAGCTATGAGACTATACTTGATTTAAACACACTAAGATGCATGATTCTATTCTCTTTACAAATAACTAAAAATACTTGTTGCTTTCTAATTGTCTACTGCCACCCTTTCTTCTCTATAATCAATCAACCTACCTGGCCAATGCACATGTTCAATTGCTTGAGAATCTTGTGTCAACCACAGCCACTGATTAAGGATGTCTGCATTGTCCTGTGACTTAAAGACACAGCATGTTACAGCACACATGTACAAACAGGAAGAGAACAGAACGCAGACTACATTCTTCACATTTGTATTATTTTTGTGATGTGTGTTGTAGTTAACAACTGTAGTGTAGCTGATGGTACAGGTTTAGCTTTGTATCCCCAGAAACGCAGTTCTATGAAGTGTTCTTAAACAACCTGATAAAGCCATCACACCACAGTGTGTTCAGCAAGGTGTTTGAAAGAATGACTTCTAGTCAATCCCTTGCAGCAGAGATGTGCATCATCTTGCAGTGTCATCATAGGTTATATTTTACTGCTAGACTTCATACTCTTCTTAGTCATTTTCTTTTGTAACATAGCACAGTGCCCCATATGTTCTGATATGCTGTTTTGTCATCTACCTTCAAGATTGCTTCCATTGTTTGGTTGAGAGTTGGCAAAGGCAATGAATGTAAATATGAAGTCTTAGTTGTGGTGACCTACTGATCTACAGTGCACACCGAGGTTTACATTAGGTTGAAATGTGACAGTTTGGTTGAGAGCTGGCCATTGAAGGTGTCAGGTAAACCAAAATATTTAATCCTTTAAGATCTGATCGGACTTTCGAGTCCCACTTTAAAAAGAAAATGAGCACAAAATATTCTCTTTCGCTAGCAACCTGACAGGACTGCCGCACATTGCTTAATTTTAGTTTGGTACATTGTTAACATATAGCAGAACATTCACAGATGTTTTATCTGCAGCTACAGAACAGTTTGAATATCAGCACTTGCAGTCCTCAGACTATTCAGTTAAGTGGAGTTGGATATGGCCCAATTTGTGCTCGGTTTTAACTGCTTACAGTGGTAATCTGGTCTTCAATTTTTTCCCCAATTTTGAGGTTAAAATATTTATACTAATAACTGTTTAGAAGCCCACAATATTGAAGATTTTTTGAAAACTTTCGTTTTCTGCACTTGTAAGTCCTGTCAGGAGCTTCATATTTTTGTATGACAGGCCAAGGAAAAGTTACTCAAACAGACAAAGAAATTATTAAATTAAAAACAGAAGAAAAATAATAAAGTGATGCATGAAAGTTGAAAGATAAGCAGAAAATGGAGTTACAGTAGAAGTTTTCCTCATATGATATTGATACACCAATTTGCAAAGTAGTCATTCTGAAACAAAACATATAATTGAATAATGTGAACTCACCAACTTACAGACCGCACAGACAATAAATGACACCACTCAAATTGTCATCATTAGCAGAATGTATCCACCTATTCTCCAGAAGCTGAAGAAATTCAATTTGAAGACTGCAGTGATACCAGGAAATATCTCCCAATTATTTTCAGAATAAAAGAAGAAAGAAGGGGATTTTACTTGCAAATAAACTTTGAACCCAAAAATCTTGAAGGTTATGCCAGATTTTATTGCTAATCATGGAAAATGTGAAAAGTATGCTATTTACAACATAGGATCAAGAACACATTACATTTGTTCCCAATGCAAAATGATTTTATCTGTCAGTGAGAGAGAAAATTGTTTTCACCAAATCACGGACTGTGCGGCTGGTCCTGGCAGAGGTTCGAGTCCTCCCCCAGGCATGGGTGTGTGTGTTTGTCCTTGGGATAATTTAGGTTAAGTAGTATGTAAGCTTAGGTACTGATGACCTTAGCAGTTAAGTCCCACAAGATTTCACACACATTTGAACATTTTTGTTTTCACCAAAACCAGTTCTCGTGAATTAATGTTTGTCAATGATTGGACCATTATGACCTGATGGGGCTCTGAAGTTCCATTTCTGTGATTTTATTGCATCTAAAGCAATTTACAATCCACCAAAACTACATAAAAAATTGGAAGCTGTCAATGTCAAAGAACAAAAATTCAGGACATGAAGGGTTAAAGCCAAACTATAAAGAAAACTCCATCAACACTATTATATGTTGCACATATACTTACACACCAATCGAACATTTTGTCATACTCACATGAATCTTTATTTTTGCATAATTTAAGAATTAAGACTCACTCCATGTTATTAGTTTGTGGCAGCTGTGTATCATGTTACTGTCCTCATAAATTTGTGTGAAATTTCTGGGTACTTACAGGCACAAACAAAGTTTTGACTATCTAGTTTGTTATGAAACAACAGTTTATAAAGATTACACACAACCTCAACATGCCGCTAACACTCAATAAAGGTCAGTGAGACAGCAAACTGCTGATGAGTTGATAATAAGACTGGTGGAGACCATTAGCAGATCATCATCTTCAGCATCTGAAAGTGAAGGTGTCAGTTGGTAGGAGCTTAATTCCTTGAACCAGTAGATTAAGCATGTTTTTGTGCTCAGCTGGAAGAATACTACCTGCATAGGTAAGTGTTTTACCTAGGCTATAAGTTACAATGTTCAAAAATTCAAAATTTGATTTTAATAACTAGCTCTTATTTGGGAAAAAGGGTGTAAGTCCAATTTCTACAGTAAACAGGAGACACTTACATCCCTCTGCTTGTACATATTTCTATTTGTGCATGTTGCCTCTAAATGAAAAAAAAAAAAAAAAATCATGGTTGAAGTATTCAAAATAGACTTATCCCCTACTGCTCAAATAATGTTGTCACTATTTCCTGTAAGAGTCATGTTATCTCTGCTTTGTTCCTATTGCCTGAAGAACAGCAAATTTTTCTCAACACTTATCTTTTAAAATTGGAAACTACAAATACGCATTTTAATAATAGTCATCAGAGCAAATATCACAGATTTTCTCATTCAGTACAATGGAGAACCGAAATGAGATACACATAAGAAGAATATTATTTGTTATGTTGTTTGTTGTTTAGCAACTTGCTCCTGATTTATATTCAACAGGATCATGTAAGTGTTCCATCAGATTCTATTGAGAGACTTAATTACAAAGGAAGCTCTCACTTAAACTGTGGATTTTATCTTCAATCCAAAATTGCTACACACACACACACAGAGAGAGAGAGAGAGAGAGAGAGAGAGAGAGAGAGGCTACAACAGTGGCTAAATTCTTCATGAACTGCTAAATGTTTGAAAACAGTCACTCTGGTTGGAAGTATTCCCATCCTCTAAAGTTATTATGCTACACTAATCTTTAATTGGGTCAGCCTAAGCTGTCACATACATACAGCCCTTAGTGACATTTAACAGATCCTGCTGCTTTCATTGCTGATGTATACTATGCAGAGGCAGAAACCTGGTTCATCCAACTTTTTTTAATGAGACTCGGATAGAAAGTCTCTTAGTTTGTAGTAACTCTTATGTAAAGATTGCTGCATACTCATTGCACAAGAGTGAAACTGCAAATATGTCCTGATAGCTCGGTGGTGATGGAATTTTGGGTACCTCATGTTCCTGGGTTACTGTACGACAGGTGTAGTAGAATATGGAGAGATACGACTGTGATATTCTCTGAATGATTTCACCCTAGGTAAGAAAACACAAAACTAATGTAATTTTTTAAGTTACATTCCAGGCTCCATATGAAGTTCCACACAATATTTTTTGAGCAGCAACGCTGAGACGAAGTAACCTAATCATTAGTACGATTTGTATCACATATCTTCAAGCACGAGTCAGTAGCTGACACAATGATACAAAAGAAGTGAAGAAAACAGCTCCAATGTTGAGATGTGTGTGCAATGTGGATACTGGCAATCTTCATGTGTACAGTATATCAATAAATTATGAAAGAAGAGTCTGTTCGTGCGCTAACAAGTTTTGGAATGTGTTATATCCGAGATAACCCTTGTTTAAATTCGCCTTAAATAAGCACATTGAAATACCGTATGCTATTATAACCTTAATGCACTAGGACTTGTTTCAATGTCACGCCAATGCATTTAAAACTAACATTAATATTTCAAATGTTGATATAATGTTACTATCCACGTCTATTACAAGACACATTATGGCTATTTTATTGCGTATTATAACGATTAACATTTATTGGCTGTCCTAGTGTGTTTGTTTTTGCTGTACTACTATTAAACTTGCAAAGGTTTATGCAATTGACTTATCCGTCGCAAACCAGTTTATTTAGCTCTTTAATTGTAGTTTAAAAAAAACACAACGCCTGAGTTTTATGACAATACTAGCCACACATCACACTTCTTGCGGCGCGATACCAAGCAAAGACTATTCGCATTGCGTCGACTTCTTTCAGTCATGATGCTCGAGTCCCGTGACCTCTCGGCGTCTGTCATTTGTGACGTCATGTTTCAATATGGCCGCGTGGGTTAAGAAGTGTAGTTGTAGTAATGGGGTGGTAGGAGACTGAACGTAGGTGTGTCACGCTAGTGGTTCGGCAATAATGCCGATGAAGTACTGCCGCTTCGATTGTTGTGTGTATGATCGTATCTGCAATGAAGCGTTAACAGCCCCGTGTGTCAGTTCTAGATAATATAAATAGCTGCATGATCTGTAAAATATAGATATTCATTCCGTTAGTGTTGTAGTCCGAAACTGCTCAGTTTCTTGTTTTCCGCTAATATTTACCACTCTTTGCCGGTGCTTCCGAATAAGCAACCATGTGGAATATGATGTGTGATGTGATGCCGACAATTTCGGAGGACAGTATCAGTCAGAGAAGTTCGCAATTCTCTGGAGAAGATGCGAACTTCGAACAGCTTATGGTTTCAATGTTGGATGAACGGGACAAGCTTATGGACAGTCTACGGGAAGCTCAAGAAAGGCTGTGTGAAACAGAAGCAAAACTTCAAGAAGTAGAAAAAGAGCGGGACTCTCTTCAGCGACAGATCTCAGCAAACCTTCCTCAGGTGAGTGCCATTCTAGTGCATGGGACTATGGAACATGATATGTGAGCCTATTGATTGTCCGTTCAAAAGTCGTGACCGCCATTGTCAATGGCCATGCAGGGAAATACAAACTGCAGCTTATATTAGTGAAAGAGTTTCATGAAATCATACTTTTCATCAGCTGTTGGCTTGTCGGTAAAGTGGTGTAGTTGCTGCCTCTTTGTGGTGCACGATCGCTGAATTTTTATAACGAGCAAAACATAGTTTGATGGGTTGCAATTAAAGTGCCATTGGCGGTTGCAAATATGTATTTTCGTTTGTATTGGCTGCATGGGAGTTGACGGAATTTGAGGTTAGGATCGAACAGTTATTGTGAGTACAGTATCGCCCTAGTTTGCTGCTGCTGTCGACTGACAAATTGTTATTGCTTCAACAAACTAGATTATTTCCACTATCATTTACGAATCACTCATTGATATTAGAGTTTATAATTTTTGTGTTTTGCAATATCAACACAATCTTCGCGCCTTTCCGATTTATTGCTTTCTATCCTTTAATGTATGTGAAAATTGCAATGTTTTGAGTTCATTTGTAGAGCATTTCATTCGACACATGATGTAGCTCAGATTCTAATGTGTAGTTGACAAATTCGTAATGCGTCTTTACTATTTGTCAGCCATATGAATTTAAATGTTTTAGTCATGTGGCTGCTATTTCAAGACAGAATCTGTAAATATAATAAATGCACTAGTTTTGAAAGCGAGGCCTATTAATGAAAATGTATTATGGAATGGCCTGGCTGTCATGGCTTCTTCATTGGACAGGTTGTATTTACCGCGGAAACTTCGTGCGCATGAGGATGCTTACGCCTGAACCTACATCTCTCTCTCTCTCTCTCTCTCTCTCTCTCTCTCTCTCTCTCTCTCTCTCTGTGCCACTGGGAGATTTGTTCCATCTTCTGAACTGGCAAGCGAGAGCGAGAAGTGTTCTTTTCATGTCCCACAATGAATATAATCATGTAGTATTATCTTCCTGTGTGTATCAACAAGATTCCCAGTGAAAGAATATGCTGTTCTTTGTAACACAGGAATAATTATATGCTCCATCTTTTTTTCGAAGTAGTTTATGTAGTGTTTAAATCATCAGTACCTTTTTTATGTCCTCCTGTAAATATTTTGTTTTGTGGCGCTGACAACTGAAATTTTTAACCTTATTGTTCTAAAAAGCATATATTACTCGCTGGACTTTCATGCACATCGTGAAAAGATTTTCATTTTGTAGTTATGGTATTTAGTACCGTATGTATGTGAGAGATTCGCTGCAGAGCATTTTGCTGATAATTCATGTAGCTAGACAAACTGAACATTGGCGAAACTGGTTTGTTTTGCTTGTTCGAGTTACGAAAAAATATTCCTCAGAAAGATGAAACTTTCGTGGGAGTACTCAAATTTCTGTCACGCTGGACCGAGTAATTTGTCTTGTACAATGTATACTTTCGTATGCCCTCGTCTGAGCTCTTCCTTCAGTTGTCGTCGGCAGTGTGTTAACAACCATCCATCCGGATATGATCTTACGAATCTGGGATTAACACAGTAGCGATTTGCTATGAGGCTTATGTTTGCCACCGCAAGATTGATAGCTATTGTCAGAATTGCTTTTTCAAGCATTTCTAAATTTCTGGACATCTGTATGCAAGTGGCAGCATGGGTACCTAATACATTCCAAAACGCCGCCCATAAAAACGGGATTTTCGGTATTCACAACTCGGGTGCCTTTGATAAAAGGGTAGTGCCATGAAATTTATACGATATGTTCCTAAGATCCAATCTCCAACAACCTTGCAAATGTTCTTCGTATCTTTATCCGTTTCCCAGACACAAGGGTCATAGTTACCCGACTTGTTCATGCAAAATGTGCTCGTAAAATCCGTTGTGAGGAAAAAATGTAGTTTATAGCTCGGAGAAATATGCTATAAAGTGTCTCCGTTGTCTGGAAACCCCATGCTGTAGTACTGAAGCGCATTCTAAATCCATTCTCTAGTGTAACGTTAGTTTTGCGTTATTTCAATTTCACATAGGTAAACTATCTAAATTTTACTAACCAGTACATTTCTTTTTATATGAGTTACATGCCTTGCTGCAACAGGGAAAAGGAGGAAACCAGCAGAAAAATGCTCCTATTGGAGCACAAACTTTGCGAGTATGTTCCTGTTCATTTAAAATATTCTGACTGTAAAGTGGGAACCACCTGCGTCATTCTACATTCCTCAGAATATTTTTAAAAAAAATCCATGATAATAGTCACGCTTTTTTATGCTGAGATAGAACACAGTGGGAGTGGCAGAAATACAGAAAACTAATAATTGCTGGGAGATTGGAACGTAGTTGACAGTGACAGAACAGCACTAGGTAAAGTGTAGAGGAGACAGTGCCAGGGGGAGAGGAGAAGGGAGAATAAAGATAGTGTAAGTGGGTGAGAGCAAAAGACAGTGAGAGAGAATATATGACAATGAGGAAGAGAGAGAGAGAGGGGGAGAGGGAAGAGACAGCAGCAGTGGAAAAGGAGGGAACGAGATTTTAGCAGTAAAAGAGAGAGCAAGGAGGAGGAGGTAGTGACAATGAGATGTGACTTTATTGTAAGACAGAGCAGAGAGGACTGTGGTCGTGACACAGGAGACAATGACAGACTGAATGAGTGAGAAAGGGCAACTGGGAGTGGTGGGTATGAGTAACTTACATTGATGGACCAGTGGATTTGAGTTAGGGGAGCTTATAGGGGAGGAGAACCCTGTGTCAGGCACTGAAATGTGGTTTGCAGAGTATCAATGTAGATGTAGAGTTGCATGTTACAAATAAGTGTGAATATGTTCACATGCCAAAATGTTTCGAGATGCTGAGGAAGGGAGAATGAGGCAGCTGGTAGCCCACTTTTCAGTCAGTCTTTTAAATAAACAGGAACATATTCGTCCTATTTTGTGCTTCTAAGGAGCATTTTCCCACTGATTCACACACACACACACACACACACACACACACACACACACACTTGTACCGTTAACGTTTGAAATTAATGTATGGCGCGAGTGGCTAATTTTGAAATCTTCAAGTATTTATGTTGAGTTTCTTTTATTTGTTCTCGAGCCGGTGCAACAGAAGTTGCAGTGCTGGGTAGCGATTCCAAGTTATTCCAGCTGTATCTCCCATTAACAGTATCAACTCTTTCAGTAAGAATTTCTGATTTCCTTATCAACCAATGTTTATCAACAGGCATGTGATTAAAAAACTAGTGCAGTAAATTAAGTGCAGGCATCGCTGTTACCATCTATCAGTCGTAGGCAATAAAGTGCTCCGTATCCCGTGCTGAGTAAGGTGTGTTTTGACATCGTACGAATGAGGCCGAAGGTAATACTTGAATATGACCCGAAAAAAAATTGTTAAAATTTTGCATTTGTTTGTGACACCACAGAGCTCAACTAGGCACGGTGCTATGGAAGATGACATGCACCTGTTTTTTTCTTATCTGAGAGCTGGTTTACGTCGTCAGTTTTAAGAACATAATTCAGTCCTACCATGCCATAAAATGCCAACTGTAAAGTTATGTTTCGTGTAGACACATTAGGATGAACTCAACTCGAGAATCTGTTAAATAACTTATGTGGGTGACTACGAAATACTGGCAAAGATTCTAGGCAGGACTACGGGCTCTTCGGGCTAGCGGATTTGACCAGAGTTGCGGAACTGCTAACGATCGATTGCGCTGTAACGACCACCTTTGATAGCAAAAGCATTTAGCTTGCAATTTGACGGCATACCACTTCGCGATGTGCAGAGTGTTCTATTTTCAAGAGACCAGTACAGTAATACCGTGAGGCATCTGAATGCTGATACCCGACTGAGCGCCACTAAATATCAGTGTACAAACAATGTTTTAGGTAGAGTTCAGCTGCGCCATTTTTTTCCCCTAAAAGTTTTAATGCTATGAATATAACGATTGTGGCCTTTCGGATGGAGATCTCGGTACATGCGCACAACGAGAAAGGAGAAAACTGTTAAGTTGCTGGACGTTAAGCGCGATTTCACTTAAGTCAGATGGAAATTAGTTGTCAGTTCGATAATTTTGTCTTGGAACTCTTCCACTGGTCCACGTTCGCATATAAAAAAATATGGAAATTTTAGGTCCGCCTTCATGCAAAATACTTTATTTATTGATTCATTCATTCATTTATTCTCCAAATTAGTTTGAGCGACAAATGTCGCCATCATCAGTGGGTTCTTTAACTCCAAAATATTTCATAGTATAACACATTGTAAACCTTATTACATATGTGCTGTTGTTTTTTTTTTTAATTTCTGTGAATATTTTTATAATACCTTATTTACTATACGTCACAGCATGGCTTTAAGATTGTCACTGTGTGCGGCGTATTTTCTGTGTTTTTCGGTTGCCGTTCCCCTCGGCATTCATCGTGTCATCTGCAGCTGTATGAGCGGCTGTTAGTAAAAAAATACAAAAACGTGGGCTTGTGTGTGTGTGTGTGTGTGTGTGTGTGTGTGTGTGTGTGTGTGTGTGTGTGTGTCAGCAAAATACAATTGCGATTGTTTTATAACGACAACATTTCTGAATGTTGTAGAATTGATGTAGGTGATATTTGTCCCTGAAACTGGTATGGTAAGTAAATGAATAAATAAATAAATGTTTTGCATCAAGGCGGACCCACAATTCCCATATTGTTGTTAGTTGTTGTTGCACGACGGTATCTGCGAATATGTAAAAAGAACGAAAGATTACTAGCTTCGTCACTGAGTCTAGTGATACTGGTGTGCTCAACGGGGTCCACTGTTAACTGTCGACAGCGTGCGCCAACTCCTCCCGGGAAATGACACGTCGGGCTATTGTCGCTATGCAAACCGCTGTTTGAGCGTACGCTATGGTCGCGTGTAAGGCGCTTGATAGTCACATCGATAAAATGCTTCCTTTATAACGGCTCGACAGCTGTTGCATCTGTAGAGGCGACAAACATTGGTATACCACGCAATTTTAGTCTGCATGTTCGTACTTCAATTGGTAGCTAATACATACACCAGCTTGGTGTCGTTTCTTATGCATACTTTGTAACCACTTTTGGCACACACACAAGAGCGTTCTGAAAAGTAACGCCTCCGAAATTTTTATGTAAAAACTCATGAAGATTTGAAAATAAAACAAACTTTATTAACATTCTACATCTGTTCTTCATGTTTACCTATTTGCAGCCCTCTCCCTCTAGAGGGTTCCGAATTGTAGCGTGTAACATGGCGATGTTAACGTAACTACGTCGGTGCTTGGGAAACGGCTTGCTCTATTCGGTTTTTGAGTCAGAAGAGTACGTCCACACATGGAGCACCCTCTCCATCAGCGTGACAATGCCAGACCACACATGAGCGCTGTGACACCTGCAACAATCCGACACCCTGGGTTCTCTGTCTTCGATCATACTCCATACACTCCCAACTTGACCCCATCTGTTTCCAAAACATAAAGAACACCTTCGAGGACTTCACTTGGATAGTGATGTAGCGGTGCAAGCAGAGGTGAGGTTGTGGCTCCGTCAGCAAAGTCAAACATTCTACAGTGTAGGTATCAGCAAGCTGATCTCTCTTCACGAGAAATGTTCGTCGTCAGGGTGACTTCGTTGGGAAATAAATATGTAGACGTGAAGAATAAATATTTAGAATGTTACACCGTCTGTTTATTTAAAAAGCTGTTAAGAGTGTTCACATATGAAATTCGGAGGCATTACTTTTCAGCACGCCAGCGTATATTATGCGTTATCACTTTTCCCATGAAAACAGAAGGAAAGGAGATTAGATGTGTCGCAGAGCTGTGACACATGGAGCTACAATCGCTAGATAGCTATTCTTGACTGAGACTAGAGGAGGGGTAGTAATTCCTTGGTGATCAAAGTGAGAAGTCTGCGATTAGTATTAGACTGAGAAGCTGATTTTTCACAAGAATCTTGAAGCCTGTTTCGTATGTATTTTAGTACAAATTTAAATATAATGTGTAAGGTATCCATACAAAAGCCGTCTCGGTATCAGTAAGATAACCGATGTTCTGACGAAACTACATCAGTCGTAAGAGAACTTTCCGCAAAAGGCAAGTCTCCGGGTTCCGGTCCGGTACACAGTTCCAAGCTACCAGGAAGTTTCGAAAGTTGCTTGCTCCCTTCTTTAAAATATGGAAAACAATGCTGTTGATTGCTCGAGATTGCGTCAGGTCAGCTCAGCTCATAATGAGTACGTTCGCAATTGCTATGTTGTTAACTTTATTCGCTCTTAAATCTTTGTGTGATCAGATTTTTCAGTTAGCTAGTTACTTTCGGAAAATGATGGATTATTTATCAGTGAACATTAGATAGTGAACAATAAATAAGCATATAAAGGAGATTTAAAAGCACTCGTAAAAACCACGTATGACAATTTTAAGATTACAATGTACTTTGTATGTCGTATACTTTAGTGTTCATTCGCATCATGCGGGCTCTCGGCATTACATCATATTTTTTTGTTTGTACTATCAGAGGTTTGCTACTGGAAACGTTGAGGTTTCTTAGCCAGCTGGAAATTGTTTATCAAAATGTACCTTTGCTGTAACAGTGGGGGAGCAATCAGGTAGTCAGGTGTTACTACCCAAAAAGGGGTGCCATCTAGCAGTCGTCCAATACAATCTTTCGTCAGTTGCTGAGAAACCCCTCTCGATTTAGTTGTGTGAAACTCGTTGCTAACACGAAAGTTATTGCTCTTGATAAGTACCAAGGAAAGATGATTAGTATTTAACGTCATTCCGACGACGAGGTCCGTAGAGCCAGAGCGCGAGCAAGAGCAAGGGAAGGATGGAATCGGATATGGGCCGCCTCAAGTTAATTAGGGAAACGACGGAAACCTAAACCCGATTAGCCGGAAGGGGAATTGAACAGCAGTCCTTCCGAATGCGAATCCATTGCCTTAACCGCTGCACCACGGCCCTCGGTAAGTGCGAAAGATTGGCGCTTCACGATTTCTTCCACAAAGAAGTCAACATCAACAATGCCGTATAACACTGGGCATCCTATTGAGGTTTAATCTGTTAAATAGCCACATAAGTAATTAGAAACTACCGGCAGACGTAGCGCAGTTTTTACTACACTAGACTCCATTTTGTCGGAGTTCAGTGATATTCCTCGTTTACTACGCACTCCGTGATTTCTCTCAACCACTTCGTCAGCGCGAGTTGCCTCTTTCAACAATGCCACACCTGTTTCTTATCTCATCCTGTTAAAAGAATGAATAACTAGTTTTTTATGCAGAGAGACGTAAAATTGTGCACGGGACGAAAAAAACTGTTGACGACAACTTTAACAAGGTGCAACAGGGGTTAGTCATGTCAAATACAGACTACAACAAGAATTGCCCAGGATTCTGAGATAATGCAATGCGTCCACAGAAGATATAATTTTTAAAACACTTACACAGCTTCTCAGATGTGCTAGACGCAGATGAAATCGGATTAACAAGCGATACCGCGAGAGATTACAACGACAGGCAGCGCAGTCTCAGACTGGAATGGCAGAAATGTATAACAGGAACGCTGCGAAATTAGAATTCACAGGCACTTACGAACAACAGTTTTGCGACACTTAGAAAATAGTAGGAAATTGTCTTTGGAGCATAATCTACTTAATTTTCCAACATACTGCTTTCATAGGGACTGTGAAGGTGAAAAGTCGATACAGAGCGCACAAACAATAGAAACTTCTCACGCTTCATCCGTTAATGGCCGGCCGCGGTGGTCTCGCAGTTCTAGGCGCACAGTCCGGAACCGTGCGACTGCTACAGTCGCATGTTCGAATCCTGCCTCGGGCATGGATGTGCGTGATGTCCTTAGGTTAGTTAGGTTTAAGTAGTTCTAAGTTCTAGGGGACAGATGACCACAGCAGTTGAGTCCCATAGTGCTCAGAGCCATTTTGAACCATCCGTTAAGGGAAGTGGAGAAAACCGAGATATAGGGTGTGACACGAAGTCGCCTTCCGCTACGCACTTGTGCAGAGTATAGATAGATATCTAGTGTTTGGCAGCTAATGATGCCACTAGTCATCACGTGCAAATACGTCAAAACCCCCAATTACAAACATTTGTGCACCATCGAGGATGGTTCATTACGGAGCAAATAGATTCCACTACCGAAATGTAAAGAAGTCGACCACGGAGTGAGAGCTCTGCAGGCGAAAGTAAATGAGAGCACCCTCTAGACAGTGAATATCACTGCTCAATATTACCTGGTGCTCAGTAATATTGAACGTTCTGTCTCGGAAAACCTCTACTTGGTACGCTACTACTCTCGTGTAGCGTATGCCGCTAGATTTTATAGAGCATCTCCGTTACGCTCTCGCGCCCCCTAAACTCTCCCTTAACGAAGCGCGTCGCTCATTGTTGGATCTTCTTTCTCTCCCTCTCCTGTTAATCGAATCTGGTAAGGTTCCCAGACTGATGAGCAATAATCAACAATCGATCGACCAAGTGGCTTATAAGCCACTTCTATCGCGTATGAGTTACATTTCCTTAACATTCTGCCAGTGACTCTCAGCCTGGCATCTGCTTTTCCAACAGTTTGTTTCATGTAGTCATTCGACTTAAGGTCGACCCGGATGGTTACTGCCAGATATTTTACAGTAGTTACTGTTTCTAGCACTTTGTCACCTAGAGGAACTGAACAGTAGTGGATTTGTTCTCCTATGTATGCGAAATATATTACATTCGTTTACGTTCAGGGTCAGCTGTCAGGCCTTGCACCAGTTATGAGTCTCTGCAGGTCTTCCTGCAAGTCGCTAGAGTTGTCTTGCATTGCTGTCTTCTTATAGACAGCTGCATCACCCGCGAACAGTTTCATGGAGCTTCCGACGTTATCCACGAGCTGCATATAAACAGTAAACGCCTTATATCATTTTATTGGGGTACTCCGAAGTTACCATTACATGTCGATTTTGCTCCGTTAGGAACGACGTGTTGAATTTTGTGGCCGTGCGGTTCTAGGCTCTTCAGTGTGGAACCGCGTGACCGCTACGGTCGCAGGTTCGAATCCTGCCTCTGGCATGGATGTGTGTGATGCCCTTAGGTTAGTTAGGTTTAAGTAGTTCTAAGTTCTAGGGGACTGATGACAACAGATGTTAAGTCCCATAGTGCTCAGAGCCATTTGAACCATTTTTGAATTTTGTGACGTGACGCCTCAAACCGCGCGGCCACTCATTATGTATTTCAGCGGAAATGGTTACCTGGCGATCAGGCACCATATCGCACCTCGACTGGCCCGCAAGTCACTCGTCTTAACCCCACAAAAATTGTCTGGAAATGTTTGCAAAAGCGGACGAAACGTAGCACTAAACATCTCTGCAGATAGGTAGCTCTACGAGATGTAATCAGCCTTGAGTGGCTTCAGCTTGATGTGACACACGTGAAGTAACTAGTATTCTTTCATCATCATCGAATTGAGGGCATTATTAAGGCTAAATGTGATGTTAAGCGGTATTATCCTAATTTTTCCTTGGGGACGACTAATTTTTTTGTCCTATGTGCTTACATTGGAGGAGATACTTTCTAACACGGCTGAATGCACTGGATTGTTTTCATGTAGGTGCTTTGAAATTGTTGCCAACACGACACAAAACTTAACAAAACAAGTTGTGTCCCGGTTGAGTTGCTCAAACAGCCGTTTCTTCAATGAAATTATTGAACAGTTCCTGCTCACCATTGTAGCGCTCCTCAAGAAGAGTAGAGTTAATCTCAGTGGCAGTCGCCGATCCCAGTATGTCGTTTAAGCAAACAGACCTCGGGTACAAATTGACAGGCAGTGGAGTAACGACCACATAGTGGAACATATGCTTCACGAAGCGAGTTCAACGGAGAATAGTGAAGCCGTCTAATAGGAAGGAGCCACTACTAACGCCACAATCCACAGTGTAGAACAAACTACTTCAAAATTTTGCTCCCGATGCTGTGAGCTGTCAGAGAACAGGAAGAAGATGAGGTCTTACTGGCTATCGACGATGATGTCATTCGGAGATGGAGTTCCGAAGTTCTTGGGAAGCGAATCGGCCGTGTCCTCTCCAGAGGAAACATCGGCTCATTTGGCGTAATAGATTTAGGGCAGCCACGGGAAAACTAAGTGTGGATAGCCGGACAAGGATTTGAAACGTCTTCCCGAATGGGAGGTATCAAAGAACAGCTTTATATAACGGGCTGCTTCTTTCCATTAATGCTGATTATTGTGTACACCTCCTGTTCGCCGCTATTGTGCCTGTATGTGTGACTCTAATGTGTTGTTTTGTCTTAAACACACTTGCGGGGAGTGAATTCGCCGCTTTTCATCTTGATACTAAATCGCGACTCTTTATAGGACATACTCTGCACAGGTGATTGTATCCCCATTTAGGGCTTTAGAGTCACATTAAAGGACCCATATACGCAACAGCTATCTTAACGCAGACCACTGTGAACTGTATGGATTGGTATTGTGTGGCCTGATGAGTGGTTGCAAGCCTCGCTGTTGCTGAGATGTGAACTCCGAGCAAGAGATAGTGATCTTTTTTTGGCTTTAACAGCTCATATGTCCGTGGCCAATAACGCAGCGAAGTTTTCATCCTGAACTCTTACGTTACTGAATGTTATCCGAAACTAAGAGCATAGTCTTCACATGGTTCGAATGTGTTTTTTCTCGCACACAGTGAAGAAGACTAGACATTCCACAATTACACTCAAAGGTTTAGGGGACAGACTGTGATACTGATGTTAATCTTGTTTACTATTGTATGATAGCATTCATTGCCAACATTCTGTCTGTTGAAGTTAATTGATCATTAAAGTAATCGCCGTCGGTGCGCTGTATCTGCAGTTTTCGAGCGGCGTGTCGTTGCAAACAAACAGTAAAACAGGCCGTCGTAAGAAAACTAAGGGCAGTAAAGGTGGTGTTACATACTGTAACTTACAGATAGGTCTTGCGTCCACCTGTGGCAGAACAGCATTCTTGGTTACCACGTGACACAGTGGAACAGTTCGTAAAGTAAGATAGCGAACTCTAGCGCAAGGGACCTCCTTGAGCTTATAGTCTAAGGTGCCGACTTACATAGATCTTCACTCATCGATTTTCCTAATAAAAGCTCTATTTACTATGATCTATAAATAAACAAAGCATTTTAGGATTGTCACTCCATATCCGTGCACAGCTATTTTTAATCAAAATTGTTTGATGAAGGTTTTTTCGGTAGTTAGTATTATGAAGTTTCTTAAAGTTAACATAAATCAAGAGTAAAAAGTGTCAATAAAAGGCCAAAGTAAGTCTACCTTTTTCCAGACAACGATGAAAGGTTGGCAGGTGCAAACAGATAAGCCTGTAGGAGTAAATTACCTCATCGAATTTTCATATACACTCCTGGAAATGGAAAAAAGAACACATTGACACCGGTGTGTCAGACCCACTATACTTGCTCCGGACACTGCGAGAGGGCTGTACAAGCAATGATCACACGCACGGCACAGCGGACACACCAGGAACCGCGGTGTTGGCCGTCGAATGGCGCTAGCTGCGCAGCATTTGTGCACCGCCGCCGTCAGTGTCAGCCAGTTTGCCGTGGCATACGGAGCTCCATCGCAGTCTTTAACACTGGTAACATGCCGCGACAGCGTGGACGTGAACCGTATGTGCAGTTGACGGACTTTGAGCGAGGGCGTATAGTGGGCATGCGGGAGGCCGGGTGGACGTACCGCCGAATTGGTCAACACGTGGGGCGTGAGGTCTCCACAGTACATCGATGTTGTCGCCAGTGGTCGGCGGAAGGTGCACGTGCCCGTCGACCTGGGACCGGAGCGCAGCGACGCACGGATGCACGCCAAGACCGTAGGATCCTACGCAGTGCCGTAGGGGACCGCACCGCCACTTCCCAGCAAATTAGGGACACTGTTGCTCCTGGGGTATCGGCGAGGACCATTCGCAACCGTCTCCATGAAGCTGGGCTACGGTCCCGCACACCGTTAGGCCGTCTTCCGCTCACGCCCCAACATCGTGCAGCCCGCCTCCAGTGGTGTCGCGACAGGCGTGAATGGAGGGACGAATGGAGACGTGTCGTCTTCAGCGATGAGAGTCACTTCTGCCTTGGTGCCAATGATGGTCGTATGCGTGTTTGGCGCCATGAAGGTGAGCGCCACAATCAGGACTGCATACGACCGAGGCACACAGGCCCAACACCCGGCATCATGGTGTGGGGAGCGATCTCCTACACTGGCCGTACACCTCTGGTGATCGTCGAGGGTATACTGAATAGTGCATGATACATCCAAACCGTCATCAAACCCATCGTTCTACCATTCCTAGACCGGCAAGGGAACTTGCTGTTCCAACAGGACAATGCACGTCCGCATGTATCCCGTGCCACCCAACGTGCTCTAGAAGGTGTAAGTCAACTACCCTGGCCAGCAAGATCTCCGGATCTGTCCCCCATTGAACATGTTTGGGACTGGATGAAGCGTCGTCTCACGCGGTCTGCACGTCCAGCACGAACGCTGGTCCAACTGAGGCGCCAGGTGGAAATGGCATGGCAAGCCGTTCCACAGGACTACATCCAGCATCTCTACGATCGTCTCCATGGGAGAATAGCAGCCTGCATTGCTGCGAAAGGTGGATATACACTGTACTAGTGCCGACATTGTGCATGCTCTGTTGCCTGTGTCTATGTGCCTGTGGTTCTGTCAGTGTGATCATGTGATGTATCTGACCCCAGGAATGTGTCAATAAAGTTTCCCCTTCCTGGGACAATGAATTCACGGTGTTCTTATTTCAATTTTCAGGAGTGTATAATCATATAGAAAATTTATATAACTTTATTGCGAACACGGTGGTATAGGGTTGCTTTAGAAAAAGTAGGCCTATCTGAGTGTTGTCGCGATTTTACGTTTCAGTAACTGCGAACGAGAACATGACTCGGCGGAAGAAGACTGAAGATTGGCTGTAAAAACCTATGCGGTAGAGAAAGACGTAGAATAACAGCTGCAAGTGAAACAGTTGCTAAGTAAAAGAGTGGGGCGTGCTCAGTTCTTCGTGTAATAAAGACAAATGAACGTTTCCGAAACTGCTGCTATGTCACAAGCGCAGTGCGAGCGAAACTTCATTGTTCGCGTGACTTGCGAGCGGTAGGGCCTATTTAGTGTTTGCTAAGCTTTACTTTTGTAGTTTGCTGAAAATTAGTAATAAAAGATTTATTTTTTCTGTGATGTGAGTGATAAAAGAATACTTGATTTCGACATTGAAACATTTAAAAGTAGTTTTTTAAACTTATTATTCCGAAAAGAAAATTTGTTTTAAATATCACGATATTCAGTTAACCAAAGAGTCAGTTAAATCCTTAGGTTAGGTTAGCCAGACCTACCGATTTGTTGGGAAGTTGTAAGAATTATCGTGTTACGGAGGTTTTTGTGAAGTTCTTAGCCGATTATTGGGAGAATGACCAACCTGGTATCAAAAATACGAACTAAGAAAGTCTTCATAACCTTTGGAAATCAGTGTTACTCATACAAGTAAAGGGAAGTCCTGTCTTAAAAACTTAAAATTGTTTATGGATGTCAACATGAAGACATAAAGTAAAATAAATAAAAAGGGATAAGCGAATTACGTTTCATGGTATTAAAGTGCCACCCACTTTAAAAATTCTGGTAAAATCCTCATATACTGATAATTCAGTAATTTATGTGGCCAATGTCCATAAAGTTTCTGAATATGTAATTTGGTTGACTGGTTCAGCAACTAAGATCAGAAATAATGGTCTTTAACTGCATTAGTTGTGTAGAATTAGCATTGAAGTTGGTATCCTAATTATGTCTACCAACATTCCACACATTTGCAGGCGGCGATTACACCGCTGTTTTTTTATACAATAAAGTAAAAATAAGATCGTTTCAAATTTTTACAAAAGAAACGGAACGTACAAAAAGAAAAAAAAACTTTTACATCATTAACAGGTGACCCCGAAGTTTTCATTAACGAAAAACTTAGGTGGTTCAGTAGTTTACTGTTCTTATGTATGACATAAAGCACGATAAAACTGCAGTTACACAGGATTCCGTATTTTCCAAACGAATTATTAAGTCAAAAAAGATTATGAGCAATTAATGGAAATATTATAAACTTCATTCTGTATATGAGTCCACCATGCTGGAAGTCGTTAAAACAAATAATTCCACGCACAATATATGTAAATTTTATGTGGCTTAATGCTACCGACCCTTGTGTAAAATTTGAGCCTGAATCTTGCGAGTGGTACATGGCTGGCTAATGAGGTTAGTGGGACAGCAGCCCTAGCACGTTTTTTTTTTTTTTTTTTTTATTTATGCATTGTATAGTACAAAATGTACGGTACATAGTGTAAATATACATTATATTAGGAAACTCGATGAGGAACGGTCGATGTAAGTCGTAAACTTTTACTACTACGTTCTGCATGCAAATTGTTTTATTTCTCAAACCGCTTCTCCCGAGTGGCACGAATGCAACGCAGATTAATATTTGGAATTTTGGTGGTATATTTACAGAACCCGATGAAAATGAAAGTCAAGAACGTTTTCCTGTTACAGTTTAATATATCGTACTTTACTTTGTGCGTCGTTTGACTGGCACACGAACCTTACGATCTTTGCTATTTGCCTTTTAAGATTTTTGTCTTTATACTAGGAGTGATGGTACAGTATTTACGACACCAGAGCCGTATCATAACAGCTTCGTGCTAACGAGGTTTTAAGTTTTACGTGGTTTCGCTAATTTTGATTAGTCGAATTCACGAATTAGCCCAAGAAACTCAGTTGAAATTCGGGAGAGAATGCTTCAAATCAACGTAAGGTCATCCAGATTTAAGTATTCCGTAGTTTCCCTAAATAGATTAAGCTGAAATCGGCAATAGCAGATTCCGACCGCGTTACCTTTCAACGCCAGCATTAACGATCATTGTATCGCTGTATTAGTCTTTTGAGGCTTTCGAATGCTTTTAAAAAGTGTATCGTTCTATTTAAAAAAAAAATTGTTCATATCAATCACGTGAGGTCTACCTAGTGTCATTTGCCGAAAACGCCGTTACGTTATTTCGAACCGTCCACAAAATAAACTGGGGTAACTTTTATAGTGTGGGTTCGCTGATGGGAATTTTTCTCTTCCACAACCCTCATGTACTTGTATTAGCTGCAGAGAGGATGTCCTATGGGTTACGGATAATTTTTGAATACTTTGCAGTCCTGAACGGCCTCTTGCTTCATCAATAGCTGGAATATGAAGGCCTATGAGAAAATCTCGCTTGAGCCACTTCCATACTTTTGCGCTCTATTTTATACCTTTACTTACGATTACAGTATACTGTGTGCACGGCTACAGATGGAGAAGTTAGTTATATCTAACACACAAACTCTATGAACAATCGGTCTACGGCACAGCTTTCGCTGGTTCTTTAATGGCTTTCGTTGGACATAGGAAGGGTCATAATACTTCTAATTTGAGTAAAAATTTCCCACGGATTGAGATAGAAAAGTGACTGGGCTCACCTGTAGGAGGAGCGAACTCGAAACCACCATGTGGTCATCGAAATGTTGTTTTCCGGTGTTTCACTAACTTAAGGCGAATGCCGGGCTAGTTACCTCTAAAGGTCACGACCGATTACCTCCCCCCTCCTTGTCCGTTACCAGCTTGTACGCGACCATTGTCCCATCATCACCGAGACAATGAATTGTAATCTTCTTTCGAAATATTCACGGTGTCTCCTTTTTGCTCGCTCTAAAGCGTAGATAAGACTTGAAAGCTACTGTGTTCCAGAAATCAACAAAAGGTGCATAAAAATTATTTATTCACAAATAACCTGCTCTGGCGTTGGGCCAGATACCCATCTCCATCAGAAAATAGCTGTCCTCTGTAATATGAAATTGCAATCGCTGTATTTTTCAGAATTACGATGCAGTGAACCACAGTGCTTTGTGATTCTGAGCAACACAGGCACTGCAGTATCGTATTTATTCGCCGACTCCGAACATGCCACTTTCAATGTCCCCTGTGCGGAAATATGCATATAAATGTATGAGTGCAGGTTGTTGACACGTGTTTGACGACGTGTGGAAGTTTGGGTCTGGCCGTGGAGCTTGCTCGGATGCCTAATAGAAGGCGACCGCCCGCGATAAGCGGGAAATCGGGATCCGAGTCCCGGTCCGACACAAATTTTCATTGTCAGCTGATGGTTGTTCATATTCGCAAAAGTGAATACATTTCTTGCATATTCTGTAACCTTTTACATTTTATAGTATCCTCACGGCCAAAGCATTAGTTACCCAACTACTACCAGCTGGTCGTGTTACCCGCCTGAATAGCCGTGCATGTTCGAACGCCAGCTTCTGCGAAGGGGGTGGGGCACTGGCTCCGGTTCGAATTCTCCCGGCAGATTAACGACAAATACCGGTGTGCTGGCCAGCCTGGATGTGGTTTTTTAGCCGGTTTCCCACATCCCACTAGGTGAATACCAAGCTGGCATCCACCTCCTGTCTCAGACACAGGTTACAAAAACCTTTAGAAAAATGCCTCAGGCTTGCACATAGAACTTATTCTGGACCAGGGATTCCCAGACGTACTGTCTGGCGTAATACTTCCAGAAACTCGATACTTTCATGGAACACCTTGTTTATTTTAAAGGTTAATAAAATCAACAAAATTTAAAAGAAAATCAAACTTATTTTATTCAGTGATTACTTCTATTTCAAATTATAACTAATAACATAGAACTTCATATTTCAGACGTATTTAGTAATTGTTGTCGTTGTTGTCGTCGTTGTTGTCGTCGTCGTCGTCGTCGTCGTCGTCCTCAGTCCTGAGACTGGTTTGATGCAGCTCTCCATGCTACTCTATCCTGTGCAAGCTTCTTCATCTCCCAGTACCTACTGCAACCTACATACTTCAGAATCTGCTTAGTGTATTCATCTCTTGGTCTCCCTCTACGATTTTTACCCTCCACGCTGCCCTCCAATACTAAATTGGTGATCCCTTGATGTCTCGGAACATGTCCTACCAATGGATCCCTTCTTCTAGTCAAGTTGTGCCACAAACTCCTCTTCTCCCCAATTCTATTCAATACCTCCTCAATAGTTATGTGATCTACCCATCTAATCTTCAGCATTCTTCTGTAACACCACATTTCAAAACCTTCTATCCTCTTCTTGTCTAAACTATTTATCGTCCATGTTTCACATCCATACATGGCTACACTCAATACAAATACTTCAAGAAATGACTCCCTCACACTTAAATCAATACTCGATGTTAACAAATTTCTCTTCTTCAGAAACGCTTTCCTTGCCATTGCCAGTCTACATTTTATATCCTCTCTACTTCGACCATCATCATTTATTTTACTTTAAGTGTCTCATTTCCTAATCTAATTCCCTCAGCATCACTCGATTTAATTTGACTACATTCCATTATCCTCGTTTTGCTTTTGTTGATTTCATCTTATATCCTCCTTTCAAGACACTGTCCATTCCGTTCAACTGCTTTTCCAAGTCCTTTGCCGTCTCTGGCAGAATTACAATGTCATCGGCGAATCTCAAAGTTTTTACTTCTTCTCCATGGATTTTAATACCTACTCCAAATTTTTCTTTTGTTTCCTTTACTGCTTGCTCAATATACAGATTGAATAACATCGGGGACAGGCTACAACCCTGTCTCACTCCCTTCCCAACCACTGCTTCGCTTTCATGTCCCTCGACTCTTATAACTGCCATCTGGTTTCTGTACAAATTGTAAATAGCCTTTCGCTCCCTGTATTTTACTCCTGCCACCTTCAGAATTTGAAAGAGAGTATTCCAGTCAACATTGTCAAAAGCTTTTTCCAAGTCTACAAATGCTAGAAACGTAGGTTTGCCTTTTCTTAACCTTTCTTCTAAGATAAGTCGTAAAGTCAGTATTGCCTCACGTGTTCCAACATTTCTACGGAATCCAAACTGATCCTCCCCGAGGTCCGCATCTACCAGTTTTTCCATTCGTCTGTAAAGAATTCGCGTTAGTATTTTGCAGCTGTGACTTATTAAACTAATAGTTCGGTAATTTTCACATCTGTCAGCACCTGCTTTCCTTGGGATTGGAATTATTATATTCTTCTTGAAGTCTGAGGGTATTTCGCCTGTCTCATACATCTTGCTCACCAGATGGTAGAGTTTTGTCATGACTGGCTCTCCCAAGGCCGTCAGTAGTTATAATGGAATGTTGTCTACTCTGGGGGCCTTGTTTCGACTCAGGTCTTTCAGTGCTCTGTCAATCTCTTCACGCAGTATCTTATCTCCCATTTCGTCTTCTACATCCTCTTCCATTTCCATAATATTGTCCTCAAGTACATCGCCCTTGTATAAACCTTCTATATATTCCTTCCACCTTTCTGCCTTCCCTTCTTTGCTTAGAACTGGGTTACCATCTGACCTCTTGATATTCATACACGTGGTTCTCTTCTCTCCAAAGGTCTCTTTAATTTTCCTGTAGGCAGTATCTATTTTACCCCTAGTGAGATAAGCTTCTACATCCTTACATTTGTCCCCTAGCCATCCCTGCTTAGCCATGTAGCATTTCCTGTTATTTTTGAGACGTTTGTATTCCTTTTTGCCTGATTCGTTTACTGCATTTTTATATTTTCTCCTTTCATCAATTAAATTCAATATTTCTTCTGTTACCCAAGGATTTCTAGCAGCCCTCGTCTTTTTACCTACTTGATCCTCTGCTGCCTTCACTACTTCATCCTTCAGAGCTACCCATTCTTCTTCTACTGTGTTTCTTTCCCCCATTCCTGTCAATTGTTCTCTTATGCTCTCCTTGAAACTCTGTACAACCTCTGGTTCTTTCAGCTTATCCAGATCCCATGTCCTTAAATTCCCACCTTTTTGCAGTTTCTTCAGTTTTAACCTACAGGTCATAACCAATAGATTGTGGTCAGAGTCCACATCTGCCCCTGGAAATGTCCTACAATTTAAAACCTGATTCATAAATCTCTGTCTTACCATTATATAATCTATCTGATAACTTTTAGTATCTCCAGGGTTCTTCCATGTATACAGCCTCCTGTCACGATTCTTAAACCAAGTGTTAGCTATGATTAAGTTGTGCTCTGTGCAAAATTCTACGAGGTGGCTTGCTCTTTCATTTCTTAGCCCCAATCCATAATCACCTACGACGTTTCCTTCCCTCCCTTTTCCTACTGACGAATTCCAGTCACCCATGACTATTAAATTTTCGTCTCCCTTCACTACCTGAATAATTTCTTTTATCTCATCATACATTTCATCATCATCATCTGCAGAGCTAGTTGGCATATAAACTTGTGCTACTGTAGTAGGCATGGGCGTTGTGTCTATCTTGGCCACAATAATGCGTTCACTATGCTGTTTGTAGTAGCTTACCCGCACTCCTATTTTCCTATTCATTATTAAACCTACCCCTATTTGATTTTGTTTATAACCCTGTAGTCACCTGACCAGAAGTCTTGTTCCTCCTGCCACCGAACTTCACTAATTCCCACTATATCTAACTTTAACCTATCCATTTCCCTTTTTAAATTTTCTAACCTACCTGCCCGATTAAGGGATCTGACATTCCACGCTCCGATCCGTAGAACGCGTTTTCTTTCTCCTGATAACGACGTCCTCCTGAGTAGTCCCCGCCCGGAGATCCGAATGGGGGACTATTTTACCTCCGGAATATTTTACCCAAGAGGACGCCATCATCATTTAATCATACAGTAAAGCTGCATGTCCTCGGGAAAAATTACGGCTGTAGTTTCCCCTTGCTTTCAGCCGTTCGCAGTACCAGCACAGCAAGGCCGTTTTGGTTAATGTTGCAAGGTCAGATCAGCCAATCATCCAGACTGTTGCCCCTGCAATTACTGAAAAGGCTGCTGCCCCTCTTCAGGAACCACATGTTCGTCTGGCCTCTCAACAGATACCCCTCCGTTGTGGTTGCACCTACGGTACGGCTATCTGTATCGCTGAGGCACGCAAGCCTCCCCACCAACGGCCAGGTCCATGATTCATGGAGTTTTTTCGTTAACACATAACAACAAAGTGGAATAAAGTTTTTAGTGGCTTCGGTAATTTTGGGCCATTAAATTACAAATATTCTTAGCCTACAGTAGTAGAAAGTTCAAATAAAGTATCTGGGGCGATGTAAAGCCTGTTCCTGAACTTCGCCTACGTTGCAGCATAAAAAAATCTGCTTCACATAAATATGCAGTGATAAACGAAAGAAAAACAGTTTTAGCTTGTTATCGTAAATTCAGATATTATTCCTTAAAATTGGCCCAGAAATTACATAATGGCTGCTATTTGTGCATTTGCTTTAAATCAGTCACTTATTTCCAGCAGTTTTACATAGTGTCTTGCATTTAAGCCTGCCGGCTGCACTGTTTCAGAAAATGGATTTCTAACCCAGGAATTATCTTCACTAATCTTCGGAAAATATTGTAAAAGATGTTTTTCTAAGTCATGTAAGTTCTTTATAAATAGCTTCGAAACTGGTTTTTGAACTGAAGAAATCCAAAATTTAAATGCAATTTTATCTCTTGTATTAAAAATTCTAACATTATTTCCTTCCAATGATACTTAATTCCGATGCACTGTTTAAAATGTCTGCTACATTTGGGATTTTCAACGACCGTAAAGATTTCTGAAAACTTCAGTAAAATTTTGTACTGAATGATTTTGCGCATTAAAATCAATATGTCATTAGTAGTTCCTAAAGCCTCATTAGTAATTCTCCTCTGGACAGCCATCTTAATTCTGTATGTAGTAAATGGGTGTTGTGTTCAGTACCCATCTTGTCGCACAAAATTTGAAACAATCTGGGCTGCAGTGGTCGAGATTTTATACAGTGTATCATTTTGACCTCTTCATTCATAAGACATTTGAAATCATCAGGCGTTTATTTGTTGTTAGAGCTTGCCTGTGCAAAATACAATGATTGCTTTTGGCTGTTGTAACTTCCTGCTGTATATGTGTTGCAGGTCCCTTGGTTTTTCCTATCATGGCTGTATGTAGCACCATCTGTGCTCGAAACGCGTTATGGGATGAAACAAAAAGAGTGACTGAACTTTTATTAATATTTGGGGTCTGTTGTAACTGAATTACTCCGTAGTTAGAAGAGGGATATGTTTTGAATATCTATTAACGTGCAGGCAGGCAGGCAGGCAACGTGTAACAAACGTCGTTACAATATGAGATAGCATAGTTTCTCAGTTGTTCCAACAACTACTTTCAACTCCCTCTCAGCATTATTAGTAAGAGAAAACGACGAAGTTAATGGGGGCAGCCAATATAAGCTAGTTTCATAAAGAATTTAAACTGGAAGAAAGGCGTAATGTTACTGGCAAGCAGGCGCACGCGACGTTCTGTGGCGTCAGTGGCGGTCAGTTATGAAATTTGCATCCGTTAAATTAATATCATCATAATGTCGGGAAAAAGGCAGTCGTATTAATATAATGGACTACGAAAAGTTGACGTTCCAAGATCGTACAGTGCGCAATCGGTCTGTCAATCAGGCAAAATCGCCGTGACCAATTAGGCAATCATCCCTCCGACGCACCAGGTTGAAGATTTCCGTTTGGTAAAACACAGTACCGTGCTGCGTGAGGAAGTCTGTAACAGGAATATTTTACACTTGAAGGACTTTTTTTTAAAAGGGGGGGGGGGGGGGAGACTGAAGGCATTATAAGCGCATGGGGAGAGACCATGACTATAGGGTGGGTGCTCGAGTGTCTTCCACTTGAGGTGGCGTAACTTAGGCGTTAATTTTGCGATATGAGGGACATGCATTACCATGAAACAGCAGCACCCAGCACGCAACAGTGGTGGTTTCGACAGACATGTGTTCCATACAATTCTCCATACTCCGATGGATGTTTACCGGTGTTTGACCTTCGGCAGCCAAGGAAAGAATAGCAGCACAGTGGTCCTTTCTGAGCGCATTTTTAATATCGTCGCCAGAGCTCAAGTTCAAAACAAATGGCTCTGAGCACTATGAGACTTAACATCTGAGGTCATCGGTCCCCTAGAACGTAGAACTACTTAAACCAAACTAACCTAAGGACATCACACACATCCATACCCGAGGCAGGATTCGAACGTGCGACCGTAGCGGTCGTGCGGTTCCAGACTGAAGCGTCTAGAACCGCTGGGTCACACCGGCCGGCAGAGCTCACGTAGCCGTACATAACGCATGTCGGAAAGACACGAAAGCCACGTTATCTCCCCCCCCCCTGCGTATCTGGGGGTTAAGAATAGGCCCGAGGTATTCCTGCCTGTCGTAAGAGGCGACTAAAAGTAGTAGTCTCACACGTTTCGGCCTTTATTTGATGGTCCCCTGTAGGGTTTGATCTCCCGAAGAGCGAGCCAATTGGGGAATGGTGCTTTACATGTTGCATCGTCCCCATCATGCATTGAAATGTTTAGCCCACTTTCTCGTCGTCGCTTTGCAGTCCCGCATATTCTCCATCTCTTGGACGAGGACACCTTCCACTGTGCGTTTTCCACCATGCACTATGCAGTGTCACTTTCTGTGCTGACGATGACCATGGAATTCTTTGCACTTCATATCCAGCACGGTAGCCAGTCCGTTGTGATGGGGCCGCCATGTACCCTGTTGGTTGTAGCCCCTTGACAACACAGGGATCGCTCTACTGATGCCTGCGCCGTTTACTCCCCATGTATGCCAAGGAGTAGATGCCCATCTCCCTGGGGCATCAGGACTCCCGGCAATGGCCATCCTGCCAGGTGGCTCTTGCTGTGGCTGGGTGGCGCCCATGGGGATGGCCCTTGGTCAGATTAGGTGGCATCAGAGCGGATGTCCAGCAATGAAGTGTGGTACATCATCTCTTGCTGGTGTCCAGCCACCAGCAGTCTCTAAGCGATCAAGGGCTCATTTTAAAGCTAATGTTTACGATCCCAAATCATTCCCATCCCTGGCCACACCATGGGAGGAACGAAAGGCAATTAATGACAGTGACATATATTCGCGCAGGTATCTCGTCTGTACCAGAGCTGATGGGGAATCCTTTGTATCCATGAAGCCTCAGTTCTTTGCAGAACATTTGGAGGACAAGTTTGGGGAGGTGGAGGGCTTGTCTAAAATGCGCTCTGGGTCAGTTTTGATAGAAACAGCATCCTCCGCCCAGTCACGCAGGTTACTTGCTTGTGACAAGTCGGGGGATGTTAACGTTACCATCACACCACATAAGAGTTTAAATATGGTCCAGGGTGTTATTTTCCATAGGGACCTACTTCTGCAGTCTGATGACTGCGCGCCAACTTAGAGCGTAGAGGTGTTCATTTCGTCCGGCGCGTTCATCGGGGTCCGAGGGACAATCAGGTTGCTACTGGTGCCTTCATCTTGGCATTCGAGGGTGATACATTACCGAAGGAGGTCAAGGTGATGGTCTACCGTTGTGACGTCAAGCCTATATCCCTCCCCCGATGCGGTGCTTTAAGTGCTGGAAGTTCGGCCATATGTCTTCCCGCTGTACTTCCAGCCTCACATGTCGAGACTGCGGACGCCCATCTCATCCCGATACTCCATGTGCTCCGCCTCCCATCTGTGTCAACTGTGGAGAGCCTCATTCACCTTGCTCGCCAGACTGCAGGATCTTACAGAAAGAACGCAAAATCATGGAATATAAGACCCTGGACCGACTGGCTTACACTGAGGCTAAGCGGAAATTTGAACGGCTACATCCCGTGCACATGATGTCATCTTATGCCTCCACTGTCACTCCTGCTCGGGCTCCTTTAGCTGCACCACAGACAGTTAGCTCTCAGCGTCAGAGGACCTCACCTGCCCCCTTGACGATGGGGGCCCCTTCTCTTGCTGTTGCTCCCACACCATCTACCTCGGGAGCAGCTCCCACTAAACCACCGGGGACACCAGTCCCCACTTCTAAGCCGGAGAAGCGTAAGTCTTCTTCGGCTTCTCTCCCTCGGAAGGGATCCCTTGGGTCACTCCCTTCCAAGGTTCCTACCAGCGGCACAGCAGACACCAACCAGTGGCTGAAGAAGCCACAGGCCGCTGGTCGTCGGGCTTCGCGATCATCTTCGGTTCCGGAGACTGACTCCAATAAGCCCTATCAGCAACGGCAACCAAAGGAACAGCGAGACAAAACGACACTGAAGCCCCGTAAGACCAAGGCACCTGCGTTGGCTCCTACTCCACCACTACCTACACGCTCTGCGTCTGAGGATGAGGTGGAGATTCTTGCGTCCCCCGAGGACCTCGATCTCGCCAGTCCCTCAGACTCAATGGATAGCATTTGCACGGGTGCTCCATCGGAGGCAGCATGTGACCCAGTGGCGTAATCTGCCTCCCCTGTCCCGTCACGCCTTTCTCAGTCATGGACAACACCATCCTCCAGTGGAACTGCAGCGGTTTCTTCCACCATCTAGCTGAGCTCCGCCAACTTATCAGCCTTCACCCTTTCCTCTGCATTGCTCTGCAGGAAACTTGGTTTCCGGCAATGCGAACCCCCGCCCTCCGTGGCTATCGGGGTTATTATAAGAACCGGGCAGCTTATGAAAGTGTGTCTGGTGGCGTCTGCATCTATGTCCTGAACTCTCTTCACAGCGAGTCTGTCCCTCTCCACACACCTTTAGAGGCTGTCGCTGTTCGGGTGTGGACGCCACAGGCTGTTACCGTCTGCAGTCTTTACCTTCCACCGGATGGTGATGTCGCGCTGCATGTCCTCGCTGCTCTGATAGCTCAATTGCCGTCACCTTTCCTGTTACTGGGCGACTTTAACGCCCATAACCATCTGTGGGGTGGGTCAGTGGCAACAGGTCGAGGCGCCATCGTTGAGCATTTATTGGCGCAGCTCGATCTTAAATGATGGTGCCTTCACACACTTCAGTGTGGCGCATGGCACATACTCCGCCATTGACCTTTCGATCTGTAGCCCTAGCCTCTTACCGTCTGTCCAATGGAGAGTGCATGACGACCTGTGTGGTAGTGACCACTTTCCGATCTTTCTGTCACTGCCACAGCGTCAGTCTTCTGGGCGCCCTAGCGGATGGGCTCTGAATAAGGCTGACTGGGACTTGTTCTCCTCCACTGCCGCTATTGAGCCTCTCTCTCACGATGCCATTGATGCAGTGGTTCAATCGGTCATCACCGGCATAGTTACTGCCGCCGAATCTGCCATTCCCCGTTCTTCTGAGTCCCCTCGGCGGCGGACTGTGCCTTGGTGGTTGCCTGCGATCGCTGAAGCGATTGAAGCTCGCCGGCGGGCGCCCCAGAGGTACAAGCGACATCCCTCAATCGAACACCTTATCACCTTCAAACGGCTGCGTGCGCGAGCCCGCCGCATTATCCGCCAACATAAGCAGGAGTGCTGGGAGCGGTATGTGTCCACCATTGGCCTCCATGTCACTCCATCGCAGGTCTGGGCCAAGATAAGACGCCTGTATGGCTATCGGACCCCTGTCAGCGTCCCTGCGCTCCCACTGAATGGTGCAATTTGTACTGACTCCGACGTCATTGCAAACCGCTTGGCAGAGCACTTTGCCCTGAATTCCGCTTCTGCCAACTACCCCTTGGTCTTCCGCTCCATTAAAGAGCGGATAGAACGTCTGAGTCTTTCTTTTCGCACCCACCATCTTGAATTGTACAATGTTCCATTCAGTGAGTGGGAATTTCGCAGTGCCCTCGCGGCTTGTCCTGATACCACTCCTGGGCCAGATAGCATCCACTCTCAGATGCTGAAACACCTTTCAGTGGACTGCCAGCGACGCCCCTTCGACCTTTACAACCGCATTTGGGTCGAGGGTGATTTTCCGTCGCAATGGCGGGAAATTCTTGTTGTCCCTATTCTGAAACCGGAGAAGAACCCTTTAGAGGTGGACAGCTACCGTCCCATTAGCCTCACCAACGTTCTTTCCAAGTTACTTGAACGGATGGTGAGCCGGCGCTTGAATTGGGTACTGGAGTCTCGGGGCCTTCTGGCTCCGTCTCAGGGTGGGTTCCGTAAAGGCCGCTCCGCCGCCGACAATCTGGTGAGCCTGGAGTCGGCCATCCGTACTGCCTTTGCCCGCCGTCAGCATCTGGTCGCTGTCTTTTTCGACATGCGGAAGGCGTATGATACGACATGGCGTCATCACATCCTTCCTTCGCTTCATGGATGGGGTCTTCGGGGCCCACTGCCGATCTATATCCGCAATTTTCTGTCGTATCGTACCTTCCGCGTGCACGTCGCGGCCTCATATAGTTCCTCCCAAGTCCAGGAGAACGGTGTGCCACAGGGTTCTGTTCTAAGTGTCTGTTTTTAATAGCCATTAACGGGCTCGTTGCGGCCGTGGGAAATTCTGTCTCCACTTCCCTGTATGCTGACGACTTCTGTCTTTACTACAGCTCTGTTGGCATTGCAGCTGCTGAACGTCAGCTACAGGGCGCAATCCGCAAGGCGCAGTCTTGGGCTGTAGCACATGGTTTTCAGTTTTCGGCAGCCAAGACCTACGTTATGCATTTCTGCCGGCGACGCACTGTTCACCCGGAGCCGCGGCTTTATCTTGACGGCGAGCTTCTTCCAGTGGTAGAGTCACATAGGTTTTTGGGGGTGGTGTTTGATGCCCGGTTGACTTGGCTGCCTCATATTCTGCAGCTTAAACAGGCGTGTTGGCGGCATCTAAATGCTCTGCGATGCCTGAGCCACACCAGGTGGGGCGCCGACCGATCTGCTCTCCTACGGCTTTACCAGGCGTTAGTCCAGTCCCGTCTGGACTATGGGAGTCTGGCTTATGGCTCAGCATCCCCATCTGCGTTGCGGGTGCTGGACCCAATCCTCCACAGCGGGATACACCTTGCCGCTGGTGCCTTCCGAACCAGCCCCGTGGACAGCATACTTGTGGAGGCAGGTGTCCCTCCACTGCGGTTACGACGCCAACAATTACTGGCTGCTTATGCTGCCCATGTTTTTAGCTTGCCTGGGCATCCAAATTATCGTGTCCTGTTCCCTCAATCGGTCGTCCATCTGCCAGAACGTCGGCCTCGGTCAGGTTGTACGATCGCGGTCCGAGTCAAAGAGCTTCTTTCCGGGCTTAGGGTTCTCACTATTCCACCTCCTTTCCGGGCCACATTGCGTACACCCCCGTGGTGTGTTCCTCGCCCTTGCCTTCGGCTCGACTTGGCACAGGACCCGAAGGACTCAGTCCCTCCAGAGGTCTTCCGACGCCGCTTTTATTCCATCCTGGCCACGTATCAGGGCTCTGGCGTTGTATACACTGACGGTTCGATGGTTGCTGGTCGTGTCGGTTATGCGCTAACCATTCTGAACAACGTTCGTTGGCGGCTGGCTGCAGTGTTTACACTGCCGAGCTGGTCGCCATGTTTCGTGCCCTAGAGTATATTCGCTCCTGCTCAGGTGAGTCCTTCATTATCTATAGCGATTCCCTGAGCGGTTTACGAGCTCTCGACGTGTTTTTCTCTCGTTCTCGTCTGGTGATGGCTATCCAGGAGTCCCTGCATACTCCTGCGCGTTGCGGCCGCTCTGTGGTCTTCATGTGGACCCCAGGCCATGTTGGGATACCCGGCAATGAGAATGTTGACCGCCTGGCGAAAGAGGCCACCAGTACACCGCCTCTGGACATTGGCCTCCCGGAGACAGATTTACGAGCGTTCCTACACAGCAAAATTCTGGACCTTTGGGACACTGAATGGCGCGCCCTACCTTCACGGAACAAACTTCGGGCCATCAAGGAGGCTACCGGTGTGTGGCGCTCCTCCTTGCGGGCCTCTCGCAAGGAGTGTGTTGTCCTCTGCCGGCTGCGCATTGGGCACACATGGCTGACGCACGGCCACCTATTGCGACGTGAGGACCCACCTTTATGTCGCTGCGGCTCCGTTTTGCCAGTGGTCCACATTTTATTGGACTGTCCACTTTTAGCTGTGCTCAGGCAGTCGTTCGCACTGCCTGACACGCTCCCTGCGCTTTTAACAGATGACTCTGCTATGGCTGACTTAGTTTTACGTTTTATTCGGGCAGGGGGTTTTTATCATTTAATCTGAGTGTTTCTGTTTTCTTTTATTGTTTTTTTGTTGATTCTGGCCTTTGGCTTACGATTTTAAACTGAGTTTTTAATGTGTTCTCGGTGGTTGGCTTTTCCTTTTTGTCCCCATGATCGGCCAACCACCGCCACACTCTGTGTGGTTTTACTTTGTTTTGTCTGTTCTTTGTCTGAGTATCTCTTGTCCTGTGTCGTCTGCCGTCTTTCCTGTTGTTCGTTTTTCTTCTCTTTGGGTGGTTTTCGTTTTTTTGGAAAAAGGGACCGATGACCATAGCAGTCTGGTCCCTTTAATCCCCCCAAACCAACAATCTCACCCTCTGCCGCTTACGTAAGTCGTGACATGGAAGTGATGGGTATGTGCCGGTCGGTTTAATAGAACGCGAATTGGTCGGCGTAGAAACGTGACAGTGTGGCAGGAAGGACCTGTCACCTTTGGACGTGTCTATGATTAAACTGTAAAGGAAGTCCCGTGATTTGTTTGTGTATCATCACGGACTGTCGAACGTGTATAAGAGGAATGGTGTACCTCTAGCCGCCACGTAACATTTCCTAAGAACAGTGGTTTTAAAAAGATCCTAACCGACTCGGAGCGGAGGTGGGTGTGCAGCCTAGTCAGTGATAATATGTTTAAAATCCGACAGGAATTTCACATATCAATAAATAAATGAAATAAAGCCCAGCTCAACCAGTTTCCGAACGAACATTGCGAAGTAAACTCTAGAAAGTTTCTGGGACTACTGGAACAGCAGGTGAAATTTAGCCATCAGCACCTCCACAGAGTGGTAGCTCAATTGGATCTAATCTTCAATGAGCAGCTTCAGCTTGATAAGGCGTATCCGGAGAAGCTTGTGCACTCTCTTCCTCTACTAATTGAGCCAATTATCAAGGCTACAGGTTGTGTTACAGGGTATTCGCGTCATGCCACTGAGATTGGCTAATTTTTTGTTCGGTGTGCTTAACGTACACTATCTCGATTTGATCAGGTAGCCAGAATTACAGCATCGGGGACGGTGTCACAGTTTCACCTGTATATGCAGTCACGGGCCTAAACGCATGTTATCGCACTAGTCACATAAAAAAGGTAAAACTTTCGTCAACGTGAAAGTTATGTGCATACCTAAAGTTCCCCGGCGCATTAATTCAGTATATTCTTCTCTAGTATGCAGCCAGACATCTGGCTGCAGACCCGAGAGTGCTTTTAGGCGTGGATCTATTGGAGGTGCTGTGCCCTTGCTACCATCCGACCGTCGAACTCACCTATCGAGTGTCATGGGGAAATGTGTACTACACTCATGCCCATACATTACGGATAATGCTGATACATTGTGAAACAATGCCCTGGTGGGCGGTTTTGCGGGTTTAAATCACCTCGGGGTATGACCAGGCGGTACATTTGACCTGCGGTCGTCGCACGGTGGTGCTGGCAGCAATTCACACAAGCAGAGGTGTGTTGGTGCATGTCAGAGTACGGTGCAGCGAGTAAATGTGCAGACGTTTTCAGACGTGCTGATGGTGACTGTATGTTGAAAATGGCTCAAAAAGGACGTATTTATGACGTTATGAGGGGTAGAATACTACGGTGACTGGAGGATGGTCAAACACTGCAGGTCTAGCACAGGCCCTTCGTGTGCCACAAAAGTTTGATCTTAAAATTATGGCAACGATTTCAGCAGACAGGAAACGTGTCCAGGTGCTACGGTACGGGACGTCCACAGTGAACAACACAACACACCATCAGTGCCCGCAGACAGCCACGGAGTACTGCAGGTAGCCTTGCTCGGTACCTTACCGCAGCCACTGGAACAGTTATCTCCAGACACACAGCCTACAGACGACTGAACAGACATGGTTTATTCGTCTGGAGACTTGCAAGGTGCCTTCCACTGAACCCCGGTCATAGGAGAAACCGTAAAGCCTGGTGTCAAGAACACAGTACATGGTCATTGGAACAGTGGTCCCAGATTAAGTTCACAGACGAGTCGAGGTATAGTCTGAACAGTGATCTTCGCCGGGTTTTCATCTGGCGTGAACCAGGAAACAGATACCAGCCTCTTAATGTCCTTGAAAGGGACCTGTATGGCGGTCGTGGTTTGACGGTGTGGGGTGGGATTATGATTGGTGCACGCACACCCTTGACAGAGGAACTGTAACAGGTCTGGTTTATCGGGACGTCATTTTGCACCCGTATGTCCGCCTTTTCAGGGGTGCAGTGGGTCCCACCTTCCTCCTGGTGGATGATATCGCACGCCCCCACCGAGCTGCCATCGTAGAGGAGTACCTTGAAACAGAAGATAGGCAAATGGAGTGGCCTGCCTGTTCTCCAGACCTAAAACCCATCGAGCACGTCTGGGATGCTCTCAGTCGACGTATCGCTGCACGTCTGCGAGACTTCGAGCTCCGAAGGCACTGGTGCAATAATGTGAGGCTATACCCCAGCAGCTGCTCGACCACCTGATCCAGAGTATGCCAACCCGTTGTGCAGCCTGTGTACTTGTGCATGGTGATAATATCCCATATTGATGCCGTCGTACATGCGCAGGAAACAGTGGCGTTTTGTAGCACATGTGTTTCGGGACGGTTTTCTCAACTTATCACCAATACCATGGACTAGCAGATCTGTTTCGCGTGTGTTCCCTATGTGCCTATGCTTTTAGCGCCAGTTTTTTGTAGTCCCACGTTATGTTGCACGGCATTCTTCAATTGTCCTTAATTTGAGCATCAGCGTATAACGTGAACCACGGTGCAACTCGACATTTTTTATATTAACATTACCAAATGCGAAAGAAGCCATAAGTGACACACAAAAATCCTTGGACTGACTAAGGTTGACTAAAGTAGTCTAGCATTTTACCACGGAGCTACCTATAAAGTTATATTACATATGCCACGTAATAGCCGAACGAGGTAGATGGCGGTAGCAACAATTTCAGATATATTGAGAACTTAACAGTTGTTAATTAATGTGTTGCAGTGTTTCTCTAAGTGTAAATTTCTGTCACTATAGTACTTTATATTCAGAATTTTGGAATTCGTTTCGGTACCACATGACGATTATAAATTGACTTTGTACTGGATACGTAAAAGTTGCAAATTTTTCACCTAAGTGAACAACTTCATTGTAAAGAGATTTCGGCGCTACGTAACAGATTCCAACAGCGGAAATGCATCAAATCAAGAGAAACTTATAAAAGTCGAAAATGTTTTGTTACAGCTAATGTCAGTACCTCCTCACCCCCTTCCCCTCCCCAAACCTCGTACCTGCTACAGTCTTAATTGATCCGCGAATGAAAGGTGTAGTGCCCCATCTGTAGCGCTCAGTACACTGTTCTGTGTATTTCTACATAACATTTACTCCTGCTTAACTTAGTTAAAGGCTAGACTAATCTTATTCATCAGGATGATACCGTGGGGTCATCATAAAATCGAGAATCTCCACGTAAAATATTCTTATTGTTAAGAACAGCATGACACTAACGAGCGAGAAGTAATTCTTAAGCAACTGAAGAATCGGCGTCTTTTCACTAAATATACAGAGATAAATGCAAAATTACTGAAAGCATTTCGAGTTAACTTCTAAGGAAACGATGAGGTGCGCAGCCGCTCACAAAATATCTTAGCCGTTCAGTCCTGTAACCAAAACTAATGATGGGAAACGTCTCCATCACTTTCCAGGCTCAGAAACAGAAGAGAGTTCATTTATTATGACGAGAAGCAAACACATCATTAGTTTCATTACTAAATTCTGGCAACATTGTCGTGCGGCTCTCATTATTTTGACTTGGAGTGTTCACATTTGCATTAAGGTGTATCTGTGGCCGGCCAGAGTGGCCGTGCGGTTCTAGGCGCTACAGTCTCGACCGCGCGACCGCTACGATGGCAGGTTCGAATCATTCCTCGGGCATGGATGTGTGTGATGTCCTTAGGTTAGTTAGTTTAAGTAGTTCTAAGTTCTAGGGTACTGATGACCTCAGAAGTTAAGTCCCATATGACTCAGAGCCATTTGAACCATTGTGTCATCTGCGATTGGTGTTGAAATTTATTTGTGTAGCAAACTCAGAGATTCAGGCGACAAGCAGACCAAATACTGACGTTAAATATTATGTGGAGTGAAAGAAAGGGAACGAGACGCTGTTTCCTCACGAAAAACATTCAAGGAGTGATTGCATGGTCCTGGAACAAAGTGTGACCGAAATTACTGGAAGTGTGTGTCAGTGCACGCGTGAGGCACCTATGAAGAATTACGGTGTAGACGTCCAAAGCTACGAGCATATCTCATTGACAGTTGTTTGGTTGGGTCATTAAACAACCTGTGGTTGAATATGGTTGCGTTCCTCGAGTATAAATTGTATCTGTTTTACAACTATTATAAAAATGCAGCACTCTTTCGACATTAAATTCTAACTTTTTTCTTTCTATTTTGCCATCGTATCTGCCTATGAAATGTGACTGTCGAAAACGTAAGGCACCATACCGTATGCTGAAAAAGCGCAACATAATAGTCGCGGCGAAGCTGCCGCTATGGAATCCACTAATGAACTTAGCCGGCAGTTGTGTCAGAGGCGACTAGCGAAGGCAGGCAGTGCGGTGTCTGCATGCCGACCGCGTAGGCAGACGGCGGTGGTGCGTGCCAGGAAAGACGGGAACGTGCCCATCTGCACACCTGCTGTCGCTTCCACCTCTAACACCTCACTGCATTGTGTTCGCAGTTAAACTAGACAATCATCCGGGTGTTCTGTAGAGAAACTGGACATTTCTTTCACCGCTCTGCTCCCGGTTTGTAATCCACTGGTCAACATCAGCGACTCTTCGCTCGATCAACTGCATTTTACCTATGAGCTTGAAAGTGTAATGTTGTCCGACTTTTTCAGAAACGAATCTGCGTGATTTGAGAAACTACAAGGAAACTTTTCCGCTCCGTCTTTCTGTCGGTCTCTTCCGCTCTTTTGTAGACCAGATCTTCAAAGCTCATATCTTGTTTGAATCGCTTAGATGATATTTCTTATCCTAACTAAGAAGTGCAGTACCGTTTATCGGCCAGAAATTGTACCAAAAGTTGTATAGTAATCACGAAATTTTTGTGGGAGTGAGGCTAGCGCTTATCCCTGGGCATTTGTTAACTAGTAATTGATATAGAATTAATTTGTGAGAAGAAATGGATTTCTAGTTAACGAACTGAAATCTGAACCGCGAAACGTCTCATCCCTACCTTCCCTTCCTTCCCTCGCAACGCGTGTAGAAACACGTTTGGTTAGCCAGTACTCTTCCCAAGGTTGTGGACGTGAAATCGAACCAACACCTTTAAAAGCAAAAATTCAGTCGTTTGGAAAGATTTTGTGTTGAGTAAGTCCAATATTTTGCCTCTGTTTTCACAAATGTAATAAAGTATCTGTTTATTGTAGTGGTCTTGCTTCCTCGCTTTACGACTTTTCCACCTGCTATGTTAATATGATTAACAGCTTTACGAATGATTGTGTGTTGTCTTTTTCGGTTTAAAATAAGATTGTAACCGAAAAACGCAATTCATCATTTTTCCCATCGAAATAAGCAGCATACAGTTTTCTACGCATCTGTCGCAAACTGGTATACTTTGTCTAAACGCTTACTTAAGAAAAATTCTAGAATTACGGATTTATTGATGAAAAACAGTAGCAGGATCCTCCTCGTCTTGGATATTTAGGGAGGAAGCACTTACGTGGACAGGACTTTGGTTTGGAGAGATTATTGTCTCTATTTTTACACTAATTCTTCGGGTTCTCCTACAGCTGTCAAGTGGATTGGTCGGAGAGTCACCTAGTTTTTAAAAATAAAATCCATAGGGGGTACTCCCATACACAGCTGCTTGGGTGTCAGACTGTGATGCATAGTACACATCTGACATATTTATGGGAACTCTAGATTTCCCATCCTGATGGTAAAAGTATAGAAATTCGAAGCCTAGCTTGTAGCAGAACCTTCGAAATCTCTGATTCAGGTGTTCTACTTGACTCAAAACCTTAGTTTTAGGGGGCACCATTAACGATCAGTTGTGGGGATAATGCGGAAGTTTCGGTTTAGTTGCAATTCCACATTCAATGCTGACGCTACTTGCAATTTTATTTATCGAAGTTACGATCACCAACAAACTCGGGTGATAAACGCTGATACAGCGGCAATGTTTGACAAATGCGAACTACAGACACTCTTGTTGAAAGGGAAAGGTAAAATTACATGATATGATAGAATATACGTTACAATAACTAAATTACAAACGACGATTTACAACAAATATGCTATACATGACACAACTTCCGTAACACGTAACGTCTGAAAATTCTTAAAAAAATATATTTATTCTATTAGAACTACACTATAATTTGGGACGGACAGTTTTTAAAAGAGGACGACAGCTAAAATTGTGTGAAGCACACTTGCACGAGTTTTGATGTAGTCAGCACGAAAAGAACGTTTAAATTTTTTGTAAAGTGTTACGATCTAGATTTCGAAGTGAATTCATCTAACACACATGATTTTAGTCGGACACAAAAGAAATACAAAAAACCGATTTATGTACGTAAATATAGGTACATAAAAGTGCGAAAAGATTGTTTCGTGGCACCACCTACACTAGCGTGCAAAAAGCGAACGCTACATGCCTATTGGTACATCTAAGTAGAAACAACGAACACTGGACCTCGACAATCACGTCTTCTGTATGCGGTTATAACAATGTAGCCACCTACATTTAGTAAGTCATTTGCGGCCACACTTCGTAAATCAACTATGAGGAGAAGTGATACAGTCCAAACGGACACATGTAACACTGCATCTGTTAGAAAAATCGACAGCCAATTCGAAATCTATTCAGCCAGCTAAAGAGATCCATTACTGACAAAGATGGTATCCCCACAGCTGCAGACAGAGGTAAACCAAAGCCTAAGTAAATAGAGCGAAATTTATATGATCAGAAAACTCCAAAATATCCAGTATAGGCGAGGAAGTATGGACGTAGATACTATAGTAACAGACCCATGTATTCCTCCTGTTTGAGTCGTCACCACGACGAACGGAGAAGACAAAGAAAAAACCTCTCTGGAAGTTGACAACAATACTTGAGTGGAATTTGAATTATTCTAAGACGCACATACAGGAGGCAAAACCTGTCTGCATTTATTTACAAGCCACGCACTTCACGCCCCTTGATTCCTCTATTCTGTGAGAATACGAACGTTGTAAGTAGACGACCTTAGTAGTGAGGGGAGTAAATTAGACTTGGCTCTGTTTGTCAGTGAATTTTACCAGTGCTCAGATCAGCGCTCCGTCCGCAAGGCGAAATCGAGTGAGGCCCTTCGTTTCTCATAACTCTTTATCCACGCAACTTGGCCTCGAGCGTATCCAGCCTGCGCATACGACAAATTCGCCGCCTATGCCCAAGCGAGTGAGATTCCAGTGGCCATTAAGCGATGTAGTATAATCGGCCATCTTCCTCAATTTCCTACAAGCTAAGTTTATTCTCTCTCTCTCTCTCTCTCTCTCTCTCTCTCTCTCTCTCTCTCTCTCTCCCCCCCCCCCCCCCCCCACACACACACACACACACACCGCAGCCGAGGGAAGACATCCGAATCGGCCACTGCTTTGCTCCTCTCCCATCTCCTTTAGCACTCGAATAAAAGCTGACTCACCTCTTTCAAGAACTTTCCCCCGCAGATGTTCTCCTTGGAAACGTCAGTGCACACAATGTCCTGTGGGGTTCCTCCAACGCCACCTTCACACATAATCAAGTTTTAGAGGATCTGCTTGTATTAGAAGACTTCTCTCCTGAATAACACGTCTCAGGATCACATCGGGCTCATTCTCCGCTATAAATTTCATGATTTGCTCACCTGTCGGTTGGTTGAAGTGGGAGAGGGGACCAAACAGCGAGGTGAAGGAAGTTGTCCGTGCCCTTTCAGAGGAACCATTCTCGCATTTAGGGATGGGCGGAGGCGCGTTTGAACCGTCGTCCTACGGAATGCGAGTCCAGTGTGCTGACCACTGCGCCATGTCGCTCGGTGCGCACCTGTCCTTACAGATAATCTTGAATGCGAATCGAGTTTTAGAGGATCTGCTCCTATTAAAAGACTTGCCTCTCCTAAATAACAACGCACTTGGACAGCCGGTAGGTATCGACTCCTGCAGTATTACAAGGCATGTGTTCGGTCCCTACTTGTAAACGATTCCACTTCGCATGGATGGTGCAAGCTCTCAAATTATGTCCAAATGGAGACATTATGCTAAGGACCAAGGCGTAGTAAGTCACCTCGAATTCCAACATATGTGACGAGGCTGGGTAGCCACCACTCTCAACATGGTGACAGCTTCTCCTGGGGAAAATCTACTGAAAGTCCTATTGTTGACATGCTATAAAGTTTGGTGATACTTCTTTTGAGCGGCCCGTTGCAAACCTAAATCATAGTACAAAATAAATTGGGATACGAGAACGATAATGCCTTGGGAAATTGGAAGTTACAGATGCTATGAACATGGGCTGCAACATATAATCACCATGGTTAATTAAAATACTCCTATGTAATTTCAGAAACGACACAACGCTAAAAGCCGCGTACTTGTAATAATGTTTTAACCGTAGTTTTAAGTAAGGGTTATGATTGAATGTTTTATATATTGGTCCTGCTCTGTTATTCTTTCACATAAGGTCTTAAAGTTCCGTGTCCCTAATATGTGTAGCGGATATGGTGCGGAAGTTTACGCTATCCAAAAGGCTTTTGACAAGATAAAAAAATCATTCTAGCAGGAAGTTTTTTTTCTGCTCTGCTTCTCAGTACCCGCAGAAATAGTGGAAATGTGCCAAACGGGCAAAATGATTCAGTACAATCAAGATATTGTCCTGAACATTCCGAACAGAGAGAGAGAGAGAGAGAGAGAGAGAGAGAGAGAGAGAGAAAAGTACATTTTTGTTTGGCGCCAGGATATGTGGAAATTAGGGCCAACGACATAGCAGACGCTACAGTCGGAGGCGCCTGTAAGAATAGTTCTGTGCAAGATGATCCTCTTCCCCAACATACCCTTTCCTCGGCAACGAAAACAGAAATTACTAGTCACGTCAAGAAGAATGTTCGAAGGGGATGAACAATAAATAGTGATCAACAAAGACTGCGGTTCATGTCGCCCTAGCCACAAACCTAGAAGTGCTGCGCAGCAGACACAAAATAGGGAATCTCTCCACAATCCACAAAGAGCGAGGTATCGCAGTGGTAAGACACTGGAATTGCATTCGGGAGGACTGATGTTCAAATTCCCCCTGCGATCATCCACCTCTTCGTCGTCGGAACACTGGATCCCAATCGTCCTTACTTCAATGAATCACAGCTACCTTTTCGGACAGAGAACCCACCAGTATGCAGTAGCTGCAATATAACCTATTCTATATACCATATTTTAGCTGCATGCGTTTTATTTGCTAACAAGGAGGAAACACTCGAATTTCGTAAGGGTTTACTGTCAATTTTGTCTGGCAACCCCACAGTGTTGGAGAAGTATTAAATTTTGGGATGACTCGAGGCGCCTCCTAAAATGTTAGGTCGATTTTAATGCGTAACAGTATGACTAACTTATACGTTTCTCCCAAGCGGTTAACCAGTCACATTCTGCTGTTCTATCTTTCCTGTCGTGTTAACATCAGTTTCTTTTAGTGCGGATTTTATTATTTGCTTATGCATGAAACGAAAATTTTTAATAATAGCTGTTAATTTTTTGTGAGCAGCAAAACCACACAATCTTGTTATAATTTTAATCACTTAAGTAAAGACTTTATCTTTTATACTGGTTTAATGGAGAAGATGTGTTTATTCATCCATCAGTAATACACACGGTTTCGTTATTTTCCCTTCTTGTGGCATCGTACCCTGTTAGAATGATCCTCATTCATAGCAGCATTCCTCCTCCGAGGCCAGATTCCTAACGTTAAAAGGGAATGCTGTGGAGCGATTCCAAGCTGTTACAGTAATAGAAAACTCAGGGACGTCATTGGCAAAGGAAGGAAAAAAGGGGGGGAGGAGGGAGGCAGGCGACTCTCTGCAGCTTTGCCAGACTTTTGAAGAAGATGGAAAGAAAAGAAAAGGTCACTAATTTATCTGTGAGACCTATCACAATAATACTACTTGTGAATTACGGCGGTTCGTGTTCATTTCCAGGATGGTAGCACTACCGTGTGTAGGTTAGAGAAGCAAGGAGTGGAGGCAGTGACAGCGTAATGTGTAAGTGAAGAGCTACCACACGCTACCCGTCTGTGCGGACCACTAAATGAAGTGCCATTTAGGACAAGCACAGAAGCAAGACGTACAGTATATCTCACCTTGCCCGCTCTTGATGCTTTGTTGGCCAAATCGGTAAATCTATCTTCCCCGCTGTTGTCGCTATTTTCCTCAGTTGTGCGTGTTGATTAATCGTCCGCTGTTTCAGTCGCGGGTATTGCCGAGTCTTGATTCTAATCCACATTGAATGATTTATGCTGTCGTCCGTCAGAGTATCTTCTCCAGTATTCATCACTCACTTTTTTGGCGAGATCCACGACCTTTCTAGTTTTCTAATGTTACAACATCAAAAGGAAACTATCTGCATCGTCTTGTGGTTAGTGGTTTCAGCTAGTAGTGCATAGGTCCTGGGTTCTATTTCCGGTGTCCACCTTCAGTTTTTCTCTTTTAGAAAGTTGTGAAAGGTGGTCTCCTCAGCCTAGTGAGATCAGATGAAAAGTTACTCAAATACAAAAGAAGCGAACTTGATGCGCTGTTCGCCGAAGAAGGGTTTTACATGGAAAGGCTTAACGCAGGCTAGATGACACGCGATGTTTAGTTATTAACAGCAAAAGTTCCAGCTGTTATTTTTTAGGGTTAGAGAGCGAGGTGTATGACGTATTACAGATGCAGATCTTATTCATTGCAAGTTTCCAGACATGTTATACAGGATTTAGGTGTAGATTGTATGGAGGAAGTAGGAAGGGAACCATTTTCTTGCAAAATTTTGCCAGTAGAATAAACAGGAGAGGGTTGGTGTTCCTTAATTAATTAATGCCAAAATGTTTGGCTTTCCTTGCTTCTACGTATTTTTAGTTTTTCTCTCCATTTTTACATAAGTCTAAAGTATTCCTGTTCGTCGTAGAGCAGAGTTGAACACGAAACGAAACTCTGTATTCACAACAATGAAACGTTGATCGACACTGTCGATTGACTTAGTACACTCTCAATCTGCGACATTTTTGCAGTGTAATATGTTTTAATCAACGGTTCATCTACACTCCTGGAAATGGAAAAAAGAACACATTGACACCGGTGTGTCAGACCCACCAAACTTGCTCCGGACACTGCGAGAGGGCTGTACAAGCAATGATCACACGCACGGCACAGCGGACACACCAGGAACCGCGGTGTTGGCCGTCGAATGGCGCTAGCTGCGCAGCATTTGTGCACCGCCGTCGTCATTGTCAGCCAGTTTGCCGTGGCATACGGAGCTCCATCGCAGTCTTTAACACTGGTAGCATGCCGCGACAGCGTGAACGTGAACCGTATGTGCAGTTGACGAACTTTGAGCAAGGGCGTATAGTGGGCATGCGGGAGGCCGGGTAGACGTACCGCCGAATTGCTCAACACGTGGGGTGTGAGGTCTCCACAGTACATCGATGTTGTCGCCAGTGGTCGGCGGAAGCTGCACGTGCCCGTCGACCTGGGACCGGAGCGCAGCGACGCACGGATGCACGCCAAGACCGTAGGATCCTACGCAGTGCCGTAGGGGACCGCACCGCCACTTCCCAGCAAATTAGGGACACTGTTGCTCCTGGGGTATCGGCGAGGACCATTCGCAACCGTCTCCATGAAGCTGGGCTACGGTCCCGCACACCGTCAGGCCGTCTTCCGCTCACGCTCCAACATCGTGCAGCCCGCCTCCAGTGGTACGACCGAGGCACACAGGGCCAACACCCGGCATCATTGTGTGGGGAGCGATCTACTACACTGGCCGTACACCTCTGGTGATCGTCGAGGGGACACTGAATAGTGCACGGTGCATCCAAACCGTCATCGAACCCATCGTTCTACCATTCCTAGACCGGCAAGGGAACTTGCTGTTCCAACAGGACAATGCACGTCCGCATGTATCCCGTGCCACCCAACGTGCTCTAGAAGGTGTAAGTCAACTACCCTGGCCAGCAAGATCTCCGGATCTGTCCCCCATTGAGCATGCTTGGGACTGGATGAAGCGTCGTCTCACGCGGTCTGCACGTCCAGCACGAACGCTGGTCCCACTGAGGCGCCAGGTGGAAATGGCATGGCAAGCCGTTCCACAGGACTACATCCAGCATCTCTACGATCGTCTCCATGGGAGAATAGCAGCCTGCATTGCTGCGAAAGGTGGATATACACTGTACTAGTGCCGACATTGTGCATGCTCTGTTGCCTGTGTCTATTGTGCCTGTGGTTCTGTCAGTGTGATCATGTGATGTATCTGACCCCAGGAATGTGTCAATAAAGTTTCCCCTTCCTGGGACAATGAATTCACGGTGTTCTTATTTCAATTTCCAGGAGTGTATGAGGGCATGCTAAAAAGTGATGCTTCCTAATTTTTTATGTGAAAACTCTTAAATCTTATCGAATAAAACAAACATTATTAACATTCGACATTTATGTTATTTATATCTACATATTTGCAGCCCTCTGCCGCCAGAGGGCTCCGAACTGTAGCGTGTAACATGGCAGTGTGTAACGTAACTACGTCTGTGCGTGAGAAACAGCTTACTGTAATCGAGTTCCGAATTCGTCCACACATGGAGCACCTTCTAGTTCAGCAGGACAGTGCCAGACCACACACGAGCGCTGCAACAATCCGACGACGCCTTGGGTTCACTGTCATCGATCATCTTCCATACAATTGCAACTTGACCCCATCTGATTTTCGTCTGTTACCGAAATGTAAAGAACACTTTCGAGGACTTCGTTGATAGTGATGAAGCGGTGCGAGCACAGGTGAGGTTGTTGCTCCGTCAACGAAGTCAAACATTTTATAGTGGCGACATCATCAAATTGGTGTCTCGTTGGTAGACATGTTTGTCACCAACGTGTGTATGTTGAGATGTAACTATGTAGACATGAAGAATAAAGATGTAAATGCTACTAACATGTGTTTATTTAAAAAGTTGTAAGAGTTTGCACATACAAAATTTGGAGGCATTACTTCTCATGACACCGTCCTAAATAAACTACTGGCCACTTTTGTTCTGGTGCTTCATTTTTCGTAAGTATATTCTTTCGTGTGAACATAATGATTGGTTCACTCTGGTATTTTTCAAAATCAAACGTCATTGGTGGAACAGTATTTTCTTATTTTCTTTGCTACTCTGGGATTCCAGTTATCTGCAACAAAAGCTGTGATTTTTTTTAGATGATGTTTTCCTGTATTGTTCATAACATTGCGGAAATTTGTCTAGTAATATATCATCAATAAAATATTCATTGTGTGCATGTTATTTATTCTGCTTTGGGACAATATTTGAAGCCTGCTCCACTCGGCATCTTCTAAAACACACAGTGGTTAAGTTAAAAGCTCTGTTCCATTTAATAGTGCGATGGTGGTAAAGGCTGTGCCCGATTGGCCGCTGACAGGCGGAAAATGTTGATAGTGAACACAGCAAAAGTTTGTCTAGAAGTAACTGGTGTGTCTCGGGAGGACTCCTGTATGCTAGTGACGGTGGCATAATATGCCTGAATTTTCTTACAGGCGATATTGCCTTCGACATACGATGCATATTTTTAACTACAACTTCAAACAAATATAAGTAGAAACTACGACTCTACAAGGGTAGTTTGTATGGCTCTTAGTAATAAAATGGATGTAGATACACTTAGGCAAGGTAAATATCTGCCTCGCACCGCAGTTTTTTCTTGTCAGTAATAAATCGGGTTTTATCTATATTATTACGGTAAAAGATTACCGTAACAACGCTTCCTGAAGCATCCGACAGGACTCTGACAACTCTGTCAAAGAAGCCGATTGTGGCGTATTTCCATCTAGTCTGGCGAAACTAGGTAATTTTAGCTCAGTTCGTATAAGACACTGTTCTTTAACTCGGGGCTTTCTCCTGCGACATGAAGAGCGTCCAAAATGCGACGCATGTGGCATCCTTATAACACTGCGCCATATTGTACGAGGTGCATTCAAGTTCTAAGGTCTCCGATTTTTTTTCCTCCGGACTGGAAAGAGATAGAAACATGCGCATTGTTTTAAAATGAGGCCGCGTTCATTGTCAATGATGGCAGCACCGTACAGCAGATGGAATTTTACCGCCAGCGGCGAGAATGAGAACTGTTTTAAATACTTAAAATGGCGACGTTTTCCTTACTTGAACAGCGTGCAGTCATTCGTTTTCTGAATTTGCGTGGTGTGAAACCAATTGAAATTCATCGACAGTTGAAGGAGACATGTGGTGATGGAGTTATGGATGTGTCGAAAGTGATTCGTGGGTGCGACAGTTTAATGAAGGCAGAACATCGTGTGACAACAAACCGAAACAACCTCGGGCTCACACAAGCCGGTCTGACGACATGATCGAGAAATTGGAGAGAATTGTTTTGGGGGATCGCCGAATGACTGTTGAACAGATTGCTTCGATAGTTGGCATTTCTGTGGGTTCTGTGCCCACAATCCTGCACGACGACCTGAAAATGCAAAAAGTGTCATCCAGGTGGGTGCCACGAATGCTGACGGACGACTACATGGCTGCCCGTGTCGCATGTTGCCAAGCAATGTTGACGCGCAAAGACAGCACGAATGGGACTTTCTTTCCGTTGGTTGTGACAATGGATGAGACGTGGATGCCATTTTTCAATCCAGAAACAAAGCCCCAGTCAGCTCAATGGAAGCACACAGATTCACCGCCACCAAAAAATTTCGGGTAACCGCCAGTGCTGAAAAAATGGTGTCAATGTTCTAGGACAGAGAGGGTGAAATCCTTACCCATTGCGTTCCAAAGGGCACTACGGTAACAGGTGCATCCTACGAAAATGTTTTGAAGAACAAATTCCTTCCTGCACTGCAACAAAAACGTCCGGGAACGGATGCGCGTGTGCTGTTTCACCAAGACAACGCACCCGCACATCGAGCTAACGTTACGCAACAGTTTCTTCGTGATAACAACTTTGAAGTGATTCCTCATGTTCCCAACTCACCTGACCTGACTGCTAGTGACTTGGCTTCTTCCAACAATGAAAGACACACTCCGTGGCCGCACATTCACCAGCCGTGCTGCTATTGCCTCAGCGATTTTCCAGTGGTCAAAACAGACTCCTAAAGAAGCCTTCGCCGCTGCCATGGAATCATGGCGTCAGCGTTGTGAAAAATGTGTACGTCTGCAGGGCGATTACGTCGAGACGTAACGCCAGTTTCATTGATTTCGGGTGAGTAGTTAATTAGAAAGAAAATCGGAGGCCTTAGAACTTGAATGCACCTCGTAACTAAATGTTCTTTGTATGCCCATCAGAGAGCATTAAACTGATTGCCTGGATATACTCTCTATTTTGAGTTTCTTGTATTTTAAAATTTTGTGAAGAATCAGGACTCGTGTTCAATTCTAGAGGGAGCAGATTTTAACAATTGATTGGCTGGCTGGCTCCTTCCTGGATTTCATGTACATTAAAAAAAACCTGTGGTCAACCAGCCGCATGTATTTGGGAAAGTTTGCGTCCAGTTTCTCTTTGTATCACGAAGTAATGTTTTATGTAAGACTAATATAATTTTATTTAACTGCGAGGACATCAGCTTGAGCGCGTTTGTTGACATGTACATAATCATTTATATTTTTGTACTTTCTGTTAATATGTTTACTTTAAATTATAAATAATTTTAATTAAAAATAAAAATCAACCTTGTACGCGTTTTAAAATCACTCGTACAATACTGTTTTCAAGCATAGAAAGTATGGAACGGAAGTGTTGACATTAGTGGGTATCATATCTCCCCTGTGATCTTACATGAACGGGGAGTCATTCACAATGTCCTAAACACTAACATTATACATATTGTCAAAAAACTAGTAATATATTTAAACTTTTCTAAGGAAAGACTTCTTTGCGACATTCCCAAATTGCATACATTCATATTCAGCAGCATACTTATAATCTTGGTCAAATAATTCCACATTAACTGGGCGATTATAGCTAATGACCATTGAGGAAAATAGAGGTAGGATGAAATAATATGAATATCCACCTAATGGCACTGTGAGGCCAATTCTAACATCTAAAACGATCTTATTTTCTTGGATGCCGGTGCTCAGTGAATCCTGAATGGTTTATTTTAACTGGTCGGGTCAGGAGAAGATGTACGATTTGTAAAAATGAAACTGTCAAAATGTGCGCACATGTAACGGGAATTTGCACGACAAAAGCTTTACAAAGTTTCATGCATAATGGTATACTTTATGTTCCTTGACTACCTAATATCATTACTTAATATTTCACAACTTGTGATAATAAAGACTAATTATCAATAGAGGGAGACCAAGAGATGAATACACTACGCAGATGTAGGCTGCAGTAGGTACTGGGAGATGAAGCAGCTTGCACAGGAGAGATTGCGTGGAGAGCTGCATCAAACCAGTCTCAGGACTGAAGACCACAACAACAACAACAACAACAACAGCAACAAATTTCTGATAATAAATAATGATCAACGTAAATATGTCTTCTTTTGATTATTCCTGTTCCACGGTAGAGTAGGAGCTTACGTGCCCATGGGATCGGTGTCGATCCGCCGAGAAAACCTTTCAGAACTTACAACGACAAACTACTATTACAGCTGTTGCATGTGGTCGCTAGTAAATGACTTGTGTGAAAGTCGGAAAACTCCTTGTAAAAAAAAAAAAAAAAAAAAAAAAAAGTAGATATGGAAGAGAGTGATGTCTCCTTACTTGTATTTCCAATGCGGATATCCAAATCTGTACGTTGCAGAGAGCCTTGTGAAGTGAGTTTTCTTCTTTGAACTCAAACCAGTCTCGGAAATTTCCTCTGCTGTTGACAGTGACAAGGTCGTCTTGGAACATGATATCCTTTGCTAATAACACCATCTCCACCATTTAATGATCATCATCGCCTAGAATGGTTTCTTACTTTTCAGTAATCGTCTTTTTACATCTATATTCATGAATTCAAGTTTTATTTCCCTCAAACCTTTAGTAATAGGCTTTATATGAACTTTAAGTAGATCATAGCACTTTCTTCCAAAAATATGGTTGTACTTCAGAATATATTTCTTCTCACGGTACACTCTCACTGATTTTACAGAAGAACTTACTCGAAATTTAAACAATGTTTGTCTAACTTCATCAAAGTCATTGACATTTTTCAAGTTTGGCAACAAAAATGCCACACCCAGCAATAATGTACTTCTACAATGCCGCACCCAGCAATAATGTACTTCTACAATGCCGCACCCAGCAATAATGTACTTCTACAATGCCGCACCCAGCAATAATGTACTTCTTTATTGGCAATAAACCTAAATATAAATGGGCATTTTTTTTACTACCATAGAACAAAAGCGAAAGCTGTTGTTTAATATTGCATTATTAAAAACAAATAAACTAAATGAATATTGGGTGATAGTGTTAACTAAATACATGTCACAATGAAACAATAAACCATTTAAATAGGCCCACAAAATCAGTTGTAGAGTAATGTGAATTATTTCCTCATTTTCAAACATTCATATCTTTGTTCACAGTCCGATATCGATGTTGAAATTTTTTCAGTACGTTGCTATCATATAGGTATACAAACTGTGCAAAAATCATATTTTTATATTCAGTCCCACCTGAGATAATTAACCCCAAACCTTACAAAAAATCAATTTTCAAATTTCAAAAATTCATAAAAAATTAAGGAAACATTTGTGTTCTTGCTCTGTATGAGGGTAGTAGTGTATAATATCTAACTATAGGAAAAAATACTCTCATGAATCACTCCTTGTTTGTTATTTTTGGACCTAACAAGTGGATTTTTGAGAATTCTGATACCAAACTTTGGAGGTTATTTTGACCGGTTATTTTTGAATTTAGGATATTTTGTATAATAGACAATGTTGTATAGGATACTTTTCTAAAAACAATCATCTTAATTGCAATGTTGTAACTTAACCCAGTGTAGAGATATTCATATTTTTGCTAACGTCTCTAAACTGAAACATCGTCGCGCGCCTACAAACTAAAATGGCCGCAATTCAGTATAATTGAAAGGTAATTTTTTTTAAAACTGTTTTGAACGTCTCAATTATAGGGTAACCACATATTAAAAAATTGAAATATTAAAAAATTGAAATATTTAAAAATGGTCAGGCAACCAACTTAATTTTTATTGGACCACTTTATTTGAATTGACCCAAAATTTCTTGCGAAAGGCAGAAAACTCGTCACATTTTCCACCATAACTCGACACAAACCGCATACCAATATATTAACTCGTTCTAGGTATAAGGAAAACTGGGGGGAGTAGTGTGCACTTGCGCAAAACTTGACACACTCATAAGTAACCTAAAACCAACTGTAAGAAAGATTGCTATATTTACTCTAGTTTTACTTTAATAAATCAATTTAAGCGTAAAAAAATGCTAAAATGAAGTTTAATTGCAATATAACAAATATGCGATTGCGTGCGATTCTCCATTCTACGGGATAATTATCGACAGGGGTTATGGAATTACGCGCTTGAGAAAGAAAACTTGTATACGTCCAGCCAGAGGGATAAACACAGTTTGTACATAAAGACCTGGACACTATCATTTATTTATTGCACAAGAACCAAACATTGTACAGATATCATACACGTCATTTTCAATAGAAACTCTGAAAGTTTTTTTCCAGTATACCGCCACAGCGTGGCTTGGTAATTTGCCGATAGTCCGCGCTAGTCGCAAACATGCAGAGTTCAGATGCGGAGCGAGCTTTCTGTGTGTTGGAGTTCGACAAAAACAAGTGTGCTACAGCTGCTCAGCGAATGTTTAGTACGAAGTACGGTAAGAAGCCACCAACAAGGAAGGCCATCTACCACTGGCACAACAAATTCGTTACATGTTGTTTGTTCCCGGCAAAGAGAAGCGGACGTCCCAGTGTGAGTGAAGTGAATCTGGAGACCGTAACTCGAAATGGCTCCATTGACAGGGATGGCAACGTTGATCGCTTAATTTTTTGCGACGAAGCCACTTTTCACACTAATGGGAATGTGACCAGGCATAATTGTTGAATCTGGGGTACGAAGCATCCAGCATTGAATTTTAGCGTGATTCCCTAAAGGTAATTTTTTTTTTCACGTCTTAAACTGTACGGGTCATTCTTCTTTGATGAGAGCACTGTCACTGGATTTTCCTACTTGGACAGCATCGGGTGATGCCTCAAATGCAATCGGGCTCTCCGTTTATGTTTCAGCAGGATGGGACTCCACTCCATTTTCATCGTGAAGTTCGTGGACACCTGAACATAGAGCTGCCGCATCGATGGAACGGTCGTGCTACAGGAGGAGATAGATGAAATGGCCTCCCCGATCACCAGATAGCACTCCGTGTGACTTCTATCTGTGGGAACACATTAAAGATCTGGTGTATGTACTGCCTCTACCGCGTGATGTAGCAGAGCTCCGGGAGAGAATACGGGAAGCGATTGTCACAGTCAACGATGTCATGCTGGGACGGGTATCGCAAGAATTCGATTACCGTATTGACGTAAACCAGGTCATTCGTAGTTCGCATGTCGAATGTTTGAAAAAAAAAAAAAAAAAAAAACTTTGATAGTTTATCTTCAAAATGCAATATTTATAACATCTGTACAGTGTTCAGTTCTTGTACAATGAATAATTGAAAGTGTTCCCGCACTTTATGTACACCATGTATAAGCTTCACAATGCATGGTAAGTCTCTTGACAGATGTGACACTGCAGTCCTTCTAGACAAGTGTCGTTAATTATTGTGAATAGGGTCTCGAAATTTCTCGACATCACCTGACGTACTGGTAGTTCTTGGAAGGAACCTGTGTGTAGTGATAGAGACGAATTCCTGCTAGTGACAACGAAACTTGGGTCTCCATATAACTATGATATAGTGTCTCTGCTGAACTATCTACACATTAACTTCAGTGTCTACCGTTAGCACTCTAATATCCAACTACATCCAGTAATAATTCATTATGCAACAAACATTATAGACTTCATTGCTCCTGATGACAGTAACTAAACGTGTTTAAAGAATTACCGGCTTGAAGAGAGACGCCAGTTACGAAATTGGTTTTGTGTTTGGTCGAACATTATGATTAGTGTAATTCATTTTTTCATCTGACTTCATATTCTCTGTTGTTTATTTCTAAAGTATTGGAAAAATAAATTGTACATTATGGTACGAGACTTTCAGAATGCACTTGGTTAGCTTTACAGCGACGTGTTTAGTTAAAAAAAGGAAACTGAAGCTTAGCTTACAGCTGCTGCTGCTGCAGGCTTGGGGTGACGTATTAGGTGATGGAACGCAGCTTGAGGTGAATGGAACGTGGTCTCCATTTAACTAATAGCGCTTTTAGTCCTGGTTTGTGTGAAATGCGCCCTGAAAAGTTTTTGTGTATTAGGATTATGGGGGAAGCTGTAAAAGCGTTCAAATGAGCACCCTTGTTAATGTGTCCAGGATAAAAGTTTGTACGATCAGCGAGGAAAGTGTGCAAGAGCTAGTTTCGTATGAGTTACTTAACTTTTAAATCGCGTTTAGAGAAACTTACTGCATAATTAATACCCGATTATAACCGTAGACCTTTAAAATTATATACGTGATTTTTTTTTAATTTGAGTGTATTCCTCGAAGGCTACATGGGTGTCAGGTTATAAATCCGTAAGTTCAGGGTTCTGTTCCTCGTCGGACCTAGATCTCTTCCTTCACCTCTGTCTATGATTTGTCTGTAAAGGGAAGTAAAGCCAAGTTTTTCTGTTGTTCTGTCGTTCGGGATATTAGGGCAGCCCTCGGTCTCGCTGGAGATCTGCCCACCATCCTCGCAGATACCGATACCAGTGTTAAGAGTGATGAAATTTTGTGAACTGTCAGGCCTCATACCTAAACTGGTAGGGAAGGGCGTTAGAATTTAGTACATTATAAACTGCTCTGCATGTGTGAATAGACTTCGTCCCCACTCATGAGATTTCATGTTAACTTTTCGTCAGAGCGGTGATGACCATGATGTCGAGTGCCACCCCCCACTCAACAAAATCCTCATCATCTGTCATTCGGAGGCCACGTTAAACTGGCTATGTATTTTAGTTTGATGTGGGGTATAGAGAAACCTGTAAAGCCACAGAAACAACCGACACAGACCGAACAACCGTGTACTAGAAGAGAAAATAACACTTTGTGGAGCGTCGGTGAGGGAGATCATAACTTCTTTCAACACTCCGCTTTCTCTAGGGGTCATTGTAGATGTGGGAGTACTGTGTCATTCCCACGGCTCTTTGGACGACGTTGGAAGCCGTTGGCCTCAACTGAAAGGCCCATTCCTCTTTCTCGACGTTTTATTGCCACTGCTGATGTTGCTGTCGAAAGGTGACATCGTTTTGTCCGTAATATTCTTGTCAAGAAGTGCCTGCTATTTGACTTCTTGTAGTGTACGATTTAGCCAATTACGACATTGCTTTCCATACCTTACAACGATGAATTGTCATTTTGCACTTTCAGAAATTTCTGAAGACTCTCTGTAGCTGGATGGTTGGGGGCAGAAAACATACGTCTCTGAAGCAACGTAAAGTGATACCTGTCGTCCACTATCATTTTTCAACGTTAGATAGCGCTCAGTCATAGCGTTCGAAAATACACATGTGCCATAAAAAAGTTAAAAACAGACATCGAAATAAACAACCCATATAAGTTAGAGTAGGAGGTCACCTGGGTGTATCTGCAGTCATAATTTAAACAACTGATGATGTAGGTGAATGTTACAAACTTTTTTCTACAAACGACGTTTGAATGCATGTAAAGAACGGCGACGGAAGCTGGTTTTATGTGAATAAATACACACTACAGCAACTCTTCCCGGTCTCCTAATGTCGTTCTTTATATAATATAATACTCTTAATATAGAACTGTTAATGGCTGCGGGAATATTGGACGCTGTAGTGCAGTCATCTTGTGTATCTACCACCTAAATGGGAGAAACGCAATTACACCAAACAAGACTGTGCAGTGTAGTAGTATGAAAGGAGTGGTCCTGCCAAAGAAATTGATGAAATATTTACCATTTCTGTTTTACAGTTTTCAGTGTTTTGAAGTTCACCAACAGCCGTATACTTGAAGATAATTTATTCTGAAAGCAACCAGTTTCGGCATTTCATTTTGCCACCTTTAGTCCTCATACCCTTTTATCCAAATAAACGAACTTGTCGTACAGCGCCATAAATCGCTGGCTATCGTAAATTCCAATCTTTATACAACTGCAATTGTAGGAAGAAATTGTATAATGGCCATGATGGACCAACAGAGATTTCTATTTTAGTCCAATCGTTTTTTTAAGTGCGCTGTGTGAACTATTCGAGCTAATAAGTTTCCAGTCGTAACGGACTGTCATGAAGTAAGTCAGCGAATATATCAAATGATTTTCACAATGTAATATGTAGAACTTTTTTAAAAAAAGTTTGTTTTCAGGCTCGCTGTACTTCTACTGTGAGCAGTAACGGCTGATGTCGCTGAAAGATATTTTCCGTGACTATCGATACCTGTAGGGCTTTTTCACGCCCATCGTGCGAAATCAGCGCACCTACCCCGAGAGCAGAATTTCAAAACGGCTGCACGGGTGCATGTAGTACACGAGAAGTGAGCTAGACCAATTAGTTTTGTTAGCGGAGTCGCAAGTTAACGGCCTCCACGCATGCAACAGTTAGTTCGTACACGGTCATTTCACGTCCACTCTCGGCAGCGCGAAAACATAAAGGATGATCTGAATTGGTACAAAGATGCACCACGTCTGGTGCTTACATCTTAAAAGCGAACAGCGGCTGTAAAGGGTGCCGATGAATATCCATGAAAATGAGTTCGTTCCGAGTCGGAGCCTTAACATAGAGCATGTTGGAGGGGGAGTTAGGCTGGCCAAACTTGATCCAGCTAGGCACACCGTATTAAAGATTGCTTAATTACTATAATCAGGGTGTTACATTGTGTAGAGATATCTCGTAGATGGTAATTAAAACCCTTTAATTGAATTTTCCGTCACTGCTTAGTGAACACAAAATTATATAGGAAACCCTTTTTAATATTCAGCAAGATTATGTTCATTTGATCTCTAACAGGCGTTTAGTTTGTTAAGCTATCGTCAGGTGAAAACCCAATTTCCTTGCCTACATTTTTTGGTAATTCCAAAGTAAGATAGCATACGAAATTGTCGGATCGAGTGACGACGAGGGCAAGGGCTGCAAGAATTTTTTTTTCCTGATGTTTTGAGTAATTAGAAATATTTGTTTCCTGTTTAGAGCAAGCAAAATGGGTGATTCGAAGTCGGAAGAACACGGATGTTGTGTGTGCATTTACACTAGTTCCACTGAGTAGAATGTCTCCAAACTGTTTCTGCCCTGTTCCAATAATTGCAAGTGATCATGTCAAGTAAATTACACCTGCTTTTTGTATAAACTGTCCGGCAATTTATGACTGAAGGTCAGATTCTTTAAGTAATTTATTAATTTTGTAAGCAAAGTCGACTTCGAGAATATTGTGTGGTGTCCAAGTTGATGTAAATTTTGTCTTACTACGATCGAAAGAAGAAACTAAGAGTATGCTTCCAAGGGCATGTTAATTGAATGCTTGATAGAACACGATACTAACAATTTTCTAATTTTCTGCAACAGTTTTTAAAATTATTGCGGAACACCAACAATGTTTTTCTTTTTGTGCTTTATGCAAAAGGAGAATGCCAATGGTCGTTGCATTATGACAGATATCTTCTTGTTAAAGAATAAACATGAACAGTCACAACCGAAAGAAACTTCTTTTTTATGAGTTTACCGGTGTTGGTCTGTTTTAGACCATCTTCAGACCTACCACTGAAATATGTACATAAAATAGAATTAGAGGGATACAGTAATATGTAACATACATCTTACATAACAAATAATAAAAGAAGAAATTATACCGTGATGGTAGACGGTGGCGGAGAAAGGAGCAGGCGCTGTCTCCACCAACGCCAACTGCTAAGGAGAGCAATTCAGCTGTTGCTTAAATACACGATGCTCCGCCCACTGCACCGAATTACATCAGCGGTAGCCAGTCAGGCATTCAGGACGTAAAATAGTTGTTACAATAAAGTATATACAGAATAGTTACACGAAAACAAATAACAGATAAAGAAATAGGACCTTTGTATTACATATAGTAGCTGCTAGCAACAGCATTAGGTCAGGCAGTGATAAAAATATATATAACAGGGATAACCAATCATAATCTGTTGTGAAAACAACAGTAGCCACCTGTGGGGATTTATTGCAAAATCCGGCCGCGGTGGTCTAGCGGTTCTAGGCGCGCAGTCCGGAACCGCGCGACTGCTACTGTCGCAGGTTCGAATCCTGCCTCGGGCATGGATGTGTGTGATGCCCTTAGGTTAGTTAGGTTTAAGTAGTTCTAAGTTCTAGGGGACTGATGACCACCGATGTTAAATCCCATAGTACTCAGAGCCATTTGAACCATTTATTGCAAACTTTTCGATGGTATGGCAGTAAACATGGCGGTTAAGCGACGCTAATGGTTCCCATGAAGATGGCGTGGTCATATCGATATGCGCCATGCAGCAGAAGAGGATCTGAGAGGTTCAGCATCGGCTGGATGTCGAATACGTACCGACATGCAAGTCGACATGTAGAAATTCATGCAAGTGATTGCGTATTGCTTTTAGACAGTGAAAATACAGCTTGACCGGCGCCGTTATTTATCATGTGAGCGGCGTGGAGGTGACGATGTACAAGTTGCGGCAGCGACTAGTTTTTATCAGATATTGGCATGCAAGTAAGACTACTGTAGTAGTATGTTTCGGATTCCCCAGATGACATTAACCGCGGAACTAACAAAGATAACTAGTAGAGTATAATACCTAGATCATAGAAAGGAAAAAAAGTACGTTACATCAAACGCAGTATGGCCCAAAATCTCATTGTCCCATCGAGGTAGAAAAAGACATAAAACAATGAGCATAAGAAAACTGAAGTTATAGAACTGTGAACGTAGTAGGAATTACCTTAAAACAGCTACGTTCATGGTTTTGTAACTTCAGTTTTTTATGTTCATTGTTTTATGTCTTTTTCTACCTCGATGGGTCAATGAGATTTTGGACCATACTTCATTTGATGTAACTTACGTATTTTTTTTCATTTCTATGTTCTAGGTATCGTACTGTACTAGTTATCGTCTTTAGTTACTTGGTTAATGTCATCTGGGGGTCCTACACACATTACGACGTTCGCCTTACTTGCATGCCAATAGCTGATAACAATTAATCGCTGCCGCAACTTTGAAATCGGCTCCTGTGAAACTTGTACATCGTCACCTCCACGCCGCTTCCATGATAACAGCGTCGGCCAAGCTGTATTTTCACTGGCCCTACGATCTGAGAGCAATACGCAATCACTTGCATATATTTCTACATGTCTACTTGCATGCCAGTACATATTCGACATCCAGCCGATGTTGCAGCTCTCAGATCCTCTTTTCTTGGATGGCGCATGTCGATATGACCACGCTGTCTCCATGGGAACCATTAACGTCGTAATACAAAGCACTTATTTCTTTATATGTTGGTAGTTTTCGTGTAACCATTCTGGATATGCTTTATTGTCCTGAATGCCTGATTGGCTATCGCTGATGTAATTCGGTGTGCAGTGGGCGGAGCGTCGCATATTTTAGCAACAGCTGCATTGCTCTCCTTAGTAGTTTGCGTTGGTGGAGACATAGCGGCTGCTCCTTTCACCGCCACCGTCTACCATCACGGGTGTAATTTCTTCTTTTATTATTTATTAATGAAGATGTATGTTATATATTACTATATCCCTCTAATACTACTGTATGCACATATTTCAGTGGTAGGTCTGAAGATGGTTTAAAACAGACCAAAACCGGTAACCTCATAATAGTAGTAGTTTCTTGCAGTTGTGACTGATCACGGTCATTCTTAAGTAAAGAAAAGCGCTTTTAACGAAGAGACATGTTCCCAAAAATTACTGATTCTTCTTAAAGGATTGATTGATTGATTGATTGCTTGCTCACTCACTCACTCACTCACTCACTCACTCGCTCTTCTCGCGAGGTTCGAATAGGGCGTAGGGAATGAAATTACTATATAATGTTCAGGTACTACTACGAAGATATGCGCAAATTAGTGCTGAGATTGGAGTGAGTTTATAATAAAAGACGCAGATAGTTGTAAAAATCGCCTCTAAAGGTGCTATAGTCGAGGGTTTGTAAGTACAGTAAAACAATCGTATTCGGCAACCATCCTATTAACGAGTTTCCTCTACCATTTTTTGCAAGTTGTAGTTGCAGACGAATATGTAACCATGAAGCGTGATAGAGTGTAGGCTGGGCAAGTGCGCCTGGAGGTGTGGGGTACGGATATCCGGTTCTGTATAAGGCAAGCACTTGTGCCACGCTTGCTGCCGGCGCATTCAGTGTCGCTGCACGAGCCCACACTTCCGTACAATAGTTTTTAGGTAGCCAATGTGCGATCCATACTAAAATTTGACCACAGGGTTGAGCAGTTTTCTTGGCACGCACAGTAATTTTAAGGGATCGTGGACTTCGCTCCTGGCTCCCAGCTTCCAACATCACTACCTTCTCTGGTTACTGTTCTTAAGGAAAAATGGGCTGCCATTCCTTCAGACATTCGGACACTTCATTGAAAATGTCCCCAAAAGAGTTAAAGCCGTTATAGAAGCGAAGGGTGAACACACCGCATATTAATGTCCGCTAATAGGTGCCCGAATACTTTTTTATAAGAGTGTAAGTTGTCATCAATTCAGTTGGAATTTTTAGAGTAGGTATACGATGTGTGACTATAAAAAATTATGAATAAATTGTTCCAAGTATTAATTTGCAGTTATCAAAGTTACTCCATGAAATAGTTTTGTTGGGAAACCACACAGATATTTCCAATCCACGAAGAGGTCATTATAACCCAGCTGAAATTGCTTTCATCCGGTCGGTTGCATTTTTTTTGTGTGTGTTCTAGATACTTATTGGAGACTTCTTTTCTTTAGTATAGCAGAGTTAAGTCAATTTATTGATACAGGAAACTGGTTCTTCGCTGAGAGAATGCGCCTGGGTTTTCCTGTGATGGATTTCTACTATATAAATGTCAGTTACCATCGAAAATGGTGTCAGTAGTTACAATTGTATTTGTCGCACAGACCTTCTCGAAGAGAGGTTTTCAGATTTTTCCGACGATATTGCTTGTCTATTAATAATGCTTTCGTTACAGAGATAGTGTTATTTGCGTGTATTTCTGTGGCCGGATACCCCCTCCCAGCGTGATCGTAACAGTCACATTGACATGGGGAAAAAGTACTGTACGAGAATTTTCTGTCTTGAGAACTGTGCTAACTTCTGTAAGCTATATTTGACTCCGAAGTATTTATTTATTTATTACTTCACACGTCAAGTTCCGTTGGACCAAATTGAGGAGCAAATCTCAAAGGTCATGGAACGTATAGGTACATGAAATTACAACATAAATGAAGTAACAGATAAAAATAGAATGTTTATGAACCCGAAAAAAGTCAAGCCATAAGTTAAAGTAAATGCCGTCAACAATACAAGAATCAGTTTAATTTTTCAAGGAACTCCTGGACAGAATAGAAGTAGTAGCCCATGAGGGAACTTTTCAGTTTCGATTTGAAAGCGCATGGATTACTGCTAAGATTCTTGAATTCTTATGGTAGCTTATTGAAAATGGATGCAGCAATATACTGCACACCTTTCTGCACAAGAGTTAAGGAAGTCCGATCCAAATGCAGATTTGATTTCTGCCGAGTATTAACTGAGTGAAAGCTGCTCATTCTTAGGACTAAACTAATATTGTTAACAAGAAATGACAGTAAGGAATATAACGAGAGGTCAATGTCAAAATACCCAGACTCGTGAACAGAGGTCGACAAAAGGTTCGCGAACTTACACCACTTATTGCTCGAACCGCCCGTTCCTGAGCCAAAAATATCTTTTTAGGATGGGAAGAGTCACCCCAAAATATAATACCATCCGAAATAAGCGATTGAAAATAAGCAATGTAGACTAATTTTCGCGTCTAACGTTCACTTACTTCAGATACCGATCGAACAGTAAAAATGGCAGAATTAAGTCTTTGAACAAGACCATGAACGTGGACTTTCCATGACAGTTTAGTATCTACCTGAACACACAGAAATTTGAGCTGTTCAGTTTCACTAATCATATGCCCATTCTGTGAAATCAAAACTTCGGGTTTTGTTGTTTGTGTGTTAGAAATGGTAAAAACTGAGCCTTACTGTGATTTAGCGTAAGTTTATTTTCTATAAGCCATGAACTTATGTCATGAACTGCACTATTTGAAACCACACAACATCCTTTACTACTAAGCTAGTGTCATCAGCAGACAGAAATATTTTATAATTACCCCAATACTAGAGGGTATATTCTTATATATATATATATATATATATATATATATATATATATATATATATATATATATGCGCGCAAACAGAAGTGGCCCCAACACTGATCCCTGGGGCACCCCCTCTCCTCCCCCCCCCTCCCCCCCAATTTGAGTGTACCCGACTCAGACCCCACAGACTGTGAATAATGACCTTTTGCTGTGTGTTGCTAAAGTAGAGGTGGACCAATTGTGAGCTACTCCCCATATTCCGTAATTGTCCAACTTTTGGAGCAATGTTTTGTGTTCAACACAATCAAACGCCTTAGTTAAATCAAAAAATATGCCTAGCGTTGGAAACCTTTTGTTTAACCCATCCAGCATTTCACAGAGAAAAGATAATATAGCATTTTCAGTTGTTAAACGACTTCTAAAGCCGTACTGTACATTTGATATAAAATGATCAATTATCCTTACATACACTTTTCAATAACTTTAGCAAACACTGATGGTGTAGAGATAGACCTAAAATTGCCTACCTTATCTCTTTCTCCCTTTTTTATAACGTGGCTTGACTACTGAGTTCTTTAATCGCTCAGGAAACTGACCATTCTTAAAGGAAAAATTACAAACAGGGCTACGTACAGGATTTGTTGATTTAAAAGAGGGTGGGGGTGAGGAATGGACCATACTGCGAGGTCATCGGTCCCATACGTACAGGGTTAACATTTGCAGCACAGTACTTTAATATTCTGCTAGGCACTCCATCATATCCATGAGAGTCCCTAGTCTTCAGTGATTTAATTATTGACTAAATCTCCCCCTTGTCTGTATCACAGAGGAGTATTTCAGACATCAATCTTGGAGAGGCATTTGTCAAGAGAGTTATGATTCCCTGTAGAAACTAAATTTTTATTTAATTCTCCAGCAATGCTCAGAAAATGTTTGTTAAATACTGTAAGTATATCTGATTTATCAGTAACAAACATTTTTACTACGAACTGACTTTATATCGTCGACCTTGTGCTGCTGCCCAGACACTTCCTTCACAACTGACCATATGGTTTTTATTTTATCCTGTGCATGAGCTTTTCTATTTGCGTACCACATACTTTTTGCCTTCCTAATAACATTTTTGAGCACTTTACAATACTTTTTGTAATGGGCTACTGTAGCTTAATTGTGACCTAACATTTTGATATAATTCCCGCTTTGTTCTACTTGATATCCTCATCCCACTAGTGAACCACCCAGGGTGCCTTCGGCTGCTAGTACCCTGTTTAAAATATACTGGGAAAGTAACTCTCAAAGAGCATGAGAAATGTGTTAAGGAAAGCATTATATTTGTCATCTATATTATCGGCACTGTAAACATCCTGCCACTCTTGTTCCTTGATGAGGTTTAAAAAACACTCTATTATTGTAACTTTCCTACATAGTTTGTAATTATATGTGACATTTGTTTGTATGGAGTGGCAATACCCACAAATTCATACTTCTGACACAGATGCACAACTGGCTAGAAATAGTAAATAAGCGTAAACGGAATCCGGGTCTGGTTCAGTCCTTTCCTGCGGCATCGCTTCAGACGTCTCTACCCTCAAGACATGCTGAAATGCTATATCACACAGCCTGTAGATTCAAACATTTCAGTTTTGTGAGCTTGCTTCCGTATTCTGAATGTTACTTTTCAGGTTTCTAAATGTTTGTATGACAATGTTTATTCATTATTGATGTGATACACCATTCAAACTTGCAGGATAGTGCTGAAACCAACAAGTAAGATTCACACTGTCAATCGTCGAAGCTGGCTTTTGAAACAATAGCACTTTATTTCTACTTCTCTGACGTAATCTACAGGGGCGTAGAGCTGTTTGTTGTATATTATGTTTCTTAGATAATTGAGTCAAGGAGACTGACGATGAATCCTTCGGGTCCCAACAATACAAAAAAAATTTCAAAATGCGTCACAAAATCAACTATTATCATAGTAAACAATGAATAGAAGAAGAAATTGTCAAGAAGTAAACAACCATTTGTTTTGAAGTTTAGGTTTCACTTTGGAAAGTTTGGGACATACAGTTTTCAACCACCCACCATTTCTTGAAAAATATTTGAAAGCAGTTTCGCATTTTCCCTAGACGCAATCCCACATCTTGAAACTTCCATGAACTCATAATGCTGAAACAAACTATAATACCAAACAACAAACAAAATGAACCTAAAATTTAGTAAATTTATCTGAAGAGTGCATTCTGCTCGAGTGGTGTCATTTTGAAACCACTCAACAGTGGTAGTACAAACTTAGATTTACATTAGAGTGACTTTAGATATAATTCCTTTCACTGTCAATGAACTCTTCACTATGATAACTAAAAAAAAATGACAATCTTGTAGACTCACATAGCAGAATCTCCGCGCCGACTGTTGCTTTGAACGGCGTGTCTGCTACGATGCACTCACTACATTTGTAGTATACCTCAGTGTACCACTACATGTCTGTACCTTACAATAGCGCAGCTGGTTCCACGCGAAAGGCAATGGCACAAAAAAAATAATGAAATGGTAGTATCAGTTAGAAGCCACTGTTATTTCAAGGGTTTCACGATCTCTTTAAAGGCCGTCTTAAGATGCTTGGGCGGCATTCATAACACATGAAAACTAGTTCATAAAATGCCACCCATAGCGACTGAAGATGGCCTTTGAAGGCTGAAACCGGCTATGATTGTGTCGAAAATAGAAAAATTCGATTTCGGAATGTATTTCCTGCTCCTCAAATTCTGAAAGTCTTGAATAATACCTTGCTTACGCGCAATATAAGAAGCTATATACGCCATTAGTTACGCTGTGCAAATAATTACGATCATATTAAATGATTGCTCGTGAGTATGTTTCTTACTTCCACTTCGATGGTATTTTTGCCGATGTAATACTTACAGTTTGACTTTAATTTCAGGATGAGCCAAGTGTGTTCATTTTCGAACACACATTGAAGGCATCTTGCTAACACACTATTTTACTTTCAATATGAAAACAACAAGAGCCACAATAATTTGGTTTAGATCTCCTACTTTCAACTAGAGCTTGTTTTTCACTAACGCTTGTACTCATAACAGCACTGTATTTTTCCGCCTCAGACTTTCACTTTCTTTTGAGTGGAAAAACAACCTGTTGCTATACTTCAGACATCGTTTTTCTGTAGCAACCTTTTTCTCAATAACCGGCTGATTGTTCCGCCGGCTCGTTGCAACAAGTATTGCGGTGCAAGTCTTCAGTCGTTTGGAAGTAACACATCCACAACTACAAGGTTTGTGAATGCTTAAATTTTGCAGTACGGTTCTTAACACGTAAAACCGACGAAATAACAGAGACGCAAATACCAGATCATAATATAATAAATTCACACAACGGGATTATGACTTTACATCTGCTTTCAATGTTAAATGCTTCAGCTCAGTTGCCCGCTGGTAAAAAGTGAACCAGACAAATTAAGTACAACAGGCGATGAGAAGACAATGCAAGCCAGGGAGCGGCACCAAGCAGCTTTCGCTCTCCGTTTAAGCAGCTTAAAACTAGCACTCCATTTCTCTGCGCCTGTTTGAGTATGGGCTTCTTGTTGCTTACGTTTCTTCAGTTATGACTTCTCTTTAATCCCTAATTTATAGCGTACGAGGTAGCATAACATTCCTCGTAAGAAAAGAGGAAAACACACGTTTATAAGTACAAGCAAGCCAACGTCACAATACAATGCTCAAATGCTGATAAACCACCAAACACAGGAATTCGATGGAGACAGAAGCTCTTCCTAGAAAGACTTTTGACAGATGACCGTGTCCTTTTGGTGATTAACTGTAGAGAAGGCTTAATCTACACAGTTTCATCACCAAGCCGATTTATGTATCATGACAAGTTTCTGCCTGAATCCCATCTTCGGGCAGTACCAGAAATTTCTTGCGTTTATTACATGTTTGTGACAGAGAAATATACCCAGTGATCTGTTGACGGGGTTGGGTGTGAAACTTGTTATACTCGCAGATAATCAAAATATTGAAGTCAGTGTTATTGTGGTAGGGTGCTATCTTTATGATCGTTGCGAGTATAAATTATTGGCGGAAATTGTAGCACGACTGAAACGAACTGTATATGGTATCTGAAGTGGATTGGTTAATTGTCAGGAATATGACAGGAACCATCATTCAAAGCAAGAAGTCTAGTAAACATGGGCAATGGAGTTCATACCTCAAGAGCTATGAGCACTTGTTCATCTTCGCTACAGCGTAACACGTCTCTTTTACTGAAAATTGATCGTAGGCGTTGAGGTTTACAAATGGCTCTGAGCACTATGGGACTTAACAACTGAGGTCATCAGTCCCCTAGGACTTAGAGCTACTTAAACCTAACTAACCTAAGGACATCACACACATCCATGCCCAAGGCAGGATTCGAACCTGCGACCGCGACTGAAGCGCCTAGAACCATTCGGCCACTCCGGCCGGCTTGAGGTGTACATTCAGGGAGTCCATGTTTACTAGACTTTCTTGGTTCGAATGATCGTTCCTATCATATCCCTGAATACGGACCATTCCGCCTTGTGACGCCCTGTATAGGACAGTTAAGGTATACGGGTGACTATGATTACAAAACTATACGTGATCTCGGATTTTCTAATATTCGTGGTATAGACGCAGAAGCTCTGGGTATGTTTTTGTGGAGAATTTCTCTCCACCTGGTTTCTATGCAGGACCACAAAACATCAGTAGTGGTTGCACGAGGACCGTGACGAGTAAGAACATGGGTGGACTGCGTGTCAGGCGAACACGCAGCTCCGGTAAGCAGTGGTGCAAGTCATTCTTCTATTAAGACTCTTTTATACTTGCCACTGCCCTGCTGAGAAATGGCAGGTGGAGGGTCAGTATTTCAGGCCATGAAACCACCATTATGTAGATGATACTGCTCCTCTTTACCATAATTTGTAGAACTCGAAATCACTTGGTGTATGCAGTGGAGTCCCAGAAACACACAGTTCGCTTTGCTTGCAATATAGCACATTAATGCTGGTTATCACATTGTAGTCGCAATGACAGCTACTGAAAGTATAGAACAAGTTAAAGTGTAGATCGTCCGAAAATATATTTTACCACCACCAAGTGCCTATTGCAGTCATTTTTGATTTTTGGACAGTGGAAATCTACGCAGTGACACTCGAAACACCAAGACTAGTCAGTAGAATACCCCGTCCAACCATCGATAACAGATCAATAACCCTTGCAGTGCATCACCGTTGAGCCAACACTGTGCACGAAGGTACAACCACGGGAACAATATGGTAGTAATTATCGGCAGTTGCACATTATCCGATCTAATATCAGCTCGTCTCTGGGTATAAACCTATTCCATTTGCTGCTTTTGCAGAGGCGTCATTGTCTTAGCGGTATGTTCAGCACGAGCCGAAGTGTCATGGTATGACAACCATACACCGTTGAACCAAAACATTACAACTGCCCACAGCAAGATTGAATGCCGCCTTGTGACATTGTGGGCACTAGACGTGCCAAGGATATAATATACGCGGAGCGGAAACGAATGGGGACTCATTTTAGCGACGATTGGGGGAAATACACCGACATAAGGACTTTGACGAGGGTAGATTGTTATGCACCGCAGCTTGATATCGAGCATCTCGGAGATAGCGAAGCAGCTCGGCATTTCGTCTGCTACTATTGGGAGCATATAAGAAAGGTGGTTGAATGACGGCGAGATCACGTATATTCTGCGACAAAGTATTGGGTATCGATGCCTCATTACAGAACATTGAGTTTGGAAGTTTGCCCGCTCTTGCAGACTAGACGCCGATCTGAGACAGATCAGACAGGGAGAATGATGGTGCAAATATTTCGGAACACACTCTTCAGTGCACATTGTTGAATATGGGCTCAGCAGGAGTTGACCCCTCGGTGTTCCCATGTTGAAACAACGATATCGTCAGATAAGATTGCAGTGGCCACCGTATCATCGGGATTGGACTGTGGATCAATGGAAATGAGTCGTCTGGCTCATCCTTTTTGTCACACCAGCTCGATGTTAGTGTCGGATACGGCATCATCCAGACGAACAACTGCTCGAAACATGCACCGCGCTACCGACGCTGGCCGGTGGGAGCAGTGTTACACTGTGGGGACGATCGGCTTGGGCTCTCGTGGGACTTGTGATTGTAATAAAGGTACCGTGACAAATGTGGACCACGTGAACGTTATTGCGAACGAACTAAATCTCTTCATGCTTGATGCCTTTCCCGACGGCGATGGCACCTTCCTGCAGAACAAATATCCGTGTCAGGAAACCAGAATCGTGCTATCGAGCACGAGTTCCTCAACCGCAAACCGCTGTCACATAATTTACGGGGTTTGTGTGTCCTGTGGGTAGATAACTGGTGTTGCATAATCCGGAAATCTATCACGGACTTATCGAATCCATGCCACGCAGAATCGCTGCTGTATTGTCTTCCAAAAATACTGTCAAGCAGGTGGTCATGAATGTTTTGGTTCACTTTTGTATATATAGCTACAGCTTCGACTTCGTCGAAGACTTCTCCCATTGCTCTACCTGCGTTCGTTGTGGTCTTGTTCAGTTTTCGTTCACCAATAAGGCTTTGGATTTTGTTGAATGTGTAGTGAACTTTTTGCTCTGTCCCATTATTTTATGTTTCGTTTGAAATATGTGTTTCGTATAGAAATAAGATACATAATTAAATTGATGTTGTTTGATGTAACATACAAAATATTGTGTTCACATGAAGGCATTGCATATGATAACGTAATATTCCGTGATTGAGGTATCACAATAATCTTGAGGAAATAATAAACAGCCAATTAGTTTCGAAACTGAAGGTACACACACACACGCACACACACACACACACACACACACACACACACACACACACACACACACACACACACACATACATATATATTTCGCCTCCTTAATAATTAAAACATGCACAACATGGTGATTTTTATATAACCTCAACAATGTACAGCTAGTGTACTAGCGTCGCGTACGTAATGCTTGAGCTAACGAAAGCTTCCAGCAAGACAATGCACTACTAGTATCCGCGAGGAGGGTGCGCGATAGTGAATGAACATTATTGTGTTAAACTTACTTAAAGCCGGCCGGGGTGGCCGAGCGGTTCTAGGCGCTACAGTCTGGAATCGCGCGACCACTACGGTCGCAGGTTCAAATCCTGTCCCGGGCATGGATGTGTGTGCTGTCCTTAGGTTGGTTAGGTTTAAGTAGTTCTAGGGGACTGATGACCTCAGAAGTTATGTCCCATGAGATACTCTAGTAGGTGGGGGGAGGGGGAATGGTCTGTGCAGAGAGGGGCGGAAAGGGGGATGGGGAGAGATTTGGGGGGAGGGGGGGAAGATCGTAACAACGTCTATAGCTCACAAATATAATTTATTAGAAAAATTGTGAACGTGGAAACCTCTGGAAATACATTTACATCATAACTAAGAAGAAACATATGTACCACTATCATTACTATGAGGAAAAGACATATCCAATAATTATCTGGAAGATCGAGCCACTTCTGTTAGATCAACGAAAGTAGGTGTCTGAAACTATCTAGAAAATTTCTGTTTTTGAGTTGCACCTGTTCATTTAAAATGGATCCCTCGTTGTGAGCAGGAAGTTTAAAAAAGTTTTAATTCTTGTAGCAGGTCAAGCCTGTAACCTCGACTTTGCTTATACAAAAGCTCTCAATCTTTTAATGTTCGTGGTGTGTGTTGAGAAGAAGCGGGTGTTCAGCAAAAGTGGGATTGTACACATTGCCCCCATCTTTACTTAGCAGGTGCTGTTTATATTTTACTGTGAACGGTCGTTGTCTGTCCTATGTAATACTTGTGGGCAGTCGTTACATGTAATTTCGTAAACGCCAGAGTTAGTGAAACGATGGCCTTGTGTTATGATAGAATGGGATAAGTTTTGTTGTAGACTATTGCTCACAGAAACACCAAATCTGCAAACATATTTCGTGTTTAATAGCCTACTTCCCCTGTGTGATAAACGTCCTCCACTCTGCAGTGCGCGCTACTTTAGAAAAGCATTGTTTTCAAAAAGAAATATTCTTAATTAAATCCATTGCAATTAGCAGTGTATATGACCCTAGGTTGACTGTTCATGCTGTAAAGAAAAAACACTTCGTGAGTGTTCAACTTCAGGCAACAGCAGATTGAAGACTGAAAGTAAGATTAATAAGTTTATTTCTATACCATTTCTAGGACACTTTCGCACAGGATAAATGGACCGTTAAACGACAGCTGAGGCTGAATGAGATTTTCACTCTGCAGCGGAGTGTGCGCTGATATGAAACTTCCTGGCAAATTAAAACTGTGTGCCGGACCGACACTCTAACTCGGGACCTTTGCCTTTCGCGGGCAAGTGCTGTACCAACTGAGCTACCCAAGAACGACTCACGCCCCCGTCCTCACAGCATTACTTCCGCCAATACCTCGCCTCCTACCTTCCAAACTTTACAGAAGCTCTCCTGCGAACTTTGCAGAACTAGCACTCCTGAAAGAAAGGATATTGCGGAGACATGTCTCCGCAATATCCGGCTTTAGTGAGTTCATATAGTTTATCATCTACAGTTATGTAATAATAATTGTTTTTTTGTCATTTACTTAATATATTGTCATTTCAGTCACATAAATCTGTGGCTCCTCAATTTTTGCAAACAGTATACGTTTTTGATAATCATAGCAATGAAGATATTTCCAGTGGATTGCTTTCTGGGGTACTGAACAGTGGGAAAGTCTGAGAAGATAGTTTTCTGTATTAACTTAATAATTAAATATGGTCTACGAATATAATGCGTATATACAACATCCAGCTATTTGATCATGCCAGTGCTCCGTATACCCAGCTAGGATGGTTGTGACCGGACAAGTTACGCAACTACCATACGCTACGTCTACGTCATCTGCTGCTGAGTCTGCATAAAGGCCAGGAATTCCTGATAGAGATTAAGTACCGCTCATCTCATCATAATCGCATAACAGGTCTCTCTTAATCTATTGTAGGTAGTACTCCCTTCACTATTTATGTTGTTTCTAAGTGTTTTATCCCAATTTAAGTGCTTTATTATAACACTGTACTGTAATAACAGTAGAATGTAAAACCTGTAAAATGGTTGGTTAGATGTAAGGGAGGACCTGTTCACACTAAGCCTGCCAGAATCGTTGATAAAAATAAACCGGCCGTAGTGGTCGAGCGATTCTAGGCGCTTCAATGTGGAACCGCGCGACCGCTACGGTCGCAGGTTCGAATCCTGCTTCGGGCATGGATGTGTGTGATGTCCTTAGGTTAGATAGGTTTAAGTAGTTCTAAATTCTAGGGGACTGGTGACCTCAGATGCTGAGTCGCATAGTGCTCAGAGCCATTTGAACCATTTAAGCTCTTCCTACACTTGTGATTAGATCTTGTCTTCATGACAATAAGATCCGAAGCGATGATGCATTAAAGACAGAAGTAAGGTGGGCGTAACACAGGGCTATTAAAATAAGTCTGTTGCCGACTGTTTTATAATTTGTAAGAAAAACCACAATCAAATTAACAAAAGATTTCGTACAACGTAAAAAGGCACCTAAATTGGTGGAAAAATTGTCTGGATGAAAGATAGTGCTTACTAGACTGAGAGACAAACTTCCTTCAATTAAGAAAAAGTGCACATACAGATTACTAAAAGAGATATGCAAAAGAGAGAGATAAAGAAACATAACTGAGAGTAAGCGAAAGTGAGGCGATCTAATGATTGCACACAACAGTACAACGAATCAGTTTACATTAGTGTTTGCATGGCGACATCGGAGATCCGGCTGTGGTTGTAATTAAGAGTGGCCACTCAAATTTCAGATGGTCAGATTTTCGCAACTAGCGGTCAACAATACCATGAGTTCATCCTCCGAACAGCCAGTAGTAATAAATCCAACTCATAGTAACCGTAGCTCTAAAACTATTTTCCACGTGACGCCTTCACGTGATCGAACTTGTCGAATGATTTTTTGGTCTTGGCTCTTCAGGCAGTTTCCATTGGGACGATTGGGCCTTGGTTTCGACTTCATATCCATATACCCATGTTTCATTACCTATTATGTCCGCCCACGGTAGCTGAGTGGTTAGCGCGACGGACTGTCAATCCTAAGGGCCCGGGTTCGATTCCCGACTGGGTCGGAGATTTTCTCCGCTTAGGGACTGGGTGTTGTGTTGCTAATCATTTCATCCCCATCGACGCGGAAGTCGCCGAAGTGGCGTCAAATCGAACGATTTGCACCAGACGAGCGGTATACCCCACGGGAGTCCCTCGTCACACGTCATGATAATAATAATTATAATTATTATTATTACGTATTATAACCTTCTGCAGAAGTTCTGGTGTGTTGTTGACTTCATTCATCATTTCCCGAGCGGTATCTACGCGACATCGTTTTTGGTCGAAGTTGAACAATTTCGGAACAAACTTTTCTGCTTCACGTTTCATGCCTAAAACATACGAAAAAATTTCTTGTCATGAGCCAAAGGATATGCCGTCAACAGCCCCTCTGACGGAGATTCGGTGATTTTCCAGGACCATTCTTTTTACTGTTTCCACACTGTCGTCAGTAACTGATCTGCTATGGCTTCCAGGGCTGGCATCGTCTTAAATGTCTTCTCGACCCTCTTTGAAACATTTGAACCACTCGTGAACTCGTGTCTTCAGCATAGCAGATTGGCCAAAAGCCACAGTCAACGGTTCGAATGTGGTGCTGCACTTTGTTCCATTTTTCAAGCAAAATTTAATGCAAATTCTTATATCCGCCTCTTTCGAAAGTAAAATTGCACCGAGTACTCGAAAACACGCACAACTTTCCGAATATCAACAATAAACTAAATATTCAAAAGAGCTGAAAATGCAAACATACATTAGGAACATGGGTACTAACGAGATGATTTTTTCAAAAATCGGGTGTTCTAAATTAAAAAATCCCGCTAGTTTTCGATCTCGTCTCGTTTTTATATACACTCCTGGAAATGGAAAAAAAGAACACATTGACACCGGTGTGTCAGACCCACCCTACTTGCTCCGGACACTGCGAGAGGGCTGTACAAGCAATGATCACACGCACGGCACAGCGGACACACCAGGATCTGCGGTGTTGGCCGTCGAATGGCGCTAGCTGCGCAGCATTTGTGCACCGCCGCCGTCAGTGTCAGCCAGTTTGCCGTGGCATACGGAGCTCCATCGCAGTCTTTAACACTGGTAACATGCCGCGACAGCGTGGACGTGAACCGTATGTGCAGTTGACGGACTTTGAGCGAGGGCGTATAGTGGGCATGCGGGAGGCCAGGTGGACGTCCAGCCGTATTGCTCAACACGTGGGGCGTGAGGTCTCCACAGTACATCGATATTGTCGCCAGTGGTCGGCGGAAGGTGCACGTGCCCGTCGACCTGGGACCGGACCGCAGCGACGCACGGATGCACGCCAAGACCGTAGGATCTTACGCAGTGCCGTAGGGGACCGCACCGCCACTTCCCAGCAAATTAGGGACACTGTTGCTCCTGGGGTATCGGCGAGGACCATTCGCTACCGTCTCCATGAAGCTGGGCTACTTTCCCGCACACCGTTAGGCCGTCTTCCGCTCACGCCCCAACATCGTGCAGCCCGCCTCCAGTGGTGTCGCGACAGGCGTGAATGGAGGGACGAATGGAGACGTGTCGTCTTCAGCGATGAGAGTCGCTTCTGCCTTGGTGCCAATGATGGTCGTATGCGTGTTTGGCGCCGTGCAGGTGAGCACCACAATCAGGACTGCATACGACCGAGGCACACAGGGCCAACACCCGGCATCATGGTGTGGGGAGCGATCTCCTACGCTGGGCGTACACCTCTGGTGATCGTCGAGGGGACACTGAATAGTGCACGGTGCATCCAAACCGTCATCGAACCCATCGTTCTACCATTCCTAGACCGGCAAGGGAACTTGCTGTTCCAACAGGACAATGCACGTCCGCATGTATCCCGTGCCACCCAACGTGCTCTAGAAGGTGTAAGTCAACTACCCTGGCCAGCAAGATCTCCGGATCTGTCCCCCATTGAGCATGCTTGGGACTGGATGAAGCGTCGTCTCACGCGGTCTGCACGTCCAGCACGAACGCTGGTCCAACTGAGGCGCCAGGTGGAAATGGCATGGCAAGCCGTTCCACAGGACTACATCCAGCATCTATACGATCGTCTCCATGGGAGAATAGCAGCCTGCATTGCTGCGAAAGGTGGATATACACTGTACTAGTGCCGACATTGTGCATGCTCTGTTGCCTGTGTCTATGTGCCTGTGGTTCTGTCAGTGTGATCATGTGATGTATCTGACCCCAGGAATGTGTCAATAAAGTTTCACCTTCCTGGTACAATGAATTCACGGTGTTCTTATTTCAATTTCCAGGAGTGTATTATGAAAAGTAATGGTGGTATAACACTCCGTTGGGATACACGTGAAATTTCTTCTACGTCTGAAGATTTCTCTTCGTTGAGACTGTCATGCTGTGTTTTGTATACGAGAAACTGTTCAAATGAATTCCATAGCTGGTCATCTGTTCGAAGACTGGTTTGATGCAGTCCTCCACGCTAGTGTCTCCTCTGTTAAGCCTTTTCATATCTGCATAACTACTGCAACGCACGTCTATTTTAAACGGTTCGCTGTATTCGAACCTTGGTCTCCCTCTACAATCTTTAGCCCACACATCTCACTCTATGCCTCATTTGAAGCCTTAGGATGTGTTCTTTGAACTGACCCCTTCTTTTTGTCAAATTGTGGCATAAATTTCCCTTTTCGCCAGTGCGATTCAGTACCCTCTCGTTAGTTGCTCGGTCTACCCATCCAAGGCTTAGCATTTTTCTGTAGCGCTTCTATTGTCTTCTTGTTAGAGCCGTGTATCGTCCACGTTTCATTCCCGTACAGGGTGTACAGCGTATGTATAATGAAAAAAGAGGGTAGGTGAATGCTAATAGTACTGGATAATTGTCTATGTACTGGTCGAGTCATGCAACTATTCTGGTACAGCGTTAGCGTGGCGTGTAGCAGAGGAGCGGCGCGGCGTCGTCGGAAATGCGACCGCAGGCCCTGACCGACCGGATCCGCGAATAGCATCACGCTGACCTGCCCCGCCGCTACCGCGTTTCCTCGCCCCGCCACGAATATGGCGAAACACCGGGGGGGAGCGTGTGCGTAAGCTGGGGCCTGGGGCAGGAATAGCCCGTAATGGCTCATGATTGGTCGAGCGCCCACCACTGTTCCCAGGAAATTGCAGAATTACTCGAGCTTCCGTGAGCCTATTGGATGGGCGACCACACTGTATACGCAGGGCGCCTCTGCTCGCTTCTCCCGGTGCGTTCAGTTTGCCGTTGCTTTTGGAATCTGGCCGTTTTCGACCAAACACCGCTGCGGAAGCCCTGTTTTTGCCTTCTAATATGTACAGGGAATACAGATATAATCACCTGGATAGTATTCAACAGGTCGTAATCTTCCAATATCTACCTTATCACGCTAGAGGGTGAGAACTTTCGCTTTTGTCAATACTTGTACATTTCCTCAGATTTTGAGTAATATATATTGTGTGTGTTGGTGCATATGTTCGTAGCGTTTTTCCGTAAGTTTAATAAACACAACAGATACACATAACAAAGATTTCGGTCGTCAATAATATATTCTCCTTCACTATTTACGGCAGACTTCCAACGCCGGGCTAACTTCTCGATTCCGCGACTATAGAAATCACGTGGTTCCGAGGAGGAGAAGTCGTCGAACCATGTTCGTAATAAATTTTCATCCAGAAAGGAGCTCCTTTAAAGGCAGTTAGATAGAGAGCGGAAAAAGCGAAAAGCTGAGGACACAAAATAGGTGACTAAGGTGGGTGGGGAACGACTTCCCAACCCAATTCCTGTATAGAGCTTTTTGTCACTCTAGCAGAATGCGGACGGGCGTTATCGTGCTGTAGCATCACTTCACGCAGTCTTCTTGGTTGTTATTCTTGGACTGCGCTTGCAAGACGTCTCAGTTGTTGACCGTAAATGTCAGCGGTGATGGTTACACCTCTGGGAAGCAATTCGTGGTACACTATACCGTCGCTGTTCCACCAGACGCGCAACATTACGTTTTGTACAGTGAGTTGCTGCTTTGTTTGGACATAACCATCCTTCCTTTCCCTTATGCATGAAGACAACATTTCTCTTACCAGTAACGATGCAGGATAGGAATCGTCGGTCTTGTTCACGAGCCAATTGATAACGAGTAGGCAGGGATGTGCATATGGCCATTCGCTGATTTTTTTGTGTTTGAGCATGCGGCATCCATACACCCGATTTTTGAACCCTCCTCAATACATGCAAATGTAGCATGATTGTGAAATGATGCCAATTCACATTTGCCAGTTCTCGAGTATTCTGACGTGATGAGTGCATTTAAACGATCGTCATCAAATTTCAAACGTCTTCCTGAACGTGGAGAGTTACTGATGCCAAGCCGGGCCTCCTTAAAACGAGAAAACCATTTTCTTGCCGCGCTTTATCCAATGGCATTATCCTCATACAAGGCACAAAATTTGGTGGTTGCCTCCGTTGCTGTCACCCCTCTGCTGAACTCAAACAGAAGAATATGTGGGAAATGTTTCGATTTCTCAACTTAGCACTCCATTTTATGGCGTCCACAGCTCTATTCACTGTCTCTAAATGATTATATGTAAAATAAAAAAAACAGTGAACTAAAAAAAATGACAATCGATAAATAAATTCATACTAACCGGAATACCAACATGCTAAGCAAAAAACGCTGCAAACTAAGGCTAAACTTCATGCATATGTAATAGTGTTCGGAAATTCGCGTTACAAACTTTTAGGACATACAGAGGGGATTGAGTACATAATATTTTGAATAGGAACCTATGTTCAGAAACGTACCGTTTCCGTTCTACTGCTGTTTGAATTCAGACTTATCCACTTCTGCTTGAGGAATTGAATTAAACGTGGCGCAGTACAATTATTAGGTGGCAATTCAAAAGGATTCGATCATTAAATTGCAGCCAATGTATAACATTGACCTAGATACATGATCATGATTGAAAGCATAACGTCTTTTGTAAGTATGGGTTATGTGAAGAATGTTTATGGATATTTAATGATTGCTCGGTTTATGGTCATTGTGTCTAATTATGGCGTTTTTCGCTGAATGCAGGTGCCCGTGAATGGTCTGTTGTTTGACAGAAAATGGTGGATTCAATAAAGGGACATAAAGATATTGTATCAAATCAGGATAAAAAAGGATGTGTGCCCCTGCTCCATACTACAATGTTCGAAACAATTAGCTCTCATGTCCCATAGCATGCTAGGATGGTTTTAAAAGGAGTTCTTCCACACAGTACATAACGGAACGGAGTGATTAGAACAGGTGACCCGTATTGTGTTCAAACCTTTCTCCCTCTTCTCTATTCATTTAGTGTCACAAGGGGAAGGCCTCAGACACTTGTGTACAACCTAAAACGGAGGACTGTAAGATATTTTAGCTCAATACCCTCCCGTTTCTGAAAAAATCATCCCTAAAGGTTATGACGTGCAATCGACTCGGTGAGGGGGGGGGGGGGGGGACGTTGAGCCAAAATATCTTAGTCCTTCCTTTTAGGTTGAACACAGGTGGCCTGCCAAATTTGACCCGAATCAGTTGGCAGTGTTTGAGGCCTTCCCCTTGTCAGATATAGTTGGATGTGTTGGTTATGCGTATTTGTATCTGCAACTTTAAGCATCCGACTGCTATAGCTTTAAGAAATAAAACTTTAAATAAATCGGAAGATTAGCTGGATTATCGCATGGTCCTAAGCGAGGCAGTACGCCCTTCCCTAATCATCCAGCCGACTGACACGAAGGTGTCTACAGTTTAATGCCCAACTGAGCCACATGCATCTGTTTTGGCGGACAGAGTATCAACAAGTGTGTGTGTGTGGGGGGGGGGGGGGGGAGAATGAGCTGTTAACTGTCCAAGATCCAAGGACAAACTGGCGACTGATTGCTGGTCGATTGATATTTCTACACCTGCAAAGACACCGAAACTTTATATTCTCCCAGAATGACTGTTCGGAATAATATGCAGGTCGAACAAATAGGTGTAGAATTTCAAGGTGTGTTAAGGAGAAAAAAATGGTTCAGATGCCTCTGAGCACTATGGGACTTAACTTCTGAGGTAATCAGTCCCCTAGAACTTAGAACTACTTAAACCTAACTAACCTAAGGACGTCACACACATCCATGCCCGAGGCAGGATTCGAACCTGCGACCGTAGCGGTCGCGCGGCTCCAGACTGTAGCGCCTAGAACCGCTCGGCCACCCCGGACGGCTGTTAGAGAGATCCAATTATAGTATTAACTAAAATTACTGTGTGTCTGTGTTTACATGGAACACTGTATAATTTATCTGTGAAAGAAATAATAATTTCGTATTGTCGTGCTCCCAAGTATTCAACAGAAAGATCTCTCTAAATATTTTTATGTGGGAAAACTACTCAGTCGAGTGTGATCAAATAGTAAAATTTATTTACTTATATCATCTAGAATGCTCCGCGTTGTGGATATCCCGCTGTTATTATCAGTGTGATCAACTGATAGCCCCAGTTGTATAAAAACTTATCTATTTTGTTACCCTTCTTGGCACACGGACCAGTTTCTAGTTAGAAATTAGCTGCCACGTACACAGTCATGTTGTAAGTCCTTGAGTGGTCAAACACCCGTGGTATTAAAGTACGATTCCGTTTGCAGTAACAAATTGATCACTTAGAAATGGACTAGGGGCTGGAACCGGTTGTGACTATAAATACGTTATTCTGTATTACGGGCTAGTATTAATGAAACTTAACTTTTTTATGCGTTTGAGTTTAAAGTCGTATCAAGTGAGATTATCCCGATGTCTGAAACGCTATTAAAATAGAAGGCGGCAGCTTCTGTAAAGTCCGCTTTGATGCTAAAGACAAGAGAGTGGAGAATGCCTGGTGCTCAATGCAGAAGTCTGGCAGATTCCGGCGGGCAAGTTTCCGGACCTGTTTGTTTGCGACTGTGCGTCAGGGTCGTAGTTCTGCCAGATGCGGTCGCTGCAGGCCTACTTCACTTCCTACGTCCCCGCCTTGTAACTTACGCGAGGAATTCCCAATATTCCAGCACTTGGTCGATAAGCATTTTGAATGATTTTGAGAAGTCCACATTTGGAACCCCAATACAGCAGCAGTTATGCGTGGTATGGATTCGACAAGTCCTTGGTGGGTTTCCGGAAGTATATGGCGCGAAATGTTTTCGTGAATGGTCACGCAGTACCCATAAATTATGGGGCACTGGGTCTTGGGCTCGAAGTTGGTGCTCAGTAGCACCCCAGATCTATTCCGTCGGGATGACATTACGCGAATTTGATGGCAAAAACAGCAAGGTGAGTTCACTATGATGCTTCTCAGATTTCTATAGCAAGATTCTGGCCATTCGACATGAGCAGTTCCCCTGTTGGAAGACGCCATTAACATGAGGGAAGACGTGAAGCATGAAGGGATGTAGGTGGTCAGCAGTAATGTTCACGTACTCATATGTCGCGGTGCATTCGATTACTACCACAGTTCCCATAGTGAATACCCTCCACAGCATAATATTTGCCCTCACCAACCCGCGTCCACGGTGCCGTGCATGTTTCGAGTAGCTGTCGGCGTATCCAGTACCAATGTCGTCCTTGTGTAGTAAGAAATGTGATTATACCGACCAGGGGATACTTTTCCACTGATATACAGTCCGGTCTAGATCGTAATTGACGATGTGATTGGATCAACATGGGAACTCGTAAGTACGATATCAGTAGGCATTCTGGCCGTTTTAACGACCTTATATGAAGGTCACTGATAGGGACTTCCTATGTCAGCTTACAAACTTTGGCGAATTACATCATGGTCACCCACCACTGCCCTCCCCTTAGGGAATCATCAGCACTTATATGTGCAGGGCACACTACACACACTTCAGGCAATTGTGCGAGTAATATTCGAGTAATCCAGGTAACCCATACACCTAACTCGATACTGGTAACATATTATTGACGGGGATCCCATGGACCAATGGCAGCACATTAAAATAGCGGTAAACCCCAAGGACCAACAAAATTTAATCTCCCCCTTATCATCCTTTGCTACTACAGCAATTGTGTAGGCCTCTTCATGGGGGAGAGGTTCTGGTTTTAATAAACAAATTAATTCTACATTGGCAGGGTATGGAAATAATAACTGATATAACAAATGAACTAATAGTTTATTATGAACATTCTCTTTTTGCAGTGTGTTACTTAAAACTTACTTTTATTTTTACAGGGCTATTTGTTACACAGTTTATTTACAGTAATTTGTTATCCACATAGTGGTTATTACAAAACTTTTTGTATATACAATATTTTCAATTTTTTGGTGTATATACACACAGGACTTATTTACAAAATAATTTGTTTCCTGGAGACTTAGTTATCAGGTGCAAGACAAACAACTTAAATACTACGTTTCACATTGCCTGTCTATTTACATTTTCTTTCTGATTGGTTTATCATCATTTAAGCTCTGATGATTCATTTCACGTATACATCCTGGATGTTGATGATAGGAAGCCAGAAGAGGATGACCAAGAGTACGATGTGCGGAACAAAGAAGTTAAGCACAAAGTAGTTGGACCTCGTACTTTTCAAAATTACCCACTCAGTGCCCAAACGTAGATTTGTTGCTCCCGGGGGTAAGTATGGATCAAAAACATGCCCCGCCTACTTTTCTCCCAGATGAACAGAAAATAACATCAACACAAAAGTAAGAGTGAGTATAAAAAAGGCACCCCACTGACTGTTCGAGCCAGGAAGCGGTATATGTGGAAATGCCTATCGACGATAAAAAGTTTTTAAAGAACGCCCATCACCAGGAGCGATGTCTATTCGTCATATGCAACGATTTCGAGTGCCTCCTAGCTCTTGTGGCACGTTGTGAAGGCGACCCCTGTACCTCCCTTACTACCTTCACAGAACATCACTTCTTGTATGTGCCGGCGTATGAACCACTATGAACGTATGACTCCAGCTACGTCGGGGATAATCATGCGAGATGATTGCTCACAGAGTTGGAAAATATTGCCTGGAAAGTTGATGGTATTTATTGCAGCAATGTTACTATGATCGACTCGCAGGAGAATGATGCCTTGTACGAGCAAGCAGCTGAATCATATTTGTGGACTGCCGTTGGATAGGTACGCAGACAATTCACATAGATAACATTGTCATCTAACGGGGAAATTGCGCAGCTCACAATGCAAGCAACTATTGAAGTACCAACAGCTACCACACATATCCATCTTCTTCCACAGTCTGAGCGGGTATAGTGCTCACTTTCTCGGCCACCCGTGGGTGATTTCAGGTTGGAGGGTGATAATACCTGTGTCAATGCTGATACCGTTGAAAAGTAAGTTTCTTTTCGTGGAGAATCATTCCAAGAATATCGCTCAATTCATGGATTAGCTTCACTTCACTCAAGCATCTCTTCAGAAACTTGTTCAGATGTTGCATCAGGACGACATACGTATTAACAGAGCCGCATATCCTGATGATGCAATGTTTCAGCCTCTGACGAAGGAGGGGGTCTTTCCATACGAATACCTGGATTCGATGCACTGACTCCAAGAAATCACATTGTCTGACATAACCACATTCTTCAGTAAACTAAGTGGCACTGCCATAACGGGTATGAAGTATGAGCACACTATGAATATTTGGCAAGAGTTCGGCATCCCTAATTCAGGGAATATTTTCGGGAAGTTCTGGATGTGCGAATGTACCCTTACACCTTCTCCTGTCCATTTCATCGTGCCAGTGCTTTGATGAGACGCAGTATTAAGAACAACATGTGTCAGCAGTGAGCTGCTAACTTATGTTGCCATGCTGCTCTTATTAGGATACGGAATTCGTGGAGTAACTCTGACTGTGCGTACACAGGTACGCCAAGGCGAATAATCTGTGATTGAATGAGTAGTTGTACAGGCAATTTGAAGATTTAAGTGACATCTGTTACCTGAATGTAAACAACTTCTATGGGTGCACCATTCAACCAAGTCTACAGTTTGGAGGGTTCCAGTGGACGAGCAAAGGGGAAATTGATAGATTGAAGGAAAAGATCCATGATGTCAATGTGGATGTGGCTGTGGCTGTCAGTGGGATGTCCTGGAGGCAGAACTGGCATATCTCACCCATTTGCACGCCAAGCACATGAACTTACTGTCTGGAGTGCATAGCCTCGCGAATCGGTTCCAATGAAGGACTGGTAAGTATGGAGATGGCCGAGGGTCGGTGCAGTTCACGTATCCTGTGTATATCGGTATTATGTTATGGACCGCTACAAACATCATATGTACCTCTCTCACGGTGAGTTTGTAATGCCAAACTTCTTTGATCCCAAGTTAATTTCATATGGATACAGTCAGTTTCATCTACTGGGTGAAAGACTCCCACCCAAAGGAAGTAATTAGGTAGAATGATGAAGAATTCAACACTTCTGGATAACCCTTTTAGAGTAATATCACAGGACAAGAAGGTTTCGCCCTGATAAAAGGTCAGGCTGATGGTTTGCAGATTATGGAGTTTGTAGAGGTCAGGTCGCAAATGTAAACATACTGCATAGATGCAATTGCCACCCAGAGGCTTCATCTCGCTAGACGATTACAAGATGTGCCTACCCGAGAGCGTTGGCGATACTCCACATATGGTGAGCAACTAAGTTTTTCTACCGAGAGGTTGTGAGGTACATACAGCATAGCAGCTAGAAGCAGGGCTGTTGTATCATGATCGCAAATGGTTGATCTCTGGGGACGGGACTGGCACCCTACCATATTAACAGTGTTCGTTAGAGTGACTGAGTGTGTGGCTGTATTTTCATTTGTAAATAGGTTCAAATGGCTGTGAGCACTATGGGACTTAACGTCTATGGTCATCAGTCCTCTAGAACTTAGAACTACTTAAACCTAACTAACCTAAGGACATCACACAACGCCCAGTCATCACGAGGCACAGAAAACCCCTGATCCCGCCGGGAATCGAACCCGGGAACCCGGGCACGGGAAGCGAGAACGCTACCGCACGACCACGAGCTGCGGACTGTAAATAGGTGGTGTTATGTGCCTGTGTGTATGGAATAGTTGGATGAAGTGAGTGCGTGTGTGTGTGTGTGTGTGTGTGTGTGTGTGTGTGTGTGTGTGTGTGTGTTTGTGTGTGTGTGTGTGTGTGTGTGTGTGTTTGTGTGTGTGTGTTAGTTGTAAGTGACCAGGAAAACAATTACTTCGTAAATGTATAAATGGTATCAGTATATAAAAAATAGAAAATTGTGTTATATATATAATTTAGAAAGCACTGAGCTATAAGTTCATTTGCTACACGACTTATTATTCCCAACCCTGTCACTGTAGAATTATTGATAATTTATTTATTAAAAACCTGAACCCCTCCCCCATGATGCTCAGACCTGGAAGGAGGCGGCCTATACACAGTTGGACTAGTAGTAAAGAATGATTAGGGAGATTTCGAATCTTCTTGGTCCTTGGGGTTTCCCGCTATTTATTTGTGCTGCCATTGGTCCAGGGGTTTACCGTCAGTTAATATATAGCATGGCAAGTATCGAGTTACATCGTTGCTCAGTAGACGATGCGTGGTTAGAGCAGTGGTTCCTCTGGATGACCCTAAATATAACTCGCACAGGCGCCTGAAGTGTGTGTCGTGCTCCCCTGAATGACCTTGAATGTACCACACACAAGTGGGGGTTAATCTAGATTATAAGTCGCCAAAGTTTGTAACCTCACACATAAAGTCCATTTCAGTGACATTGAGATAAGATAATTATTGCAACCACAAAGCGAACTGATATCCTACTCACGTATGAGTCATCTGCTATAGAGGCTAATGTTCACTGTGCGGTGAACGGTGTGTTCCGAAGCACTTGCGACTGTTACAGCATTTTACTCTGCCATCTGTCGTCAGCTGTGTCACAGATCGCCTCCTATCCTGTTTTACAGAATGAGGCGTGGACAGCAAACACCTTGTCGATTGTATTGTATGGAACTGACGAAACGACGGAGAGGCTTAGTCCCCGCCGTAGTCCTCAGTGGTTCACAACCCCACAACAGGCGTGGTAGAGTAGTTACGATGTACGAGTACGTGGAGGAAGTGTTTGCGGCAGCAAACGCCGACACAGTGTAACTGAGGCTGAATAAGGGGAACTAGCCCGCATTCGCCGAAGCAGATGGAAAACCGCCGTAAAAACCATCCACAGACTGGCCGGCACACCGGACCTCGACACGGGAACCGACACGCCTTCCTAACCGGAAAGCAGTGTGTTAGACCGTACCGCTAACGGGGCGGGCACCATGTGGATACTTGTGGTTTCACCATTCCTCAACCACTTTGCATAGATGTTCATTACATTATGACAGCCGACCAGCGTCTCCGTTTCCTAAATGCTTGTTTCCAGGCGGTGGGCCTTGATAATCTACACTGTGTCAAAGTCGCCTTTTTTCAGTGGATTTCCGGTTTTGCTCCCCTTGCCGCCGTTAGAATGATGACCCACTATTCTCTGCCTGTCCTATATAGATGTACTTTACGTGCCGTGTTACGTGCTCGCAACTCCTCCAGGCAGTATTCGATCTCGCGGTGTGCAGTGCTCATAATGATTTGATGTTTTGATTCATCAGTGTATTGTACCCCTTTTCTTTTCAGAAGAGTGTCTAAGTGAGTAATGCTGACAGTTTCCTCATACTAAAATTATTAGATACAAAAAGGCATCATTGCTGAAGGTAATCTCGCCCCCTTAAGTCTTAGCTTATTAACTGTATGGCCTTTGCAGTGATTTATTGGCGTGAAAAACTCCAAGTTGAACAGTGGTGTTGAGCCGATGTTAAATTATATGTCCTCTTAGAACTAATTGAATAAGTCAGTCATTTAGAAATAAGGCAATGCCGTACCACCTACAGCAGGGCACTGTGGGATAAATCACTATGATCAAACCAGCCTTTGTGTTGATTACAACTTTACCTATAACTTGCTCGGTATTCTGATACCTTTCCTGAGATTTTTGAGTCGTCCCAACAGCACATAAGTAGTCTATGCGAAAAATTCTCCTTAGAATTTTTCTGTCCTGCTTTTCTATGTCTTCAATTGATGATCTGTGTCTGTAGTCGTTGCAGTGTCTTAGTTATGCATCCGGTGTGTTAATTTTCATTGCTATTACTCCAGTTGATTGTGATGACTACGTTACTGAAATCCTGTTTCCTTAGTGTAGAGCGGGAATATGTGGATATCGCCGTCCCTCCACTACGCTGCCCCACAATCCCAGCCTACAGAGAACATCACCCGCACCACTGTCATTGCTGTAACCATTGGTGGATACATTTCAACAAAAATACGATAGATCTTTTTGTAAAAGGTTTGCGTGTTACTTGCAACGCTGTCGTCAAGCCAAAGTTTATTTTGAACACCACATAGCTTTACTAGACACACCCGTATTAGAGGTAATATGTCCTTGCATTTCTCCGAGCTTTAAATAGACTTACCTGGCTATTTACTGGGGGACCTAAAGCTTAATTTAGACTGCGAATCGCCATACAACTCGGCAGTTTTCATATTAACAAACATCGCCAAAGCTGAAAAAAGTGGTCAGCGAGCAATAAAAATCCCAGGAATTAAATTTGATTCTTAGTCTGGCACTTAACTACTGAGCCTTCAAGCCATACGAGGTTACCTGATATTTACATAAATGGTGTACACTGTAATTTGAGCTTGTGCTCGATTTGATTAATGACGACAACAAGGGAAGGGTGACTGGCCGGTGGTGGTTGGCGGCCTTACCCAGTCGCCTATCCACAATTGCTTCCCAAGGCCGGCTGCCTCCTTGATTGCCTCTCTTGTTGTCAGCGGTCCCCGTTTTCTGTGACAGTGCTGATCACGATGAAGACGGACTTACGGCACGGAAATTGCTATTTCGGACTGAAGATCGACCGTCAAGGTGGTTTCGTTCGCTGCTACCCTATACGGCTTCGTGAGACGGACAGTCTTCCCAGCAAACTGGACGATTAGCTCCAGAATTCGTGGATAACAATATCATGTGCGCCATATTTGCTGTTGGACACTTGCTAAAGATTTCCTGCAGACTGTAAATGGAACAGCTGTGCAAGAGCATTAACCGAAACTGTGCAATTACTGAATCTTATTCGGCATCATGAGTATCGATGTAGAAATAAGCGATAGCATTATTTTGTAAAGACTTAATAGAATGATCTCAAAATAGTGCTCCAGTACATAAGCAATGGGTGATTACTTCCTCTCATAAAATGCTTCCTTCAAATTTAACCCCTCCGTAGGACATTGTTTCGCGTTACGTCGTCCCTTCTGACTCATCGGATGCAGTGCATTGTGGAACTCATTTTCTGAGGACTTATCTCGTAGATATATGCTGCTACATATATGCTCGTTACTCTATTCGGTACTCTATATTGCAATTACATACGAGTAGTCTGACAAAACTGGCTTTGAGTAACATAAAGTTCATGTTCCGCGAAAGGAGCGTTTTCTAAAGAACTGGCGAACGGCATCGCACGCACAGAATGAAGAATCTGACAGTGACTACTGACTATTTAACTTAAAACTTAGTGTCTTACAAGGGAGGCTGCATTTGGAATGAGTTCAAATGGCTCTGAGCACTATGGGACTTATCATCTGAGGTCATCAGGCCCCTAGAACTTAGAACTACTTAAAACTAACCAACCTAAGGACATCACACACATCCATGCCCGAGGCGGGATTCGAACATGCGACCGTAGCGGTCGCGCGATTCCAGACTGAAGCGCCTAGAACCCCTCGGCCACACCGGCCGCCTTGGAATGAGTGATTCATCCATCCGGAAAATTGCTGCTCGTGTGGGACGAAGTGGTTTGGCGATGCAACGGGTGTATGCAGAATGGTTCAAGGAAGATCGTAGAACATAACGAGATGCATCGGGTCGCACCACCCAGATCACCCCCCCACCCCCACCCCCTCGAGAAGATCGGCGCCTCACCCGAATGACATTGCAGAACAGATCTGCATCCTACTCTGCGCAACAGTGGAACACATCGTACACTATCAGAGTTGACAGCCCGTCGGCGTTTATTACGGCATGGGTTACGTGCGCGTCGTCCACTTCTCTGCTCACCTTTTACGAATATGCAGAAACATGCTAGACGGCAATGGTGTGTGGAACGAAGTCGCTGGGGACAGGAATGGCATCAGATAGTGTTTTCGGACGAATCCAAGTGCTGTTTGTTTGAAAATGATGGTTTCATTTTGGTTCGCCATAGACAGGGGGAGCGGCATCACAGTGACTGCATTCTTACAAGACGTACAGCGCCAACTCGAGGCCTTCTGGTTCGGGGTGCTATTGAGTGCAACCACAAATTACAGTTGGTGCGCGTCCAGGGCACTATGACCAGTGTGACCTACGTGAATGCCGTATCCACCCCAGACGCCGTTTTTCAGCAAGACAGTGCTGCACGAACACGTGCCTTCTTGGTGTCACAGGTTGTCAGCTTTTTGCCCTGGCTCGCCAGAGCACCAGACTTGTCGCCAATCGAAAACGTGTGGGATATGATGAATCGACGGGTGCAGCGCTGTGACTTGGTGCCAACCACCACAGATGAACTTTGGAACCAGGTGAATGCAGCATGGATGGCGATACCACAAGACCCCATTCGCGCCTTATACTCCTAGACGCCATCAAGCGTGGAACAACTTATCAGGGCCCGTGGCTGACCCTTTGCCTACTAAGTAACAGGACACATGCTGAACCGAGGTGACTGAAATGCTAATCATGTCTGCATAACATAGTAATGCACATGTCCTGTGAATATGAACGTCCTATCTCTAGTCGTTCTGTGTTTACTGAACATGAGTGTACAAAAATTTATAGCATCAGACTTGTTCCTGATGTGTTGGACGTCGTACAACAAATTTTTCAGGATTCTCATCCACTGCCTCTGAGTCATCGATACTGATGATACAAGTTACAGTGTAATAACACAAAGTTTCGAAATAAAGTCGTACACTAATATGTCGTTGTTGTTACGAACAGTTTCGACTATTTTATCGCGAAGTATGTATACTCTTGTTTATTTATCTCGTAGTAACATATTTAGTAATAAAATCATAAAAATATATATATACTTTCACTGGTCGTAACCTACCGCTCTGTCAGTAGCTCTTAATAACATGGAAAATAATACTGTTTCCTTTTCAGTCTCTTCAATTTACTCAGAAATTATCATGTGCTCTGGTAGACATTCTACAACTGATATAATATATTGTGTTGGTGACTGCTATGATTACATTCAGTATCTCAGAGAACTTCGTTGACTGAACATTTTTGACATGTTAAATACGCGTGCCGGGCCGTTTCACACTTTCACGGTTGACAAACAGCATCTTGTGCACGGCTGTCGAGTTGTGCAACGTACTTCCCTTCAACCGTGTACAGGTGGATGATTGTGAATAGGCCCTTATTGTGCTACCCATACACACCTCACTGACTGATCTAGTGTTAACTTCAAAGTCAAAAGAAGTTGTCCAACTAGGCAATCTCCCGTGACCGACGAATACAGCAAGTGGAAGCTTAGCTGTCTTCGAATTCTCTCTCTCTCTCTCTGTCTCTGTCTCTGTCTCTGTCTCCATTTTCATGGCTTCCCTAAATCACTTTAGGGCAAATGACGGGATCTTTCGAAAACTACATGGAGGATGTCGTTCCATAATTTTAGCTTTGTGGAGCGTCGTCCATCCTTCCTTCCCGCAAAGGCTAGAAAAATTACGTCTCACTGCCAATCGTTTAATGTACTCTAAAATGAAAATGAAAGTAAATAATTCATTGTCGTGGAAAGTGAGGTACACAAACTTTACACTGGTCGTATCTGAAACAGTTTTGTCATAAACCTTTCGCGGGAAAGTGCTCTACCATCTGAGCTACCGAAGCACGACTCACGCCCGGTGCTCACAGCTTTACTTCGGCCAGTATCTCGTCTCCTACCTTCCAAACTTTACAGAAGCTCTCCTGCGATCCTTGCAGAACTAGCACTCCTGAAAGAAAGGATGCTGCGAAGACATGGCATAGCCACAGCCTGGGGGATGTTTCGAGAATGAGATTTTCACTCTGCAGCGGAGTGTGCGCTGATATGAAACTTCCTGGCAGATTAAAACTGTGTGCCCGACCGAGACTCGAACTTGGGACCTTTGCCTTTCGCGGGCAAGGGCTCTACCATCTGAGCTACCCAAGCACGACTCACGCCCGGTGCTCACAGCTTTACTTCTGCCAGATGACGTGCTACAGACGCGAAATTTGACAGACAGGAAGAACATGCTGTGATATGCAAATGATTAGCTTTTCAGAGCATTCACACAAGGTTGGCGCCAGTGGCGACACCCACAACGTGCTGACATGAGGAAAGTTTCCAACCAATTTCACATACACAAGCAGCAGTTGACTGACGGGAGTGCATGTTAGTACATGTATAGCAGAACGCGCACGCTGCGTTCAATTGGGGTTGCACAGTAAACAAGAGCACCATCTCTTCTGTGAACAGCCTATAAAGATCCAAGAGGCACGAGTGGGTGTGAAGCAGCCGTGGATGCGCTACTGTAAAATAAGAGACGACTGCTACTGGCTCCTAACGCGCGGTACGACGGGTCACGAGTGGTCGCAGGGAGTCTGTTTTTCCAACCTTCTGTGCTAGCCCAGTTTTGCACTACCAGAGACTGATACAGTTATGGCAGCTAGTTAAGCAACAAAGGGAGAAACTGAGATGCTGAAACATTAAATGGTCACATTTTCATGTAACTAACGCATTATGACTTGTTGTTATACGTGACACTAAGTGCAGAAATGGAACTGGAACAGTAATATGTGGGTCTGTATTGTCGGTTTGAAGAACACTATTTGGTGTTCGTAGACGAGAGAGTGAAAGGCACCTTAAATTATAATCGCAATACACAGGTCGTGTTAAAATAAATGACGTTTGTGTACTTAAAAAAAATTGCCCCTTTCATGTCCTGTGAATGTTGTAAGTGAATCAGAATCGATAAACATTCTTTGCCCACGTGAAGTAGACAGACGATCGATCATTCGAGGGCAGTGTGGAGAGCTACTAAACAGAATAAATGAAAATGTGCGTATGGAGGACGGTTATGGGTGAGTCGCGAGGGGAATTAGGTAACAAATTGCTCTAATTGAAGAAAAATAAAGAAGAGAACCTGAAATATGTGTGTGCCGCCAGATCTCAAATGCGTATCAGCTGAAAGTGGCGTTATCGGAAGACGCAGACAGTTAGGTTACAAGGGGGATTTCAGCATATGTTTTGAGGTATACAAAAATAAAAGCCGTGAGTGACTGATGATCAAAACTGAAAGAAGAGATAGAGTTTCTGCTTCGTGTGCTCCAATTGTGGCATATATTGTTAAAAGCCTTCAAATTTGTAGTGATATACGGCGCGTGTACGTGCCGGAAGCAACAGCGGCACGAAGCACTCGTTGCTCTGTTCTGTGCCGTGTTCCGGATCCAACTACTGACGCCTCTCCTATTAGATAAGATAAGCGCCGATAGTCGCCTCGCCATTGCATCTGCCTCTCACATCTGGAGGCAGTCGTAGTGTACTGCTCACTTAATACACTGCATACTTGCCTTCTAGATTCGTAACAAGAAGTGCGCATTAGCTCGAGGGAAGGAGAGAGCTTTAAAGTCCCATTGGTGTAGATACATCGCAGAAGCTCGAGTCGGCCAAATTTCAATTGAAAGAACCAACCCTAAAGTCATTAACGAAAACCACGGAATACCTAAAACTGTATTTTCGAACAGAGGTAAGATTTCAGGGACCTTCCTGTCATTAGTGTGTAGGTGAATGTTGTTGGGTTTTCTTTCGGGCCTTATGTACTTCCTAATGAAACGTCCAATGTAGATCCAATAGAGGAGCCAAGATCCACAACAAATGAATTTCAAAATTTGATTCCTGACGACTATGACTGTTTGATATAAAAAATGGAAAAACTGTAACCAGCGAGACTTTTCAACCCCGATTTTTTTCCCCTAACCCAACGCGGCCCTCATAATAATTTACGCAATCCCTTGGGGTTTTGCAACCCTCAGTTCTAGAAATACTGCTGTAAGTTATTACAGCGTGCTACTGGGCCAGATATCCGTATATTCCGTTTTCTCCTGTACGTGTAAAAATGTCAGATGCACCCACTGCTTTGATCTCGCTGTACTCGAAAGGAAGTCATAAAGTTTTAATTATCAGTTCGAAAAAATTGAAATTCCCGCACCACAACACTGTAGCACATTGTCTGAGGAACAGAAACAAATTGGCGAAGCCAGTAACAGAGTGAAGCAGCGTGCGATAGTTTGCTTTGGCCGCTGCGAAGCGTTGCAGCTGTCAGGCTAACCCAGGCAGATAGAAGAAGTCACCTCGAATCGCCTCACGCAGCTGCTGCCGCACACTAACCACCACACGAGCCACTATCTCGAAATTTATGAGAAAAGCCAAAGAGACTCTGATTGTAAATCTACCAGCACCAAGTCACTATCGATATCTTCAACGTGCGATAGCATTGATGATGTTACCGACCTTAGTTCCGTGAAAGCAAAGTTACTAAACTCCCTAAGAAAACGATCTATTTATTAAGCTTATCCATTACGGATGTTTAAGAACTCGCGACTGTTTATGTAGTATAAATACAGAAAGCTGCTACCAGTCACTTTTTTGGATTACTTATTTATTCCACGAACCGGTTTTCGAATCTTTTCAGGCTCATCTTCAGATGGTGCACAGGAGGTTACATAGCTACTTCAAAGCGTAATGTCACAAGCAAATGGAACATGCTTTAATGCATCGCCATGTCGCGCGGAGTGGCCGCACACGCGCAGTTAGAGGCGCCATGTCACGGATTACGCGGTTCCTCCCGCTGGAGGTTTGTCCTCCCTCGTGTGTGTGTGTGTGTGTGTGTGTGTGTGTGTGTGTGTGTGTGTGTGTGTGTGTGTGTGTGTGTGTGTTTTTGTGTGTTAGTGTGTGTGTTATTAACATAAGTTAAAGTAGTGTGTAAGTCTAGGGACCGATGACCTTAGCAGTTTGGTCCCTTAGGAATTCGCACACATTTGAACTTTTTTTGAATGCATCGCCATGAGTATTGTTTATATGCCGGATTGGATCCAAAATTTGTGTGCTTTCTTCGAGAATGTAGACGGCTTTGTTATTAATATATCCATCTATCCGCTTCCGTTGTAAAAGACAGTTCGTAGCACATCACTCACTCGAACAAATATATACGTATATACACCATAGTAGCGAAACTCTACCAGCATTTAGCATGTGCTGTCCAGCTGTTGCTTGTTACAAAGATCGTCCTACGAAGATACAGGATACTTTGTTCAGAAGTATTATTTGTTTTGTTTGCATATATTACAGTTGATGTACGGGCAAATACTTTAATCAAAACTGGCATTAACTGGAATGCCCAGGAATAAAATAATGTACAGTATTTGCAATGAACTGCAGCTCTTTGTATGACCATGAACTATATACTGAAAAACAAGAAGAGCAAAACTTCAAATGAACTGCTGACTTAGTTCTGTTCAAATAAATCAATAGTTTTCTACATATGACCTTCAGCTGGAATAAACACAATCTGCCTTTACTAATATTCCAGATCTTGTTAATGTAAGAAAAGAAATAAGTCAGCAGTTCATTTGAAGTTTTGTGCTCGTTGTTTTTTAAATATAAAGTTCATGCTCTTATAAAAAGCTGCAGTTCATTGCAAATACTATACCTTTATATTATTTTATTCCTGGGCATGCACGTTAACGCCAGTTTTGATTAAAGTATTTGTCCATATATCGACTCTAATTTATTTATCTCTGAGCAAAGTAGGCCTGTGTTATATCTTCGTATGAACATGTTTGTAACAAGCAACAGTTGTACAGCACATGCTAAATGCTGGTAAAGTTTAGTTACTACGGTGTATATACATGAATATTCTGTAGGTGAGCGATGTGTTACCAACTGTCCTTATCGGTAGAAGCACACAGATAGATATTAACAACAAAGCCGCTCACACTGTCGCAATAAGTACAAAATTATCAGTGATACAGAAGTTGGGAAGCATGCTGTCGTGTCATTGGTTGACGTTGAAATTACGGAAAAATTGCTAAGATTGATCACACTATCAACTGTGATGCATATTGCATTTCATCGTCCCATATCGGCAGAGTCTTTTTCATCTCATCCGTCCACTGGTATGCTGTTGATTACCGTATAATGATGGACGGATACCATTTCTACGTACAATCAGCAGAAGTTCTGTCTTTTGTTTTCTCAATAAGTAAGAGGCTACATTCTTGCGTGAGATTTGTGTGCCCATAAATTGACAGTTGAGACATGTTCGTAGGCAGCCTAAATTTACATCTACACCGATATGCATACATCGCAAGCTGCCATATGGTGCGTGGCGGAGGGTACCTTTACCACTACTAGTCATTTCCTTCTCTATTCCACTCACAAATAGAGCTACGGAGCAGACTCGCACACGTTTGGGGTGTGGCAGTCAGTAGACACTTATTTTATTACTGCTCACTACTTCAACTTCTCCGGGATATTTCGAAAACACATCTCAGAACGTTTCTGTTTGCAGGAGGATGAAGCAAAGCATATTGTTCAACTTCCTGGTATTTAACCCAGCGACATTTATGCGCCCAAGCCTCCTGGTAACGATACGACAACTTTTGCGAGTGTGAAATCATTAACAGCTGTCTGGCACGGCGGGTGGTGGGTTGTCTGCTTGGAGAGGTACAGCTCTGACGTGTGTGCGGAGAGTCACGACCTGGTGGCGGCAGTGGTAACTATTCACATGCGATCGAGTGACAGAGGCGTTGATGGGGTGGAGAAGAGTGTGTAACACCGTACTGCTCCCCATAGACGTAAAGGTCTCAGCGGGATTAGTTTGGGGGCAGTGTACCAGAATTCTAAGTTAATTATTTCCACCAACATGACAAGACAAATAGTGTTGGATGTCTTCAGGTATTTGACAATGGTTACCACTCATTTTGGCATCAGAGGAAATGACTACCTAGCATTTGGGAATCCTCTGGAGAAGTCACAGAAACGTCTGTAACGGTTATCTAGCGAGTATAATCTGTCTGCAGAAAAAATTACTCAGCATGCAAAAGGACTCCAATCAATTTAATTAATTAGGCTGTCAGTTTGATATCTGTGATGCGCCACCAGGCGAGTTGGAGCGAGAGTACCATAAAAATGGTTCAACTGCCTCTGAACACGATGGGACTTAACATCTGAGGTCATCAGTCCCCTAGAACTTAGAACTACTTCAACCTTACTAACCTAAGGACATCACACACATCCATACCTGAGGCAGGATTCGAACCTGCGGCGTAGCGGTCGCGCGGTTCCAGACTGAAGCGCCTAGAACCACAGGTATGATTCATAATGGATTTCAGTCTCCCACCATAATAGGTAGAGATGATTATCGTAATAAAATTGGCTGCATTATCGAATTTGTATAAAGTGCTACATAGTACAAACCTAATACTTAAGACTTCCCTGTACTGTTACCTTGAGAGACTTCATATGTGATGAGACATTTGTTTACAATAAGAGGGTTCGATAGTGAGGAAGCATCCGGTATACAGGTAGAGCATGGTCTTAGTACTCCATCATGAGCCAAAAATGAGTTTCATATTCTGATCCTGTAATGCAGGACATAGCAGATACTAAGCAGATAAGGGCAGATTTTTCTGTGTGATGAGAGGATACTTAGCGGAAATATAGTCTATGCCATAGTGTTGTACAGGATTTTCACAACAAGTAACGATATTTTAGCGATGTGGAAACACGTGTGGAAGCATTTCTTCTGTCTTCAAAAATAACACGTGTGAAAGAGAGGAATCTACATTTCGCGTGAGAAATTCGAGGTGTATTGACAAAACAACATCCCCGTTTCGCATTTTTTAAACTGAGGTGATCGTCAGGAGTGGAGCTGCAGTGCCACGGTCAGCGGCTGGAGTGGTCACGAGGATGTTGGGCGACCGGAAATCGAGGCTTACGGCCAGTGTTGCTCACAGCTGTCCCGGCAGGCCGGATTTTCAGGACGCAATACTCCCGGTAGAAGACAGTGGACTAAGCTGGAGGTGACTGGTCAGTTTTATTTATCGTCTTGTGAGATCGTGTTCTGATAAGATATCGGGCACTACATATGAAAAAAAAAAAAAAAAAATCTTATATTTCCCATGTTTCTGTTGGAGTAGGATGGCCTTGCAATTCGTAAATAGTTATAAGTGTGCTTCATTCCCAAATGATGCTGCTACAGAAGTCCTAGGTATAAAGGCAGGGCATTACAGCCGCAGTGGGACAGTGAGTCGCTGTTCTATTATTATTACCCATCATTATGTTTGTCCCAGCAGCAGCTATTCACTTGGAGATCGGCAGGAGGCTACTCCCCTGTACTTAAGTGATAGATTGCTGCCTTATTATTATTAACTACCATCCTACCGATCTAGGAGTATTGGCTAGACTGACTGGAGGAACTTTCTAGTGCTAGACTAATAGCAAAAGTATCCTCTCTACATCCCGCAGTTATGGGCGAAAGAGGATAGAGCTACTGTCTAGTGCTTGATCAATGGCGACTCAAATTGTTTAAATAAACAATAATCTGCACTGCGTCTATCCTGTCAGACAGCCTAGCACAGACTCAGTCCTTTTTCCACGTCAACTGGTCTCTGAACCTCGAGGTGATCACACATCATTTGATATTTCCGCCAAAATTTCAGTTTCCTACCATTTACAAGGAGTGGGGGACGGAGAAGGGACCCACGTGCCGGCTGCGGAAAACCCATGTCGTCATCAGGGGATGGGGTAATTAATATATCAATTAATTCATTTGCATAATTAATTTCATACCAATTTGATATAAAAAGTGCGCTGTTTCTCGCTTTGCCCTACAACTAATGGAAGGTCTTACATCGAACAACCTAAAGATTATAGCTAATAAGAAGGCATGTGTTAATGTTGAATGTAAAGAGGATCATGCTTGTTTTGCATGGTCGGTCCTGGTTTGTGAGAGAAATTACAAGAAAGATGCACAGCGTACAGGTAAATATGGCGTGCGTGAAGATACTATTCACAGAGGGTATAACTTTGATAGTTTAGAGTTCCCCGTTAAACTCCAGGATATATCTAAATGTCAGGCTCCGGATACTGATATATTGTTCATGTTTATGGCCTGGCGAAACTCAAGTCGAAGGGGCAGAATGAGCATATAGTCGTTGGACTCCTCTGTTTCTCAGAATTTACAGGTGAGCGTAAGCTTCATGTAAACGTACTGCTGTTCTCCGAAGAGAAAAATAAGGAGGAAGAGAGTTATCGTTATGTTTATATCAGAGCCATGTCTTGACTTTTTTCCTTTCAGTTGTGAAAAAGTATACGTGTAAAGCATATTTGCTTAAGGCGTCTGAATTATTTTTCGACAAGAGAGTGATGCCCCTTCATGGTGTCTGCCAACTGTGAACGCCTCTTCGCTCCTGTGTTCCACTGTGAAAGTGACCCCACAGGCTCACATACGACCTTCACAGAAAAACACGTACCATATGTGGCAGCGTACCAAATTATATTGTCCTTAACTGCTACAAATTTTATGTTGGGGATAATCCTGCGGTTTGGCTTCTCACTGAGCTTGTAAAATTTTCGTTGGAGTTTGATAAGCCTTACAACAATATTCCCGCGACCAGATCCGAAAGAGAATGAAGATTTGTGCGTTAATGCAGTTGGCTGCCATGTTTGTGGGCTGTCGTTAGATAGAAAAGTGAAAACTCCTCGTAGGGACGGCTGTCATCTTCTGGGAAGTTCCGTGGCGGAGCTGATAATACGTGAAATTTGAAGTATCAGCTACCCAGGCACAAATAAGTTTTCTCCTATAATTTAAGCGGGTATGACGCTCACTTTCTTGTTGAGCACTTGGCAGATTTCGGTATGGAGAAAAGTCACATCAGTGTCCTTCCTCAAAGCGTTCAGAAATATATTTCATTTTCCAAACGAATGACAACAAGAGTTGTGCTCCACTTCCTTGACTCGCTTTGTTTTATGCAGGCAACACTCCAGAAACTCCACCTCGGAAGGATATGCACATCACTCGAACTGCATTTCCCGACGAAGAAAAGTTCAGCTTGTGACTAACAGGTTTTTTTTCCCATACGAGTATCTGAATAGTACGGCAAAACTCAACGAAACCAGGCTTCCTGACGTAACTGCATTTTCCAGCAACTTTACAGGCGATGCCGCAACGGATGCAGAGTATGAGCACGCTGTGGATGTCTGGCGGTAATTCAACATCTCTACTTTAGGAGAGTGCAGATGGCTTTACGTGGACACAGATGTGCACTTGCTTGCAGATGTTTTCGAGAAATTCTGGAGTATATGCATGATCACATATTCTCTGGATCCTGCCTTTTGTTACACGGCACCCGGGTTGTCTTAGGACACAATGCTCAAGAAAACGAAGTGCAGCATCGAATTATTGACTGATACTGCCATGCTTCTTTCCTTAGAGCAAGAAATCCGTGGGGGACTTTGGCAGTGTTTCCACAGACACGCCAGGGCAAATAACCCACGAATGGGTGACAGGGTCAATGCATCCCTTGATTCGAGTTATGTCATGTTCTTCAATATAAATAACTTACACGGACATGCCATGCAGCAGTGACTGCCGATTGGGGAGTTTCAATGAGTGCCAGACCCGAATTCAAGGGATTAGGTGAAAAAATCGAGGGTATGTCGGATAATCCAAATGCGGTGTATGTGGTGAAAGCAGAAATCACACACCCTATTAGTTTGCATTGTGCGGACTCCGATTTTCCTCTGTGTCCTGAGCAACTAGTTACGTGACGAGGCTCCATCCCAAAACTGATAACGCTGCGTACTAAGCGGAGATACATTATTCACTGTCCTAATCTCCAGCAGTGTCTGAGATTGGGGATGAAGCTGGTTAGACGCACCGTGTATCTCCTTCAAGCAATCCCCTTCGTTGAAGGAGTATATTGATTTGAATACGAAACTGAGGGCTCCTGCAACATGTGGCTTTGAGAAAAATATCTCTAAATTAATGATTAATTCAGTGTTCGGTAAAAACAACGGAGCATTTGAAGGAACGTGAAATTTTGATTACAACCGAGTGGGATGGCCGTTGGGACGTGAGAAAATGCATCGCCAGACCAAATTGTAAATGGGTCACAATATTCAATTAGAACTTCGTTGCTGTGACGATGCCAAAGTTTGCAGTAAAGTCACGAAACCTATCTCGTGTGTGGGAATGTGCATACTAGAGCTGTCCAAATTCCACATGTACTGCTTTCATTACAGGTTTGCGAAAAAGCATTTTGCTGATCCTAAGTTACTTGATATGGATACAGATAGCTTTATCTATTGGGTGAAGAAATGCGATCAATATGAAGTACACACGTACCACTGTAATAAATTCGACACGTCCTCATACATGGCTGATTAATCCTTATGGTATTGTTCCACAGAAATCAAGAAGGTTACTGTCCTTAAGAAAGACGAGGCGAATCTACTGCTTTTTGTGGAGTTTGTAAATCTGCGATCGAAAATGTATGCGTATCTCACATTGGAAGGTGCCACCCAGAGGAGGGATAAGGGATAAGGAAGGCCTCAAAAAGTGGTTCTCCTGTAGAATAAAAAAAATCTAAATTTTGACATGCTTCATTTCTTATCACCTCTAATTGCCACTAAACAAGCAGAGATGGAAGAAGCTGTTGTTCATACTGATGAGGCAAATGATTCTGATGTTCAGGATGGAGCTGCCTCCAATTCTCGTAAGAGACAAAGGATGACAGGAGGAGGAGATATTGTTTCAGGTACTTGCGCAAACGCAAGGGGGCGAAAATTCATCAAAGCCTTAAGCAGATGCCCCTGGCAAGCATTTTGTATTGTTATTATTAGATTGTTTGAAATATGTGCCACAGCATTTGAATATGGACGACATCGGAGCATTACTGTTGAACCTACCTAATATATATATATATATAGTAAGCGTTTTATTTACGTTAAAGTAACCATTTAGTCTTTCCTCTGGGGATATACTCCTCGGCCTGGAATCTCATTGATTGGCGTAGGATTGTCTTCAGGTATCAGTGTCACATTGAACTGAGCACCGATGACAAGCGAAGACGTGGCTGGAGACGCCCCTGACAGCGATGGTAAACCAGTCTGACTGTCGCCCGCCATACGACACGACATCGAGGATTGATGGTCTGAGGTGCCATTTCTTTTCGTAGCAGAACTCCTTTAGTTGCCATTCGTGGCACCCTTACAGCACAGCGCTACATAGACGTTTTGTCGTCAACCTAACCTAACCAACGTGGACTAACATTTCAGCGTTAATGCCTGCCCACTCACGACGAGTTTCTACTACTTGTCTTAGAGTTTGCCAAACCCTACCTTGGCGTGCAAGGTCGCCGGATCTCTCCCCAATTGAGAATGTTTCGAGCGTTATGGACAGGACCCTCCATCCAGCTCGGAATTTTAACGCTCTAACGCGCCAGTTGTACAGAATGTGGGATTATAATACTCAGTAGGACATTGGATAACTCTATCAATCATTGCCAAGCCGAATGACTGCCTGCATGAGGCCCAGAGGTGGACCAACACATTATCGACTTGCTCGATTTGTGAACCTCTTTCTCTTGGATAAATCATCCAATTTTTTTCTGAAATTTAAATCATTTGTTTAGTTGCACATGTACATCACATTCACCGATTTCTATCGCATTCAGACAATTCCTTCGTGGTGCTTGTTTTTTTTATATTTTTGTTTCCTTAGAGTGTAAATTATTCCAGGGCAAACCGTTACAAAATTTATTCCTTTCTTGTCAGAAGCAAGCACATTAAAAACTTGCCTTTGATCGAAAGTATTACCACCTCCCGCATTACATCATGCAAAAATACCGAACTTGGGCCATGGCCACTATTAGCTCTCATTTGCACACAGAAAAAGAAAATTAAGGCATTGGCATTTCCCCTCCGTATCTCCTGTGCCGATTAGGTGATCAATTTACGAGACACACGTTTGATAAGAGTTTGTATGACACTTCTCTCTCGTCGTAAGATTATCACATAACGTGTTAGCAAAGAATGAATCACATCTGATAAGCAGTCCGAAGAACTGTCTGATAATGTTGAGTCGTGTTAATTCCAGCAACACATGTTCCCCGAGGGAAGCAGACAAGAAGCAAATGTTCTCAGAACGCAAAGGTGGAGAAGATATTTAATTTGCTAATCTGATACATATAAGGGGCAGTCAACTGAAAACGAGACAGATGGAAAAAGTAAGTAAACTGTTTATTATTTCAAAACTAGTCGTTATAAATATTAACGTAAATTTATTCCACTGTCAGACAGTTCCTTCTCTAAATCCTCGCACAAACGAAAAAATGATTGACATCGAAATAAGTGTCCAAGGATTAGAAAAGCAACTGCAATCACTCAACAGAGGAAAGTCCACTGGACCTGACGGGATACCAATTCGATTCTACACAGAGTACGCGAAAGAACTTGCTCCCTTCTAACAGCCGTGTACCGCAAGTCTCTAGAGGAACGGAAGGTTCCAAATGATTGGAAAAGAGCACAGGTAGTCCCAGTCTTCAAGAAGGGTCGTCGAGCAGATGCGCGAAACTATAGACCTATATCTCTGACGTCGATCTGTTGTAGAATTTTAGAACATGTTTTTTGCTCGCGTATCATGTCGTTTTTGGAAACCCAGAATCTACTCTGCAGGAATCAACATGGATTCTGAAACAGCGATCGTGTGAGAGACAACTCGCTTTATTTGTTCATGAGACCCAGAAAATATTAGATACAGGCTCCCCGGTAGATGCTATTTTTCTTGACTTCCGCAAGGCGTTCGATACAGTTCCACACTGTCGCCTGATAAACAAAGTAAGAGTCTACGGAATATCAGACCACCTGTGTGGCTGGATTGAAGAGTTTTTAGCAAACAGAACACAGCAGACGTTAAAGTAAGCTCTGGCGTGCCACAGGGGAGTGTTATGGGACCATTGCTTTTCACAATATATATATAAATGACCTAGTAGATAGTGTCGCAAGTTCCATGCGGCTTTTCGCGGATGATGCTGTAGTATGCAGAGAAGTTGCAGCATTAGAAAATTGTAGCGAAATGCAGGAAGATCTGCAGCGGATAGGCACTTGGTGCAGGGAGTGGCAACTGACCCTTAACATAGACAAATGTAATGTATTGCGAATACATAGAAAGAAGGATCCTTTATTGTATGATTATATAATAGCGGAACAAACACTGGTAGCAATTACTTCTGTAAAATATCTGGGAGTATGCGTGCGGAACGATTTGAAGTGGAATGATCATATAAAATTAATTGTTGGTAAGGCGGGTACGAGGTTGAGATTCATTGGGAGAGTCCTTAGAAAATGTAGTCCATCAACAAAGGAGGTGGCTTACAAAACACTCGTTCGACCTATACTTGAGTATTGCTCATCGGTGTGGGATCCGTACGAGATCGGGTTGACGGAGGAGATAGAGAAGATCCAAAGAAGAGTGGCGCGTTTCGTCACAGGGGTGTTTGGTAACCGTGATAGCGTTACGGAGATGTTTAACAAACTCAAGTGGCAGACTCTGCAAAAGAGGCGCTCTGCATCGAGGTGTAGCTTGCTCGCCAGGTTTCAAGAGGGTGCGTTTCTGGATGAGGTATCGAATATATTGCTTCCCCCTACTTATACCTCCCGAGGAGATCACGAATGTAAAATTAGAAAGATTAGAGCGCGCACGGAGGCTTTCAGACAGTCGTTCTTCCCGCGAACCATACGCGACTGGAACAGGAAAGGGAGGTTATGACAGTGGCACGTAAAGTGCCCTCCGCCACACACCGTTGGGTGGCTTGCGGAGTATAAATGTAGATGTAGATGGCGGTCAGTTCCTTCATGGCAAAATGTTCGCTGTTGCCTTCGGATGATTGTACCTAGGCGTTGCACCTCTTTGTAAAAAGCAAAAAACAGCCACGAATGTCTTACTTCAGGGCTCCAAAAATATGGAAATCGCATGGGAATGGATCAGGGCTGTATGGAGGACGTGTAAAGGTTTCCCAGTGAAACTTCCGCAGCGTCTTAGAAGTATCCTTGGTAACAAGAGGGTGGGCATTATGTTGCAATAGAATGATTCCTGGACTTCGGGACGCGCTTCGGTGTTTGCAAGGTGTCCATGTACCGCTGTACGTGAATTGGGGCGCCGTGTTGCAGGAAGCCAACGAACAGCGTGCAATTGCAATAAAAGAAAGTCGTCATCCCTTTCCTGCAGCTGGCACGCCTGTTGTTTCGACTACACAATAGAAGTTTCACTGGGAAGGCCTTACACATCCTCCATACAGTCCTGATCTCTCTCCATGTTGTGATTTCCATGTTTTTGGAGGTCATGAAGAAAGACTTTGGTGATCTTAAATTTTCTTCACACGAAGAGGTGCACGCCTGTGTACAGCAACCGCAAACATTTTTCCATGAAGGCATTGATCGTCTTCTCTCACAGAGGGATAAATGAACAAACAGTTGTGGCGATTGCTTTTAAAATAATAATCAGTTTACTTCCTTTTTTCCATCTGTCTCTCTTTCATTTTACTGTCCGTTACATATTAATGTGAGAACATAGCAGAGGATCACTAGGAATGTATGTCGACTGTCAGCCGCTCTCACAATTACTAGTTTTCGTTTAAAAGTGTTCCAGGAACTTGAAAGTAGTAATTAAATGGATCGCTGGTGTAGCATACGGCAGGGACCCAGAGCAACGATTTTCGTCTTTACTTGTGTAAGATTTGTAGTATTTATAGTTCTGTCGACTTTATACTAAAGAAATAAAAGTGAAATTACTGTTGGCCCTGATATAAATTGCTACAATTGACAAAACACTCTCCGAGTAAAGCGCATCTGTAATGCCATTCGTATTTTATTGGACATTTTACCTATCCTGTCCTTGAGAGAAAGTGCAGGTAATACTTTAAATAAGTCCCGACAATGTGTTTTGGATTAAGTATTGTTTTGTGACTCTCGGTCGCTGCGTTACCCCATATCATTATATTCGTAAAGGGTGCTGCGTTACCCCATATCATTATATTCGTCGGTATCGCTACATTGAAGTACTTCGGTCATTTCTAGTTAGCATGTGCCAGACAAGCACATAATCATGTGTGTGATGTAACAGAGCTATCGTGTTAGTTCAATTTAATATGATAACATAAACTTGAAACTGAACGAAATGGACAGTGTCTTGGAAGGGGGATATAAGATGAACATCAACAAAAGTAAAACGAGGATAATGGAATGTAGTCGAATTAAGTCGGGTGATGCTGAGGGAATTAGATTAGGAAATAAGACACTTAAAGTAGTAAAGGAATTTTGCTATTTGGGGAGCAAAATAACTGACGATGGCCGAAGTAGAGAGGATATAGAATGTAGACTGGCAATGGCAAGGAAAGCGTTTCTGAAGAAGAGAAATTTGTTAACATCGAGTATTGATTTAAGTGTGAGGGAGTCATTTCTTGAAGTATTTGTATGGAGTGTAGCCATGTATGGATGTGAAACATGGACGATAAATAGTTTAGACAAGAAGAGAATAGAAGCTTTCGAAATGTGGTGCTACAGAAGAATGCTGCAGATTAGATGGGTTGATCACACAACTAATGAGGAGGTATTGAATAGAATTGGGGAGAAGAGGAGTTTGTGGCACAACTTGACTAGAAGAAGGGATCCATTGGTAGGACATGTTGCGAGACATCAAGGGATCACCAATTTAGTATTGGAGGGCAGCGTGGAGGGTAAAAATCGTAGAGGGAGACCAAGAGATGAATACACTAAGCAGATTCAGAAGGATGTAGGTTGCAATAGGTACTGGGAGATGGAGCTTGCACAGGATAGATTAGCATGGAGAGCTGCATCAAACCAGTCTCAGGACTGAAGACCACAACAACAACATAAACTTCTTTATATGTGCTGTATGCGATTTTACTGATACCGAAGTGGCAGCCAGTTCTGGTCCATTTCTGGAAAAGAATGCTATGTGACTTGATCACACTACACCTTGGAACACTCTCTCTCTCTCTCTCTCTCTCTCTCTCTCTCTCTCTCTCTCTCTCTCTCTCTCTCTCTCTCTCTCTCTCTCTCTTACTCTCTCCCCTCCCGTACTCTCTCCCCTCCCGTACTCTCTCAAATCGGACAATGGAGATCGCTTCCATTGCGAGAATGGACGAATGTTGTCATTTTATCTACCTATTAACTACTCCTTTATGCAAACGAGATTCTATTATTCATACCTGCGTAAATACAGGGTGACAATTATTGAACTTTATGAAATAAAATCGTCATAACTTCTGAACGGTTTGCGTTAGGATGTTAAAAATGAACGGTTGGCTGCGGGGCATGATGGGAATTAGTATGGTTTGGTTTACTGACGAAACCCGAAGCCCACTTTCATTTGGATGTGTTCGTCAGTAATCAAAATTAGAGCATTTGGGGGACTGAGAATCCGCATTTCGCGATCGAGAAGTCTCGTCACCCTCAACGGGTGACTCTGTGGAGTGCAGTGTCCAGCGACAGAATAATCGGTGCGATATTCCTTGATGGCACGCCGACTACCGATCGGTACATGAAGGTTTTCGAAGATGGTTTCATCCCCATTATCCAAAGGGACCCTGACTACGTCAATATGCGGTTCTTGCAAGACGGAACTCGAGATAGGAGAATGTTTGATGTCCTGGAGGAGCACGTTGGGGGACCGCATTCTGGCTCTGGGGTACTCATGGGCCGCAGCCGGCCGCCATATTCTCTGGATCTGAACACATGCGACTTCTTTCTGGGGGGGGGGGGCTAAATTAAAGACAAGGTGTACAGCAATAACCCAAAAATCATTGCTGAGCTAAAAACAGCCATGCAGGAGGTCATCGACAGCATCGATGTTTCGACACTTCCGCGGTTCATGTAGAATTTGTCTGTTCGTCTGCGCCACATCATCGCCAGTGATGGCAGGCATATCGAACATGTCATAACCTAAACCAGAATACCTGTAGTGACGTGTAAAAGTTGAATAAAGTGTGTGCACGCTGTAGTTAGTAACTAATGTACGTTTTTTTTTCATATAGTTCAATAATTATCACCGTAGATATAGTACAAATTATTTGTGAAAGCCGCTTCAGTGCTTCACCAGGGAATGCCTGAGTGCAACACTTACTGTTGAAATAAGATAGCCGACGTTAAAGACCGGGATAGCAATGTGCTAACAACACGGTCCTCCAGTTCTGCGATCTCGTGACGCCTCAAGGTGAGGATGAAATAGCATCGCACTGTCACTAGCACCTGCTTGAGGATTTTGTGACCCTGGATATATTCAATGCTCTTTGATGAAAGTTAGTCAGGGTTAAGGGGAGTGAACGTCATTGATACTGACCTTTTCGCGTTATTAGAGTTTAGTTTTACTGTGACCCATAACACTCGAACAACGTAACTTTTTCTGTTTTTAACCCTATCATGGGCCTATCATTTATAAACCCTATCATGGGCCGTTCATTTTATTTCATTTGTTGGCCGCTTCACCTGTAGGCTGTTTCGTTCTGCACCAGCCTTCTGCTTCATGTCTCATTATAAGTGATTTATGGTTAATATTTTTTTCTGTCTATTAACTGTACCGATACTGCTAGTAATGCTCTTAATTAGCTATGGAAGCGGCAAGCGTCTTTGGCGCCGTATTTTTTCATTACGATGGACAGTTGCTTTGTTTTACTTGTGAGCTTTAGAGGCTTGGTCACATCCAAGCTTTCGCACGATGGAGTCAAAACCAGAAATCATCGTACGATATTAATTCTTTTTGTTTACTACTTTCTTCCAGTTCTTGTATGAAAGGAATCTTGGGCATTGCGTAACGAAGAGATAGATAATCCCAACTGGTCTATCGTGAGCAGTAGATCTGCACTGAGTAGAGGCGTTCGATGTCGATAGCAAACACTGTGACAAATAATACTCCTTAGACTACAGTTACTACATAACGAACTTAATTTATTATATAAATTGCATCAGAGACCGCTTCCAGCTGCGAACCAGCCAATCGCTTTATCATGCCCTAGGAGGGTTGTTCAATGAATTTTGCCCCAATTTTTTTAACGTCTTACATGTTATATAGGAATAGTCCGTTTAGATGCTTTAAACTTGATGTTTAAGCAACATGTTTCGAACAATTTCGACAAACAGCAGTGCCTTAGTGAAATATCCAAACGTAATATACTCAGTGCACACTTTATGAACAGCGTACTAAAATTGAATTCTAGATTGCGGAAAATGAAACATTGGTGAACATCCATAAAAATTTGACTGCGATTTATGGTAGTGATACAACTGACACCACTGTTGGGCGATAGGGAAATAGTGTTAAAGCGTCAGGAAGTGCAGAAACTGAGCTCCATGGTAGACCACGTTCGAGACGACGTGTCAGGGTCACTGCTGCCGACAGGGTGAATCGTGCGGATGCCACTGATCGCGTAAACCGGCGCCATCAGTACTCCACAAATACTTCACTTGAATCGGCGAACATTGGAAGGGAGAGTGTAATGATTGAAACTGTTGGATACCCAAACGTGTGCACAAGATGGGTTCCATGAATGCTCACAACAGACGACAACATTCAGAGAAAATTCATTTCATATGAACTGTTGGAGCGGTATGAAGCAGTGGAGACCTCCCAGTCACGAATCGTTACACGTGACGAAACCTGGGTGCATCATTTTCAGCTGGAAACAAAAAGGCAGGACCTGCAGTCACCAAGAAAGAAGAAATTCAATGCAGCTCCCTGTACGACAGTCATGATGACTGTCTTTTGGGACAGGGATGGTGTCGTTCTCATGGATGTGTTGCCAAAAGTGTCAACCATTAATTCAGAAATATATGTGAAGAATCTGCACAAACTTAGCATTCTTTTCCGATGTGTTAGGCCGGACAGGAATACAGAAAGAACTCTTGCTTCAACGTAATAGTGCATGCTCACTCAAGAGTCTCAGAGCTGGAGCACACTTTGCCAAATTGGGTTGGAGGCCTTTGCCTCATCCGCCCTATAGTGCAGACCGTGCATCCTCGGATTTCCATCTGTTTTGGCCACTTTAAGTTTTTCAATGTTGGACGCATTTCGAAAAGAATAAATATGTAGTCCATTATTTATTGAATGATCCTCATAAAACTGTCTATTGAGAGGCGAAATGAGCTGAGATGCGATTTTTGTAAAGAGCTGGTAACCACTGAGCTTTGTAGTAGATAGTTGCAGCGCCTCCCAAACTCTTGTGGCCCTGGAACGGTTTGTAAACAAAAAGGCTTTCGTGGCTAACGCCCGTGAATTTTCTCACTGTATTCGCAATAATAAATGCAAACACAGAATGAAGCTTGCCAAATATATTGTCTTGAAGTTTCAAGTGAAAATCTTGTCTGGCTCTCCTTGAAACTCTGTACAACCTCTGGTTCTTTCAGCTTATCCAGGTCCCATCTCCTTAAATTCCCACCTTTTTTCAGTTTCTTTAGTTTTAATCTACAGGTCATAACCAATAGATTGTGGTCAGAGTCCACATCTGCCCCTGGAAATGTCTTACAATTTAAAACCTGGTTCCTAAATCTCTGTCTTACCATTATACAATCTATCTGAAACCTGTCAGTATCTCCAGGCTTATTCCTTGTATACAGCCTTCTTTTATGATTCTTGAACCAAGTGTTAGCTATGATTAAGTTGTGCTCTGTGCAAAATTCTACCAGGCGGCTTCCTCTTTCATTTCTTTGCCCCAGTCCATAGTCACCTACTACGTTTCCTTCTCTCCCTTTTCCTACTACCGAATTCCAGTCACCCATGACTATTAAATTTTCGTCACCCTTCACTATCTGAATAATTTCTTTTATTTGATCATACATTTCTTCAATTATTTCGTCATCTGCAGAGCTAGTTGGCATATAAACTTGTACTACTGTAGTAGGTGTGGGCTTTGTGTCTATCTTGGCCACAATAATGCGTTCACTATGCTGTTTGTAGTAGCTTACCTGCATTCCTATATTCCTATTCATTATTAAACCTACTTCTGCATTACCCCTATTTGATTTTGTATTTATAATCCTGTATTCACCTGACCAAAAGTCTTGCTCCTCCTGCCACCGAACTTCACTAATTCCCACTATATCTAACTTTAACCTATCCATTTCCCTTTTTAAATTTTCTAACCTACCTGCCCGATTAAGGGATCGGACATTCCCCGATCCGTAGAACGCCAGTTTTCTTTCTCCTGATAACGACATCCTCTTGAGTAGTCCCCGCCCGGAGATCCGAATGGGGGACTATTTTACCTCCGGAATATTTTACCCAAGAGGACGCCATCATTATTTAATCATACAGTAAAGCTGCATGCCCTCGGGAAAAATTACGGCCTTAGTTTCCCCTTGCTTTCAGCCGTTCGCAGTACCAGCACAGCAAGGCCGTTTTGGTTATAGTTACAAGGCCAGATCAGTCAATCATCCAGACTGTTGCCCGTGCAACTACTGAAAAGGCTGCTGCCCCTCTTCAGGAACCACATGTTTTTCTGGCCTCTCACCAGATACCGCTCCGTTGTGGTTGCACCTACGTTACGGCTATGTGTCTCGCTGAGGCACGCAAGCCTCCCCACCAACGGCAAGGTCCATGGTTCATATAGTGACAATTACGCCTTGTCAAGTTGGCATACACTGCGGTGTCAAACAAAACAGACACAATAATTAAAATAGTGAATTGTTGAAAGCGTGAACGTGCTTGCGGCTGTAGGTTTCCGAATTGTCTTGACGTTAACGAAAGAATAAAGTATTTTCGCATAAAGGCATGTTATAAAAAAATGGTGCTACTGCAGTTGTTAATAAATGGGGAAGACACTTCAGATCATAACCACCGTCTAGTCAAACAGTGTACGCCCACAAGATAGATATGAAGAACATGGATTTGTTATGCATGCACGAACAACCGTCACAGCTGAGGAAAATTAATTATGAGTATGTTTAGCTCTGACCCATTGTCCGCAAAAATCAACCAGACGATTAGCAAATAAGCTGCATTTATTGGAAAGGTCAGTGACATTACATTAAATTAATACTTGTTCCATAGATCAAGAATACGACATTTTGTAATGATGTGAAATATGTGAGTTTAATGTAAGTTTTCTTTACGCAATGTAATTAATTTCTTTTACGCTTACTGCTTCACATATAAAAATTCACCTATTGAGTAGGAATAGTTATCATTCAGAAACTCCTTTAATTTCTTTTTAAATGTTGGTTGGCTATCTGTCAGACTTTTAATTCTATTTGGCAAATGACCAAAGATTTTTGTGGCAGCGTTATACACGCCTTTCTGCGCGAAGTCAGATTTAACCCAGAATATTGAAGATCATCCTTTCTTTTAGTGTTGTAACTATGCACTTAGCTATAATTTTCGAATTGGGACGGCTTTCTAATAACAATTTCATAGGTAAATATATGTATTGCGAAGGTACGGTGAATATACCGAGTTCCTTAAATAAACGTGTGCAAGGTGATCTTGGGTGGGCTTCAGCTATTATTCTGTTTACATACTTCTGTGCAATGAATACTTTTTCTCTTAATGATGAATTAGCCCAAAATATGATGCCATATGAAAGCAGTGAATGAAGTAGGCATATTAGGCTAATTTACTGATATGTTTATCACCAAAATCTGCAATAACCCTAATAGCATAAGTAGCTGAACAGAACCGTTTTAGCAGATATTCAACTTGTTTCTTCCAATTCAATTTCTCATCAGTGCACACACTCTGAAATTTTGAGTATTCTGCCTTAGCAACAAACTTGTGTTCAAAGTCTATATTTATCAATGGTGTTGCGACATTTACTGTACAGAATTGTATATGCAGTGTTTTCTCAAAATTTAGCGAGAGTCCATGCGCATAGAACTACTTAATAGTTTTCTGAAATAAATTATTTACAATTTCCTCAGCTGATTCTGGTTTGTTGGCTGTGATTATTATGCTATTATTGGCAGAATGGACTAGCTTTGGATTTTCATGAGTATAGAGTGGCAAGTCATAAATAAATATTAAGAACGATGAGGGACACAACACTGAGCCCTGTGGGACACCATTTTTGACCCCCCCCCCCCCCACACCCCTTAACTGCTAATTTTTGCAGGCTGTCTGTACTATTAATTTCAACCTTCTGCATCATTCCAGTTAAATATGAATTAAACCATTTCTGCACTGCCCCACTCATACCACAATACAAAAGTTTGTGCAAAAGGATTTCATAATTCAGAGTCAAAAGCCTTTGAGAGATCACAAAATGTCCCAGTGTGGATGTTCGGTTATTCAAAGCATTTAATATTTGATCAATGTAACCGTATATATCATTTTCTGTTTAAAAGCTTTTCTGAAAACCAAATTGACATTTTGTTAGTACTTCTTTCTTAACAAATACGTGATGCTACTATTGAAGACATGACTTTTCCCCCCAGAATTTTGGATAAAGCTGTCATAAGTGAGATCGGGTGGTAGTTCTTAGTTATAGACCTATCTCCTTTTTTATGCAATGCTTTGATAATAGCGTATTTCAGTCTATCTGGAAAAAATGTCCTGTTTCATTTAGCTGCTACATGTGTGGCTAAGAATCCTACTTATCTGTTGGGAACAAGCTTTTAGTACTCTGTTGCAAAAGCCATCAATTCCATGCGAGCTTTTCCTTTTGAGTGAATTTATTATTTTCCTAATTTCAGTAGGAGAGGTGGGTTGAATTCCAATTTTATCAAAGTGCATAGGTATTGCTTTTCCCATATTACTGCCTTGTATTTTCTAATGAGTAGCTGGAGCCTATTTTCTCTACGATACTTGTAAGGTGATGATTAAAAAATTTTTCTACTTTTGGGTTTTTGTTATCAAACTTCTCATTAAGTTTGATAGAAATTCAGTTTTCCTGTGCTTTCGGTTGCCCTGTTCCCGTTTAAATAATATTGGAAATTGTTCTAATTTTATTATCAGATGTGCTTATCCCAGAAGTAGTGCCCATACGTCTGGACTTTTTAATAACTTTTCTTGATACAGTGCCGTAGATATTATGTTTCACTGTTTCTGGGTCATTAATCCGTCTAGCTATGAGATACATTTCTCTTTTCTGTTTACATTTTTATCCCTTTAGTAAGCCATGGCTAAGCTATCATGAAATTAGGTAACTTTTAATTTAGCATCAGGTTCTCTAAAATTTTAAATTGTTAAATTGTTAATTGAACGCACTTATACTCGGTGCAAAGAGTGTTACAGAAACAGAAGTCTAAAGTTTACATTCCACATTTACGAAAGGTGTTACTTGAAGATGATACAGGTCGACGTTTTCAGTTACGTGAATTGATGTTTGAACAACAGAAATATGATCCTAACCTGTTCAATAAAGTTGTGTGATCTGACGAGGCTAATTTGAAGTTAAGCGGACAAGTTAAGACATAACTGCACTTACTGGTATAGTGACAACCAACCTGATCTGAGTGTTTGGTGGGCAGTATCATTATTCGGCGTACTTGGACCATATTGTTTCGAAGAAACAGTGACAAGAGTTAACTATTTGGATACGCTCAGAATTATATGGTACAAAAACTTACTACATGTGCTGAAAACTTTCAGGAAATCTGCTTTCAACACGATGGTGTTCCGCCACATTATACCACTATCGTCCGCGATTTGTTAAACAAAACCTTCCAAAGAAAAGTGATTGGTCGAAGGGCAGATATTGTCATACTTCCACGTTCACCAGATATCACGCCCGTGGATGTTTTCGTATGAACTGTTGTCAAGGACTCAGCTTGTTCTCAAAAGCCTCAGACCATTGCTGAACTAAAAACTACATACACGACTCATTTCATAATTTGGACGGTATACCACACTGTGACATAGAGTATGTAACAGTGTTCCAAAAAGATTTCAAAGCTGTATTAATGAAGGCAGAAAACAGTTTGTACATAAAAATAATTGAAAGTATTTTTTGTATCTGTAATGAAACATAAATTCAGTGTTTTGTTTCAGTCAGTGCCCAGAGACCAGTGACTTATGGCGCCACCCTGTATACACACTCATATATGCATGTATACATACGTACAAATGTGCATACATATATACATGAAAATAAACTTACAAACAGAACAATATTCACTGCTAACAGATTAGTCAATGCACTAGTAAAAAATAAGTCACACCCAAAAGTTGTGTACGTAGCGGATGCCACGAGTCATCGGTTGTACCTGTGAACTCTTGGACTCGCTCTCGTTTCTACGCTCGTATCATCTACTTGTACCCAACAATAGACCCAAGTGACGAGCTACCACTGAAATGGGCTGAGGCGGACACTTGCGTATCGAGTGGCCGAGCATGCGGAGACGGCGAGTTCCCAGATGACGCACAACGCAAGGTGCCGCTTGCCTTGCAGGTAGCATGATCGAGTACTCGTAAAGGAAGAGATTTCCACCACCAGTATTTCGCCGAAAATAGGACGACCGTGGTGGCGTTTAGCTCCTGATCAACAAGCTTTGAGCCCATTCCTTGATTAAGTTGCAAAATTTTCAGAAGTATCACAGTGTGAAGGTATATTATACTGTTGATAGTAACTCAGTTGCCGAATAGGAACGTTACGCACGCGGGCAGGCACAGGATTTTACGCTCTCTGTCCCTTTAATTCATTTTGTAATACCTTGGAGATGGGATGCAATGATTCAAACATGTGAAACTCTGGAGGGAATTATATGATTGTTTCGTCAACACTTGTGACGATATTAATTAATTGAGAAGGTGGGGTACGATCGATCACAAAGGTAGCGGCAACTCTCCACTCCTTCCCGCAATTTTAAAGGTAAATTAAAGTTTATCTGCAAAATTGCATGCTCACTTGACCTTTCGGCGTTGGTGCTCGCAATCTATAACAAGTCCTTCAGCTGTGGCGTTGCAATTACTTAGGGGCAGGGGGAAGGGTTACTGGCGTGTAACGGAGATGCTTTAGTTTAGTTAAATTCAATATATAGCTCTTTAAGAAGCACAGGAGGAAGCGAATCAGGCTCATAATGTGGGAAAAGCCGTGAATCCATAATTATGGGCTGCTGTTGTCAGAAGCATGCTAACCACGGAGAAAGAATACATAGATTACACAAGAAAATAACGGCGAGAGTATTGCTGTTTTATTAGCTCTGTAGTGACTCAATGAAGTGTCCACGTTGGAAAAAAGGGCCAGTTTTTCCAGAAGAGAGGCTTCGCTGACCCCCTCCTGCGGCTTTTGAAGCGGAGGAGCGGGATAGACCACCAGCGTTTAAGTTGGACACCGTGCGGTGGCGCCACACCAGCTGTCGCGCAAGAAACAATGTCTGCGCTACGAGTTTGTTTCAAATGGCTCTGAGCAGTGTGGGACTTTACTTCTGAGGTCATCAGTCCCCTAGAACGTAGAACTACTTAAACCTAGCTAACCTAAGGACATCACACACATCCATGCCCGAGGCAAGATTCGAACCTGCGACCGTAGCGGTTGCGCGATTGCAGAATAAAGCGCCTAGAACCGCTCGGCCACACCGGTCGGCGATACGAGTTTGAACTCTGAGGCTTTGTCGTCTTATTGGACAGACACGCCAGCCTAGGTTACTTTACTTAATTGATTCCAGGAGTCTAACAGTTATGTGGAGCTTCTCATCCGATGGTCCTTTTCCTTGGCAACACGCTGGTCTGTTAGAAATCGCCTGTGAAAGTTACTTTTGAGGGTGAAATTTCCGTATGTAATTTGTCAGCTCATTAGTTCATATCCCCTTCTTTGTAAGGCTGAACGAAACGGTTGTTGGGAACACTCTACGTGTATCCGTGTGTACTAGAAGAGTCTCCTATGTACAATATCAGTACATACACAAAACAATATATACAAAGCACTGACCACATTCACTCAGTTATACCCTTGACATGGGTCGAAGTAAGGCAACAGCAAGACACCACCTGTAGGCCCTTTCCAACGATGGCAATGTGATATTCCCCCTGTGCCTCCGACGCTGAGCTTACACTGTGTAATCAAAAGTATCCGGATGCCTGGCTGAAAATGACATACAGATTTATGACGCCCTCCATCGGTAAAGCTGGAATTCAGTATGGTGTTGGCCCGCCCTTAGCCTTGGTGACAGCTTCCACTCTCGCAGACATACGTTCAGTCAGGTGCTGGAAGTTTTCTTGGGGAATGACATCCAATTCTTCACGGAGTGCTGCACTGAACAGAGGTATCGGTGTCGGTCGGTGTGGCCTGGCACGAAGTCGGCGTTCCAAAACATCCCGATGGTGTTGTATAGGATTCACGTCAGGACTCTTTGCAGGCCAGTCCATTACAAGTGATGTCATTGTCGTGTAACCACTCCACCACAAGCCGCGTATTATGAACAGGTGCTCGATCGTGTTGAAAGATGCAATCGCGATCCCTGAATTGATCTTCAACAGTGGCAAGCAAGAAGGTGCTTAAAACATCAATGTTGGCCTGTGCTGTAATAGTTCCACGTAAAACCACAAGGGAAGCAAGCCCCCCCCCCACCCCAAGGCCCCCCACCCCCCATGAAAAACACAACCACAACATAACACCACTGTCTCCGAATGTTACTGTTGGCATTAACACACTGACAGATGATATTCACTGGGCATTCGCCATACCCACATCCTACCATCGGATCGCCACGTTTTGTACCGTGATTCGTCACTCCCCGCAACATTTTTCCACTGTTCAATCATCCAATGTTTACGCTCCTTACACCAAGCGAGGTATCGTTTGTCATTTACCGACGTGATGTGTGGCTTAAGAGCAGCCGCTAGACTAACTGTCATAGTACCTGCAGTGGATCCTGATGCAGTTTGGAATTCCTGTGTGACTGTCAGGATAAATGTGTGCCTATTACACATTTCGACCCTCTTCAACTGTCGGTGGTCTGTCAGTCAACAGACGAGGTCGCCCTATACGCTTTTATGCTGTACGTGTCCCTTCACATTTCCACTTCACTATCACATCCGAAACAGTGGACCTAGGGATGTTTAGGAGTGTGGAAATCTCGCGGACAGACGTATGATACAAGTGACTCCCAATCACCTGATCACGTTCGAAGTCCGTGAGTTCTGCGGAGCGTCCCACTCTGCTCTCTCACGATGTCTAATGACTACTGAGGTCGCTGATACAGAGTACCGGGCAGTAGGGCAGCGCAATGCACCTAATAAGAAAAACGTATGTTTTTTGGGGTGTCTGGATACTTTTGATCACATACTGTAACAACTCCTGTACATCCATAAAATACTAGTGGTATCATGGATGAGTAGTGTTCTAGACAGCAGCTGCCATGCCTTTCATTGTGAAGTCCGGTAATCTAACAAACTTTGTGCGTTTGAATTATAATTTGTGTGGTTTGATAAATTTTTGTACTCTGATAAAGGTATGACGATTTTTATGGGCTGCAATAGTGCAAACCTTAAAAAAAAAATGGCTACACAGCCGAAACTGTGCAGTGAACGAAGGCAGAATTTGGGATTTTATTTTTATTGTATCTTCTACTGCAGAACCAGGATGCTCATTCATTGGCGGAAGAGATGATTTCTACTCTTAAACTGACTGTACAAAGAACCAAAACTTCGTGTGAGTATTTGATAATCCAAAAGATAAAATTTTGCCTTAAAATTGTTTGAATAAATATCCGATACGTATCTTTTCGCTTGACGTTGCATCGGGCAGATTTTGATTGTGAGCTATTTTGAGCGTGCCTGTTCAGTATCTTTAACCATAGGTTATCAACATTCCCATTTACGTGGTTGAATGTGTTCTAGTTGAAGCATATTTTTATTGTTCTTCCCTTACTAACAGTTCAACGAAAGCAGTCACTGCCTGTCTATTAGAATTGTCGTCTGTCACTAATCCCGGTATTAAAATAGAGTGCAAAGTTATAGCTTGTTTGTTAGCGAGAGATAGTGGCAATTTTCAATTCTGCGACTTGTCTAGCTGCTCGATAATTGTAAAAACCTATTTTGCACCATCTAGCACGAATCTCACTTTGTCTGCCGTCTGTACAATCACGTGCAAGTCTCAACCAGTTGCTGACAAACTAAAATTGCCCCCTGTTGGTATGTCATATTAGAATATTGTATGCACAAAGTCAACTTATTTTCATTGCAGTTTCTCATTTCGATACTTAAGGTATGTGGCTGCTGGACGCAATCAGGAATTATTTTCTTCCTTAATTTTCATAATTAATTCATACAGAGAATTTGCCATTCTGATTCCGTATTTATTTCACAGTTCATAATGAATCATGTAACAGTAGTCAGTACATCTCCTTTTTGAAATCCCATCCATACTAACATGAAGGAAGGAAAGTTGATACATCTAGAAAGGATAGCACTAAATTAACGAACTGCGAAAGTATAGTAAAATGTACCATCAATGAATGAATGACTGAGAGGGCGTAAACTTCCCCATAGCAGCGCTCTTCCTTATACTACCGAAAAAGTAAATCGTCCCCATGAAGAGCCGGCAATCGATGTATGAACTGATAGTACAATTTTTTTTGTCGTCAAAGGGCGCAGTATCAGTAGTATCAGCATGTGAAGACGAACGGTCTTCTGGAAATGGAACAGTCAGCGTGCGCTGTACGACGCAACGTGACCATCGCACAAGATGACCGTACACGTTCGTTCTACATTTGCTCGACGCTACAGCAGTCCAATGGATTACGTCGAGGCCGCGTAGACAGTTGAACCTGGACGCATGCCATGTCGTCGGATTACATTGTCCAGAAAACACAAAAACCTTACAGTACATTGGGCATTTAGAGCTGTCTTTGGTGTGACTAGTGGCAAAACGTAGCATTTTCAGGTGAATCTCGCTGTAACCTCAATGTGTCGATCTGAATGGTCTAATTAACCATGTTCTTGCTTGGTTAGGATGGCTGTAGCCAGACAAGATTCGTGGCGACACTACTGTCAGCTTAGTCGGCTGCATAAAATATGAAGGCTACCTGGTTACATGTAAGAGTGAGTCTATAATTTTGCTAGGATAAATGAATCAGTAAACAAAAATGTTTGAGGCACAGCTGTGAAACCCCTGTGGTTTGGGGACCTTATTAGATATAACACGGTTTTTTCTACTCCGAAATTCTGAACAAATAGCGAACAAAAGGTAATGACTGTCTTTTAGATACGGCACATGGCGTTTTTCAACAGGAAAGTAACCCATTGACTTCACAACCTGCCGCAGGTTTCAAGTCTGTTATTATATTGCCGGCAGTGAGACTGGCCGAGCAGCTGTAGCTGCTTCTTAATGTTTCTTCTTCTCTGTTAACAGATGGCATGACATGTTATATACCACTGGGAAGCTGAGACACTGATCTTTTTAGTGGTGTTATAACACACTCGATTCCTTTCTATATTTTGTGAGTTTAAGCAATCTTTCTCAGGTTTTGTAAGGTTTAACCCCTTCCCAATCCCATCAAGAAAACACCCTCCAGAAATTGATTAGTGTGCAAACAAGGTAGAAGAAAACTTACACACGGTATGAGTTTCAGAAATGTCTACTCGCGTTGCACGTTCCTGTATTTTTTCTGGTATGCCATACCAACAAAACTTGTAAAACAGTATTATCTTCACTCCTCCTCACTCCAATAAATCAGTAAATAGTAAGGATAGATTTGCAAGGAATACCTGTGAAAATTATTATATTATATTGAGGAAAGTGTGTAAAACAAAATATAGGGTCGAATATGGGGAAAATATAAGTAAGGCAGTAGGTTAATGCGCAAGAATGACTTCCGTAACAACTGTCGAAGACGTAGCAACGTTTTTGCAGCGAGTGAATTTTTGGACTTTGCGAGTCATCGATCCCGAAGGAATGCAGCTCTAATGACTTTCTGTCTTTTGTATCAGTTTATATCTCATTTAATATTGACTACCATTATAAAAAAAATCAACTCTACAGTGCGCTGTGGCTGTGAAATCCTTTTTCGATGGGAACTTAACAAGTCAGTCTCATTTTAAGTGTTCCGTTGCGATGATAATTACTACACCACGGATTTCTAGGTCTTAAAAAAGTGTGTTTTAGGCTCCTAAAATAGTCTCCTTCAGTAGTTAATTTAGGCTATATAAAACCTAAAATAGGCTCTAATAAAAATGATGCAGAGAAAATAAAAATTAAAATTCACAATTTGACAGTATGAACATCTTATTAGTCATTAAAACAAGGAGAATGAATATTTACACAGTCACAGAGCACAGCAATCTACAACATTAATGTTGAACATAACTCCAAATATATTTGAGTTCCTGCAAGATAAAGATCTCCGTAAAAAAAATGTGGCAATGGATTAATTAATACATTCGTAGTTTCACATATTCTGACCATAGTTGGCTTCACAATAAATAACCAAAATCTTTTCTAGGTTTTCTGGTGAAAAGCTGTGGCGCTTGTCAGTCAGAATTAATTTATACGCCGAAAAAGAACGTTCTACATCAACAGATGTGACACGGGCGTACTTCATTTTCGGCACGTGTTGGACAGGATTGCTGGATTTTCCATTAAGTATGTCGGCAGCTGCACACAACTCCTTCAGGCCAGTGTTCGTCTGCAAAACCGTTTGCATTTTTGTCCGTACTTTTTCTCCTACTTCACCTGGCGCTTCATTCTCATTTTGACTTCTTCTAGCAAAGAAATATTGTCGTAGATAGGTCTTCCTGAGCCTCTAATTGTGAAATTATTCTTGCCATAAATGTGTAGTGGGCCCTAATGTAAGATAAGTCCCGTTTTAAGGAAGAATCTTTGAGTAACTCCATTGCTGCAGTTACGGATGCAGTATCCTCCGGTATATTTTCAACCACCTTCTGGACAGTTGAGAGATGCGTACTACAGTATTCTGCTGCTATTAGCCACGTGCCCCAGCGGGTGACAACAGGCTCTGGCGGCAGTGGGACATCTGGAAGCTGTTCTTTGAATGCCTGTATTCTTGATGGTGCCTAAACAAAAATTTTCTTCACCATAGATATTACTTTATTTACTTTAGGAAATTGTAGCCTTACTTGCTCTGCTATGCGGTTGATCCCATGCACTACACAAGTTACGTGCAGCATCAATGGGTAGAATACTTTTAATAGTTGAAACGCTGCTATCATATATGCAGCAGCATCAGTGACGGCCAGAAGCACCTTATTCTCATCCACTACGTTTGGGTATAGCACCTTAAGCCCGTTGTTCACAAACTGTGCTATTGTTTGTTGGTTAGTTTTTGCAAGCTGTTTTGAGTAAATCAAATGAGCCCTGGATGGAGCATCTGGATCTAGCTTGCCAATAATTAGGTTTGCAATGTAACGGCCAAGACTCAGTAGTTTCATCCACAGAAATCCATATACAAGATTCTCCAACATCTTCTCGGATTCTGTGCAATGCAGCGTTGTAAGCTGAATCCATATAATTCTTAAGTAAAGTTGACCCTGCAGGAATAGACTGATGGCAGTACTTCTCAAGAAAACCTCTGAAAATAGGGTTTTCTAGTTTCCGAAAGGGGATGTTTGCTGCCACAAGTGCATGACAGAGATCACTGCAGAACTTGTTTTTTTTCGGAGGATTCACCAGATTTAGTGGTTAAGAGTTTGCTTCAATTTTGACTTTCGTTCAACATTAGCTTTATGTGCGATTCCATCTGCATGCTGAGTTAAGTGAGATCTTAACACTCGAAACCTAATACGAGAGAAAAGGGAAATGCAGTTTGGAATCGCATATAAAGAGTATTTCGTATTACTAAAGGATAGCGATAAAAAAGAATCCTAAGTGACAGGAAAATAAGAAGTCTAAGAAAAACATCAACTAACCTCCTTGTTGCATGCTTGGCAGAAAATAATTTTCCCATCTGTTGTATAATGCGGAAAATCTTGCAGCCACTGCCTTATATGAGTACACTTTGAACTAGCTGTTTTCGGCATGGCGTAGTATTCTCACACATAAACTAGAATTTATTTTACACTTGGAACGTCAGTACCACTTAACACGTCGGTCGCTACACAATGTACTGATTTGTTTTCGCTGGGAAAAGTGAACAATGACTTTTTTTTCCCCTGCGGGGAATGGGAGCGGTAGGGGAAGTACCGTACTCGTTGCTGGTCATGTGGCACCTGACAGATGGCCGCCCCTTCGGAACAAGCGAATGGAATCTACCGGTGCTTCAGATGAAAACATCTCACTACTGGCAAATTATTTTTCGAACCGGAAAATTCACGTATAATACCTTTCACGAAACAGAGTAGTTTGAGAGGACTGCCTGTAGACAGCAGCGAGAAAATGCGCGAGGGGCAGTAATTTAGCTATAGAGGGCGTCTACGATTAACATTGTGATTTTTTAATCCGTGCTCAGCTTAAGACCTATGAAACCGTTTCATTGCGAAAATACACAGCTGGCCTGAATCCTACGAACTAAATATTTTCAAATATAACATTTAGTACTCCTACGTTCGATTCTAATGTGAAACTCAAATCTTTGACCGGTTCCCATTCGCTTACCGAAGTTAAGCACTGTCGCGCTCGGCGCGTACTTGGATGGATGACCATTCAACCGTGGTGAGTGCTGCTGGTAGTAACGCAAGCAAAGGAATTGTAAAAAGTCTCTGACGACCTTCGGCTTCCACGAAACGTAAAGCCCTAAGTTTACTTCCTTTTTCTAATCTTTGAAAACACAAGAACTCTGTCAGATAACGAAATAGGTACTTTTTAGGATTTTGATGCCGAAATAGGCAAAATTAGGCGTCAACGTCGAAATACGCAATTTTAGGTCGTATAGAACTAACGGTATTCAGTTTAGTTAGTCATGAAACGCATAAGTACCAACTTATATGCAAATTGGAGCTTAGGAAAAAAAATAGGTTTTAACCTAAAGATCCGTGATCTATTTTTTACATATGAATAATAAAACGCCTATAAAGGGTATTTGGTATTAACAGGGATAGCGATATAAAAAAGACTGAAATGTTAGGCAAATACGAAGCATGAGCGCATATCAACTAGCCATCTTGCTGCACGCAGGGCAGAAAATATTTTTTTCCATCTGTCGTATAGTGTGGAAAAACTTAGAACCACTGTCACTTTTTAGGATATTAAAGCCGAAATAGGAAAAAATGGGCACTAATGTCGAAATAGGCTTTCTTAGGTCCTATAGAATTACCGCTATTAAGTGTAAATAGTCATGAAACGCATAAGTACAATTTTTTATGCAAATAGGAACTCAGGAACAACTTAGGTTTTTACCTAAAATCCTCGGTCTAATAATTACTTATCAACGGAACATAGCTGATGCGATCAAATGTATATTGAGACGAGAGAGAGAGAGAGAGAGAGAGAGAGAGAGAGAGAGAGAGAGAGAGAGAGAGAGAGAGACTACCGGCAGTGCGCTCAGGTTAAAGCTGGGAAGGGCTGTCAGTACCGGAAACGAAGGCCTCTACACATATGTGCTACAGCTGTTGAGATACGCACTGTGTGAAAATGTGCCGCAGCTGTTGCAGGAAGCGAGACACCGGCGTTCAGTTCGTGGCAGGCGGACCATGTGCGTTAGACGAGTCATCTTAGCAGTCATTTTGCTATTAGATTTGTCTGCTACATAACTTTTACACTCCACTAGCCATAATGGCCTTGTAAGAAAGCACAGAGGAGACGTTGACATGTACATGGTGCCAATACGGATTTGCAGTGATATACAAGGTGGTCCGAAATAGTCTGGAAAACTTGTAAGGATGTTGCAGGGGAGACTGTGCTGAGAAATAATTGTTAAGAAAAAAATTCGACACTTTACGCCTTTTCCGAGTTCTTTAGCATTGAAATTACCCAACCAGATCGTCGCGCGAAAAATTCAGTCGCTTGCACGCGCTGAATTGCTGTAATGCACATATCACCTGTGGGTCCGTGAATTACAGCTTGTTCAGATGCTCATTACCAGTTAAAATGTGCCTGTTGCGGATGTGATAAATTGAAGCTAGGTTAGAAAAACTTAAGTTTTTTAGGTTTGAAGAAACCAAACGAAGATAAAGTTTGGCGACACTGTTTTCGGTAGGCTGCTTGAAGCTGCACGCGAGACTAGCTGATGGGCTAACTTTACTGCTACATAAACTGGAAACGGCGTAACCTATCGAATTTTCTTAGCTGTTGTTTCTCAGAACACTCTGCCTTGCAACACCCTTAAAAACTTTTCAGACGAAAGTCTTACAATGCTGTATAGACAGTGTGCGGTATTACTGCAAAAGACACACATACCATAGTTAGAATAAACTGAAATACGTAATCGAAAAGTAACTTTTCCGGTGCACTTTCGACATCGTCAGCGTAGGGGGCGATCTTAAGTATTATGAACACTTAATAAATTTTCAAGTACCAAGATCGCTAAAATAATTTATTCATATGGATTACTGGTTTCGGCAATTTACTGTTGCCATCTTCGGATCCACCACATGTTTACGTTATTACACAACCTTCTCCCTCAATACAGTAAGTACATGTGTGTTATATTGCCGATTACAAGTGCTCACTTTCATCACCACTTTACAACATGGCCAGAGAGAACTGCCGAAACCAGTAAGATATGAATGAATGACTTTAGCGATCTTTCCAGTTGAAAAATTTATTCAATTTTCACTTTTCCATTTTTTATTTTTTAAAAGACAGTCCTGACCTGAATTACTCCAGGTGGATGTAGCAACTAATTTTTTCTCACCAACATGAACCATTCCTCTCTGTCTAGCCCGAGGCTTGCTTGTCGATACAGCTGTATTTAAGGTGAAGTAAAAAGGCAACTAAAGTAAATAACCACCTTCGTAAACGACAAGAAATAACAGAACTGAAAAATGTGCGTGTACATGTTTGAGACCAGTTCTAGAACGGAACGGATCTATGCATCTTTAAATCTAACCTGACGTTTTTGCACGAGTGTGACAGTGCTCATCCTTCGTAAGTACCACAGTACACGGGTACAAGGATGTATCTAATACGTAACTGTAGGATCCAGTGTCGCCTTATAAAAAGGCATTTAAAGTTAAAGACTTTAGCAGGAATAAATAACATTTTTCCTGTAGACAGTGTCTACACTGTGCTCATTTAACTTAAGTGAACATGTGAGTAGTTGTGGCCTGGAGAGTTATGTGCCCAGTAAAGTACGGAAAAGACCCACCATGGTTTAATAACGAAATTTTCAAAATGCTGAGGAAGTAGGGGCTGTTGGACTCTGGGTTTAAAAGAGAACCTACAAACGACAACAAGCGAAGGTTTGTAGTGTTCGTGCGCCTGCGATAAGATTTATGCGGTATACACCAGCTACCACCGTCACACATTAGCAAAAGATATGGCAGAGAACCCTAGAAAATTCTGGTCCTGTGTATAATCGCTAAGTGGAGCTAAGCCTTCCATCCATTCTCTTGTTGACCAGTGTGGTGCGGCGGTTGAAGATAGCAGAACGAAAGTAGAAGTTTCAAATTTCTCGTTAGAGAAATCGTTCAAGCAGGAGCATCGTACAAACATACCGTCATTTGACAATCGGACAGAATCTCGTATATACGACATAGTAATAAGCATTCCTGTCTCAGAGAAACGACTGAAAGATTTGAAAGCAAATGAGTTAGCAGGTCTGGATGGAAACCCAATCCAGTTTTACAAATAGTACTCTACGGCATTTGCCCCGTACTTGTATTATCGCGAACCTCTCGCCAGCGCAAAGTTCCAAGCGACTGGAGAAAAGCGCTGTTGACTGCAGTGTATGAGAAGCGTAAAAGAACGGACCTGCAACATAACAGACCAATATCGCTACGCTAATTTCCACGAGTCAGTATGGTTTTAGAAAGCATTGCTCGTGTGAAACTCAGCTTGCTCTTTTCTCACGTGATAAACTGCGAACAACGGATGTAAGGCAGTAGACAAATTACACGTTTCTAGATTTCCGGAAAGCTTTTGACACGGTGCCCCAGTGTAGCCTGTTAAGGAAGGTACGAGCATGTAATAGGTTTCCAGATATGTGGGTGTTGCCAGATATGTAAGTGGTTCGAAGACGCCTTCAGTAACAGAATCTAGTATTTTGTCCTCGACGGCGAGTGTTCATAAAAGACAAGGGTATCGTTAGGAGTGCCCCAGGCCAGTGTGGTTCAAATGGCTCTGAGCACTATGGGACTTAACTTCTAGGGTCATCAGTCCCCTAGAACTTAGAGCTACTTAAACCTAACTAACGTAAGGATATCACACACATCCATGCCCGAGGCAGGATTCGAACCTGCGACCGTAGCGCCTAGAACCGCTCGGCCACCCTGGTCAGCGAGGGCAGTGTGATACGACCGCTATTGTGCTGTATACACACACATGATTTGGCGGAGAAGGTGGGCCGCAATTTGCGGTTATTTGTTAATGTCATGTGACTAGGGCCTCCCGTCGGGTAGACCGTTCGCCGGGTGCAAGTCTTTCGATTTGACGCCACTTCGGCGACTTGCGCGTCGATGGAGATGAAATGATGATGATTAGGCCAGCACAATACCCAGTCCCTGAGGGGAGAAAATCTTCGACCCAGCCGGGAATCGAACCCGGGCCCTTAGGATTGACATTCTGTCGCGCTGACCACTGAGCTACTGGGGGCGGACTATTTATTGTTGATGCTGTGTCACTCAGCTACTGGGGGCGGACTATTTGTTGTTGATGCTGTGGTATACCTTAAGATGTCTGAGTAGAGTGACTACAGGGAGATACAAGATGACTTAGACAAATTTTCTAGTTAGGGTGATGAATGGCAGCCAGCTCTAAATGTAGAAGAACATAAGTTAATGCGGATAAGTAGGAAAAACAAACCCGTAATGTACGAATGCAGCATTAGTAATGTGCTGCTTGTGACAGTCACATCAATTAAATATCGACCCATAACGCTGCAAAGCGATATGAAATGGAACGAGAATGTAGACTGTAGTAGGGAAGGCGAAAGGTCCGACTCCTGTGTATTGGGTGAATTTCAGGAATGTTTGGTTCATCTGTAAGGGAGACAGCATAAAGGACACCAGTACGACCCATTCTTGAGTACTGCAGCAGTGCTTGGGATCCGCGCTAGGTCGGATTAAAGGAAGATGACGAAACAATTCAGAGGCGGGCTGCTAGATTTGTTACCGATATGTTCGAACAACACTAAAGTATTACAGAGGTGCTGCGGCAACTCAGTGGGAATCCCTTGACGGAAGGCGGCGTTCTTTTCGACGATTACCATTGAGAAAATTTAGAGAAGCGGCATTTGAAGCTGGCTGCAGAACAGTTCTACTTCTGCCAGCTTACATTTCGCCTGAGGACCACGAACATAAGTAAAGAGAAATTAGGGCTCGTGCAGAGACACATAGGAAGTCGTTTTTCCCTCGCTCTATTAGCGAGTAGAAGAGGAAAGTAAAAGACTAGTAGTGGTACAGGGTACCCTCCGCCACGCGCTGCACGGTAGCTTGCGGAATATCGATGTGGATGTCGAAGCAATATCTCCTTCCTGGTGTCAAGAAACAGGACCGAATCCCGAAAATACGAAATTCATGCCAGTAAGATGTAGCTGCACACTAAATCTTGATGCCATGTGTGCTGAGGCAGGTATTCTGCTGGTAGAATGAAATGTGTGGGAATAATGGCGGTTTAGATGGTAGGGAGTCAGCTATCGCGGCCCAGCGGATCAGTGGTGCAAAGGTCCCCACGTTTCCGATAAGGATGTTGACTCGTGCTGCTGTACCAGATAAGATGTCTTGTTGTAATTACACGAAAGGACCGTTCGGTATTCGCAGTCTGAGTACGAATTATGACAATGACAAATTCTGACTTGCAGTTCACAAATAGAGGGCAGCAACATAATACATTACGGTGTAATTTAGATTCATAATATGGACGTCGTATCTTACCTGTCTTCATTTTTCAACGTCTAATTTTTTAAAATATTTTTACTACTCGCTAACTGAGGGATCATCAAAGGTTATCGTGCTCTTACTTCCTTTTCACGCAAACTGTGTGAGAAACGGGAGGAAGCGCTGAAGATTTAGATTTGATGTACTGTGTGAGGTGGGTGTTATCTCACACCGAAACTACTGAACGTGCCTTGCGCTGAATCGCCATAACTTCGGGGATGACTCGAAAGTCAAACCAGCATGTGGAGACTGAGATACCAACCTAGGTTATCCTGTTGGCTATTACTGTCTGCAGTGATGCCGACAGGTCGACAGACCTCACAACACCACTAAAGGGTAACGTGATTACAGATGAACAGAACACTGCAGCGCACCCACGTCGCATCCAGGGGGAATTGGCTTCACACCCGTTCTTGACATCCAGATTCAAGTTTCCTGTGTTGGCCATATATCGATTGAGGAGAATACCAGACTCGTTTCTTAGAAAAGAGCATGGCCGATTTCCTTCTTCAAACTTTCCCAAATCTTCCTTCTCTTTCATGCCTCTTAGAACAATAATTCGTTTTGTTGGCAAGTCACACATTAGTCTCTGGCTCAACTTTCGTTGACCATATCGCATTTTTCAGTGACGGTAAGTTATAAAACTGGGGTAAAAACATTCTCTCGAGACATTATCAGAAGTTTGTCAGGTAAATAAACAGAAAAAAATGACATGCAAATGCCTAATCGGCAGCAAATCGAAACATCCGCACCGGGGTGAGAGCCACAAGACTGACTGACTTTCTCGAACGTAACATGACTAATTGCGGGCCGATGTGAACGAGCGATTCGAGGCGCTTCAGGCTTGAACCGCGCAACCGATATGGTCGCAGGTTCGAATCCTGCCTCGGGCATGGATGTGTGTGATGTGCTTAGGTTAGTTAGGTTTAAGTAGTTCTAGGTTCTAGGGGACTGATGACCTGAGAAGTCCCATAGTGCTCAGAGCCATTTGAACATGACTAATTAAAATGAAAATCACCTATTCGCAAATCTAATAGAGTTGTAATATTATCCTCGCGATCTAAAGGGATCACCAGCCATTAGAGCAATTGAATTGAGATCGAGAAAATTGGAATTCTAGAACTAATTTCAGTTTTTGAATGTACTTACTTTGTTGGCATTTGGCTACGCAGTCATCAGCCAGTCCAATTTCTTATTAATGCCTGACTAATGAGTAGTAAAGCTCAATGCTCGTCATCAACAGGTAAAAAAACAGATGGACGCGCGTACACTACCATCCACAACTCACAGTCCACAAAAGACAGCGTTCCGGTATATGATCAACAGAACAGCCCAACTAGCAGTCTCTGAAGTCAAATAAGGATTGGAAATAATAAAACAAACAGCCATTGAAAGTAGCTACAGCCGACACATTGAAGCACTCAGCAATATCGAAACAGCTACAGCACAAAAAACACCCGTTTCTCGGTAATACATCGTATCGGGTGGAGTGTCTCAAAACACAAGGACATTAACATATTTTTCATCATTGACTACAAGATCAGCACAAATTACCTCATAACAGCAGCACAAGAGACCCACTAGGCCATACAGGTGTACACAAACTTGTTTGCGCTGTGTTTCTGTGAGGGCGTCCTGAGGAGTAAAGCCTCTGAATTTTTTATGTGAAAGCTGTTAAAGCTTTTTAACCAAAACAAACGTTATTAACATACTACGCCTCTGGTCTTCTTGTCTACATACTTAAAGCCATATGCCGCTTGAGAGCTCTGAATTGTAGCGTTTAACATGGCGGTGCATAATGTCACTATGTCGGTGCGTGAGAAACAGCGTGCTGTAATTGAGTATCCAATTCAGAGAGTTCATCGACACATGAAGCACCCTGTCTTTCAGCGTGACAATTCGAAACCACACACAAGTGTTTCAACACATGCAACAATCGGACACCTTGATTGTCGATCATACAGTCCCAACTTGGTCCCATCCGATTTTCATCTATTCCTGAAACTTAAACAACACGTTCGAGAAGTTCTCTTTAGTAGCAATGAAGCGGTTCTGCAGAGATGAGGTTCTGTCTCCATCAACATTCTACAGTGACGGTATCAACAAACTGGTCTCTCGTTGGGAGAAATGTGTTCAACACAGTGACTATGTTGAGAAATAAACATGCAGACGTGGAGAATAGAGGTGGAGACTGTTACTAAAGTTTGTTTGATTTGAAAAGCTTTAAGATTTTCCTCATAAATTCTGAGGCATTACATTTCCGTTCACCCTTATAGGCAGTTGAGACCGATAGATCGTTCGAGATTAGATTGAAGTAATACATGTAAGCACTAGTGAAACAAAAAAAATTGGCAATAGCCACTCACATGCCTAAAACAAAACATGTTAATAAGACAGGTATCAACATTCTACATATCCAACCTCAAGTCACAAAAGTACGCACCCTTTAAACGCTCCAAATATATAAACACCGAAGAAAACAGCCTGAGTCCATCCTAAGTGTACCGAGCGAGGTGGCGCAGTGGTTAAACACTGCACTCGCATTCGGGAGGACGACGGTTCAATCCCGCGTCCGGCCATCCTGATTTAGGTTTTCCGTGATTTCCCTAAATCCCCCCAGGTAAATGCCAGGATGGTTCCTTTCAAAGGGCACGGCCGACTTCCTTTCCCGACCTTCCCTGATCCGATGAGACCGATGACCTCGTTGTCTGGTCTCCTTCCCCAAAAACAACCAATCCTAAGTGACAAAATAACAATTTTTACGCCAGTGTAATCTCTGTTTTTATCAGCAGCCTACGTTATTAAATTGGCATACTGACACATGAACAATAGTGGCCTGACTCACAAAACACAACAGATTCACCCACACACAAACATTTTGTACACACTTATCAGCTTGGCAGTGTATAGATCTTTTTATATTATTAGCAGTAAAACATGTTTCATTCGAAAACATTTCTGAAACAAGAAATTTTTTAACGTGTTGTACAAATTGCAGTGTTATGGAGTCTTTCCTCAATGTATTTGTGTGAACTGTAGCCTTGTACGGAAGTGAAACGTTGACGGTGAGGAGTTCAAACAAGAAGGGAAGATCAGATGAGTAAATCGAATAACCAATGAGATGGCATAAAATCGGATTTGGGAGAAAAGGGAACGATTTGTAAGACTTAGCCTGAGCCAACTTTGATTCCATAGGGAACCGTTGTCTAAAGCGACCATAGCCTATAAGGAGAGGTTCACAACAACTAGTCGCAGTCCCATTAGTTTCTATTATTCTTGCAAATCTAGGTTTCAGCTATAAATAGCCATCTCCAGTCCTTTTGAGATACAATTCAAAAGACTCCTGGCAGTGTCTCATCATATGTTCTTCACAAGTGTACAGGCAGAAGGGAACTGAGGCGGTTGTTTACAACAAGTATAACAGCCTTAGTTGACGTCAACTAAAGCTGTTTCACATGCTGTAAACAACCTCCTTAGTTTCCTTCTGCCTGTACACCTGTAAGAACATAGGCTGACACACTGCCGCTAGTCTTTTGAATTGTACCTCGAAATGAAGATGGCTATTTACAACCGAAATCTAGAGTTGCAAGAATGAGAAAAACTAATGGGATTGCGATTGATTGCTGAGTTCCTCTCGCTTCCTCATTCTTAGCCTTCAAGGAATAGTCCGTTTAGTGATTAAGGGAAACGGGGGGAGGGGACGGCAAAAATTGTACACAGGATCAAATGGATGTAGGTTGCAGTTGTTATCCAAAGGCTTGCACGGGGTAGACTAGTGTGAAAGCTGCAGCAAACCAGTCTTCTGACTACAACGAAAACAATGACTACGTAGTGAATAAGGATGACTCGCTAAACTTTCTGCTTACAGTCAGTGACATTTATTTTGTTAAAACGAAAACTTCCTAAGTGTTTGTATCGTAGTCATGTTCGTTGATTGACGCATTTCTTTCATACCTAGTGCATTGTATAGGAGCCGGCTGTCCACGGACTGAATATAGTATTCGTCTTTGTCAGTGCAGAGTTATCAGGTGTTTCTTCTCGGCCCGTCTATAGACATAGACAGACAATGTACTTACGACATCACATGTCTTCTCTGAGAGAGAGAGAGAGAGAGAGAGAGAGAGAGAGAGATATATTTCCATTTTTATTTTTACCTGTAAGCGCATGAAGTAAGCTAATTGCTGGGAATTTAAGAATGTGTGTTTGAGCTTTCCATTTTTGAGGTGTCGACAAATACTACCGTTGTCTGATTTAAACTGTGTACAGATTAGTGTCCTGTGTTTACGTACATTCTTCGCTGCTGACGATGCACTAAAATCAGCGAAAGAAGGATAAAAATCATCCTTTTTTTCCTGATGAATGTCATGATAGTGTAACCGAACATCTTACGTCTTCTGTTTCAGGTGAGTTTCGTGTCATAGTCGTCAGTGCTGGACCGACAACTGCTGTGAAGGCTGTAGGTTCATTGAGGTGAGAGAGCGCGCTGTCCGCCGAAGTAGCTGTTCACAACGAGGAGAAGGCTGTTCCCGTCAACCAAGTAATGGCTGTCTAGTTGAATAGGCAACAAATAACGAGAAAATGCCGATGTACCAACGATAGAATGCACACGAAGAAGAACAAAACTGTAGTTATAAAATTTTGCAGTTCTTAATTGCACTATTGGCTGAAAAGAAGTTGATTGTTTTAGACCATTAGTTGTGTTTATAAAATCATGAGATCGTAAATTTGAACTAATAATGATTATATAAATTATGCATAGCGAATTTTCTAATGTTAATTATGATACTTTTCTTAAAAATAACAGCCACAAGAAAGTTAGTGCGTTAGAGATTATTGTAATTCTGTAAACTGATGGTATTAATCAGAAAGCACTTAAGAATTGTTACCTAAATTAGTAGTATTTATCATTTCATTTTCAGAATGATTTGCTGTTGGGTAAATAATAAAATTTGCCAAGCTTTGTTGTGTCTTCATAAATAAATTTTCTATTCAGTAAGATTGATAAGTCGGAAGTATGTTGTCATTGGTAAATATAAAATCCACCAAGACTGAAACAATTCAGATAAAATGGAGTTAGTTAAGAAGAAAGTTTCTTTTGAAGCAAGAACAACGAATGTGAAAATAATATCCTGGACTTGATATTCAATGCAAATACGGTCTCATCTACTTAATGAGGACTCTCTTACAATCTTCTGAAATGTTATAGATGAACTTCGTTAGTCAATTCTGTGAATAAACCAGCGACCCGGAAGCGAAATGATTATCACTGCTAATGTGGAATGAAATAAAACTGTAAAAAGAATGTCCTGTTACCAGCAATGTAAATATCTAAATTCACCAATTCATGAAATTATGGTCTACTTTGAAGCAGTTCATCGTAGGAATCCACAGCTTTATGTGGACAGTCTCTTGTCGTCTGGGAAGACATTAAGATATAATGTTTTTATGACGTTTTACAAAGTAAGACGGAAAGTCACGTAAACAACAAAAATATTGATGCAATAAGAAGGTAAATGACTACTAAGTACGGCATAAAACGGAAGATTTCAGTCGGAAGTGACATCATTCATGAAGAATTGGAAATTCCATCATTGATGAAGAATTTTTCATTGTCTGCTATTTTTGATAACTTCCTTCGATTTGGTGGTACTGCTAACCACGGATCAACAACACGAAGCCATAGTCCTCCTTTATTTTTCAAGGTTGCCTAGCCTTGTGAAGAAATGATACTAGGATAAAAAATCAGAGATTTGTGTTCCCATCCTTTTTCGAAAATCTTTTTTATTGTAGTACAGAAGAACACTGTACAAACTTGAGTTTCAAGTTACACGGAAATGAAATAAGTTGCACAAAAGTGGGGATCTCCTAATTATTTGTAGATATCGTAATTATTTGCTAATTCAGACATATTTACGTGAAGTAGTGAAGCTAGTGAGAGAATGCATTGAAATGTAAGTTCTGACACATTTGAGAGACGAAGATTATTTTCCTTGAACGTCTGGACTAAACATGTTCAACCAGTCGTGTGGTCTCAAGGCGTGAAGATTAAAAATGTTAAACATAAACTTACATATCATCTAAAGAAAGAAGGAAGATCATAAGAAACTGATGAACATTATTTCTATTGCAATACTAGGAAGGCTTACTTTTTGCTTTCGTGAAGCTGAGAATTACTGTCAGAAATTATAGTATTCGAATCCTCTGGCCGAGTTTTCTCGTCAAACGTTTAATGCATTAAAGCCTATCTTCGGTTTTGCAACAAACAGGCAGTAGACTCCATGTGTGGTTGTTAGACCGTCTGGCGCAATTCTTTCATTTGACACCACTCGGACGACTTGGGCATCTTTGTGATGAAGGTGAGATGAAGTGATTGGGATAATACAAACACCTACTCTCCGATCGAAGAAAATCACCTACCCTGCCGGGAATCTACCCCCAGGACCCAGTGATGTAGAGACTGTGACGTTGCCTACTAGCGCACGATCTGCGGACAACGTGGTACCAGCAAGACAGCAATAATGGCGCGTAGATATTTAACTAATCGAAGAAAACTACAAATTTCAGCCTGCAATCATGTTGTAGATTAACACTTTTATCGTGAAATATTTTTCAAAGAATCAAAGGAAGGATATAAGCTCTTGTTGGGCAGTGATGAGTAAAATCGAACATTTCATTTTCAGAGGAACCAACTGGACTTTCGCCTTTATCTGTTCAAGGAAATCACCGAAAAACCGATATATGGATAGCTTGATGGGAAATAGATTCCTGTCCTCCTCAGACTGCTGCATGACGTAGCTTATTGGCTGACTTCCCTGATGAGGTGGGCATAAATATATGCTACAGAGAAAAGGGATTAAAATTTGGAAGACAAAGTAAGTACATTCCTGAACACAGAGGTCGAAGAACATTCTCGTATCATTGATCGTCTTACACTTAGCGAATCCATTAGTTGGCGTTTAAACCTGTGATGTAAGTATAAAGTTACTTCGAAGATTAAGGCACAGAAAGTGAAGCTAGGGTTGATCTAAGATATTTGTAATGCTTCGCCACTTTCGGTGGTAGCTTCAGGAAGTGCCGTAGACTTACCACCCAGAAAAATAAAAGTTTGAAGTTAATCGGGAACAGTTCTTATATGTATTGTGCTGAAGTCTTAAAATAATTCATGTATCATTGATACAAGTATTATGTGTGTATAAGGAAAAAAATAGCTGTCTGTGTATGCTGAGTGATACTCATCACTTAGAAAGAGGTTTGATGTTCAGATTATAGTATTAAAAGAAGGAAAAAGACACTTCAGGAAATATTGCGGAAGAATTAACGGATGTAATAAAACAAAAGGTTGACGTTTAAAATCAACATTTCAATAGGTATATGATTCATTTTTTATAACTTAATCATGAAAGGAGTAATATAGCGAAGTCAGGTATCATTGACTTCAAGTAATGTCAGTAATTACGACAGTCGGGTACGATGTATTTCGTACATAAAGTGCTTTCCAAAAGTCCGAGGCAAAGAACGTGTGAGGTTGTTGTAAAATGATTGGTTTGGCGTGATTCACACCAGTTATAATGGTAGTTGATCAGTTAATTGAAAGTGAAAATTCAATAGACGAAAAATACAAACAACACCGGACAAGGAAAAGTTAGACGACAGGGGAGAAAGTAAAGCTCTTCCTTATTCTCTCACTCAAAAACGGAATACAAACCACCACTGGCCAATGTGTTGAACCCTTGTAGTACTGGATCTCTTCGACACACAGCAGCTGGAACAGTCTTGGACGTCAGAATGGTGCAAACTAACGGTACTGCGTAGCTTGTAAAAAGACTGACATTGTACAACAGGCAAAGAGAATGTAGTGCATCTGGAAGGATGACAGTTTCCTTATGATGCGAACATGAACGAGGAAAATGCTCACCTGGATCATAGAGATAAGTCGTATGTGGCAGGTGAACAGTGTGAAATCATCCCAGTAATAATTAGTCATGTAACTTCAATTCAGAACAAACGCACGTTTTAGGAAGCAGTAAAAAGATACTTACAGAACACAGTATTGCTTGGAACAGCTTATACCCCGGGAAAGAATTTTATAAAATCGTATAAATCGACGTACTACTACTACTACTACTACTACTACTACTACTACAAGCAACCTGAAGGGGACCTCGAACGCAAAAAAATTAAATCATCTGATAACTATAGATCTACAGATTGATTTCGCGATATACCAGGTCGTAATGACCCATTATAATAATTTCTTGTCGTATAAAAATATAGGATATACAAGCTAGATTATCACAAACTGCGCAACGGCGTGTATTTTCAAAGAGTTTGTTGGACAGATTCTAATGCTCAAACTCGTTGCGCACAATTACTGTGTTTACTACCTACAGTGTGCAGAACATTGACTCAACCTTCGATAACTATTTTGTCGCTTCTAATCAGTAGAGATGTTAACATACAAACCTGATAATCATTGCGAGTTTGATGTAGACTTAGGTTACAACGTATGTCGTAATTATAGTTTTTCAATGATTAGTATGTTGTTGAACTGAAAATGTTGAGTATATCTGGAGGTTACATTGTTCAGTTTGAGGTGTGTATGTGATTAATCCAATGGCGCTCTTGAATGTTTTGGATACTGATGGAACAACACGTTATTTGTCAGTTACTTAATATGGACGAACAAAGTATTGATAACATTTGTGTGATGATGTCGTGGTTCGTTACATAGAAAAACCGACGCTGTTGTCCAGCAAATCGGCGTGAACAAAAAAAATTTCATTAATGTAACATTTACATGTGTGAAAATCTACTGCACATTCAGATAATTAGCCATTGTTATTGACTACCTGGGTGAAACTGATGGTACCACGGCGAGAAGAGCAAAAATTTTCTTTCCTCTCTCTTTCTTTCGCTGCTAGTAATAGTCGCAAACAGCGACATTAGTTGAACTATTTCCAAGGAAACGTGCCCGCATCACTGTCGTGATGCCACGACGGAACAGACTGTAGATTTCACGAATGTTTATTGTTTCTATTATGGCATGATGATTTAATATGACGTTTTGGTTAACGATAAAACTCAAACCAGATGTAGTACGAGTGGTCACCTACGAAGAAACCTACGAAATGAGCACCTTATGAACTGAAAGTGGTGGAAGATTTATTGATTAATTACTATAAACAGCAAGGATATGTTTGATTTGTGGCATAATGATTCAGACTAATTAAGTGAGACTGAAACCAACATAGTTGTCAAACGTGACGATTTTAAGGAGTTGCTGAAAAAAGAAGAGAATGACAGTTGTTTATATTCAGACTCTGAAGCAAACGTCGTATGCTGACTGGGACGTCTATAAGAAATGCCCATTCTGGATACTCCCACACTAAAAGAAGAGCGAAATCTTGTAACTGCCTCGTCAGTGTAGATTTCGTCGTGTACGGAATGTCACATGAAACATACCGCTTTTTTATGTAGATATAAGTGGAAGCAAGAAGGAGAAAAAGTAGTCGCGGATCTGTAAACTTATACTGGATGAATCCTGTTGTAAATATTTACACAAATTTTGACTGTGTACAGCATTTGGTGCGGACTTCTCTCCTGGATTTTAAAACCGAGAGAACATATTAGTTGTAAGAAGCGAGTTAAGTGTCAAAAGCTGAATCAAATGGACGTTGGAAGCGAAGTATTTCTGTCTAATCGTGCAGTACCATGCCGATGGAAGTCATTAGCTCCACCCTTCCGCTAGTGTTATGGATAATTGTGTTCCTGCAGAAGGGTAAGGACAGTATATTAGATTGTTAATGTGCGACAACTAACCATTTTTAACGCAATGCAAAACTTGGCAATCTTTTTGGGAGGCGCTAAGAAGAGAGATTATTTTGGAGACACAAAAATTTTAATTGCCTCGTGGGTAAAGGAGGTACGTGAAGTCTAGTTGTGAACAAAGAAATCTTCTGTGCGCTCCCCTAGATGCAGAACCAGAAGGTAAAGCAGCAGCGCAGGAGCTCTGTAAGGCCTCGTCTACACCGTGTGTTCATTATCTGGTGAGCTGTCTGATGACTGTCGAGTAGATATTGACGACCAGTGGTCGCTCGACTTTTCAACTTGGGTGATAAAATTGTGTATATTTTATATGATAAGTTCACACGACTTTCTCAGCCTTGAAGCCTGTTGAGTACAACAGTCCATTCGAATTAACAAACTTTCAGAATCAGTCAATTTGTCGTACTAATTGGCTTTGAACGGGGCTTTGCAGCTTACAGAAGTTAACTGGAAAAATGCATCTTCATTTCTTCAAGAAAATGTTTCCATAGAACCATTGACTGTAAGGTAGCATGGCTCATTAGGTTTTGATCCTGCAAACAACTAAAAAATAAACTATTGCACTTGAAAGCAGTGGTTGACCGGTATCGAGAAAAAACAAAATTACAAATTACGTTCATATGAACTTTCAACATTCAGGCTCATCAGGTATTGGGAATATCATTAAAAAAAAAGAGTATACTTTACAAGTGAGTGAGTACATTTCTGTACTGTTCATTTTATTGTACTTCTTCATTATGCCAATTTTCTTCGAAATTGATATTTGCGGTTGTGGCTTACAAATACTTTGCTGCCTGATTTCTACAAAAAAAAACAAGAAAAAATATAAACGTTTTTATTTCGCCAAGAGAACACTTAAAAAGTTACGTTCATCGTAAGATGGTGGTAATTTTAACAAGATTTCAGTCACTTCGGTCAGTTCTCGGTGTTGTTCAGATTTTCTAACTATAAAGAGTGAGAGAAATTCGTAGTCATAGCTACGTTGTCGATGATACGTTGTTTCATAGCTAGATGAAAGGATTAGCTACCTCAAAATGAGCTAGTGCGGGTAAATTGCATCTGTTTTCACTCTTCGTCGTGGACTGAATTTAAAATTGGTAATACCATGTCATGTGAAGAGGTAATTGTCTTTCCTTGCCTCGGGGGATAATGCTAGATCTAGAATGATCTAAACTGCAAAAGGAAGTAGAAACCACAGTTTCTTGCCCAGTGATGATTCGAAAGCAACGAGCACTGCATTCCTACCCATAAACATGAAATGAAATTCCGATCTTTATATACTTACGTCGTGTTCCCCAAAAACTTTTGAAACACTTCGTGTGTGAAAATGCCCACAAACCAGACTGACTGTCATCCAGCACGTATGTTTTGCGTTGAAGACTTCATTAAGGAAGGAAATACATTCCTGTGGACGTAAACTGTCTCTCTGGACCCCTTATAAGAGTACCTGCTGTGTCTCGCCGTCGGCCACCATCTGACATTCGTCGAATCCTACAATAGAGAGAGGTAAGAAAATAGCTGTACCCAATGTTACCTCTGGCTATTCTTTAGCTTTTTATCTAGGGGATAGCGTATAATTATCAAAGTTTCATATCTTGTCATATTTATTGTAATTGCTTCACTGAAATATGGTACATGACCATGTGTGTTTCGTGTATTAACTGTTTCTTAGAATTAACGGCAGTAGGGGGACAAAGCAAAGCAGGAGCGAGAAAATTTTGTTAGTGCGGGTTACCTGCATCAGGGGCAGGTATGCACTCAAGGGCGAACCTATTGTTCTCCTTGCAATGACCGAACCTATTGTTCTCCTTGCAATGACAGGTACTTAACCTATTGTTCTGTTAAGTGGTTTTCCATGTCACCCCCATTTCCTTTTGATTTACAGGGACTTATCTTATTGCCGCCCCCCTCCCCCCCGGCACACCCTCCCCGTCCCCCAAGCCCCCTCACCCCTCACTGCTACAGTTACACTTTCAGGTCTCAGTTATTGGAATAGCTCCTCTCACTCTTACCAATTTGATTGTCTACTTAATTAAATTGATCAATTAATTAACCTCTCCCTTTTTGGTATACCCCCCCTACCCTCCCATCCTCCCTCCTATAAACTGGCGGGAAAAAGACTCAATTTATCGACCATTTTGAGGGAAATCGTTTGCTGTGTGTGGAATATTGTTTATTTCAACAATTTAGAGGATTCAAGGCAGTTTACAGAATATATGGAAATTGGCAGAGGGGTACGATCTCATAACAGGAAATTCAAGGGTATATTGTTTATTTATAAAAAAAATTCAGTTTGTGGGGGTTGGATTTCTCTTGTTCATTATTCTGTGCTGTTTAGAAACATGTAGTCTTGTAAGAAGTAATTACATGGAGCACACATTTGCATAACCTAATGTTTGGCACTGTACTCTGGGTGTCTTAACCAAATGTCTGACCCTTTGTCAGCACTTAACCTATTGTTCTGTTAAGTGGTTTTCCATATCACCCACATTTCCTTAAACTATTGTACTGCCTTTGACACCAAATTAAGTAATTAGTTACGTCCTCCCACAATTTCTGGTACACTTTTTGAATTTCACATGCTTTTGAATGCCATTTCTGGCACATTCTTCTTCGTCACTCAACCCCCTTAAACTATTGTACTGCGTTTTACAAAAAATTATGCAAATTTACCTAGTGTTACGCACATCATCAGCTGTTCTGCTCCATGTCACCCACTTACACATACCCTCCCGTTAACTGTTGTACCTCTAACACGACGTTGACGTAAAAAAAAAATTACTCAAATTAATTAAATCGATTTTCTTCACATGTATGGGGTAGATTTTTTTTTATTTGCGGCACCCTATTGGTCGGTCAGATCGATCGAATATAGCTTAGACAAAAGATTGCTAATTGAAAAACACATCACACCACTCCATGCCCGACACCGCCGACTCTGCACGCGTCCACAGGGGTCGGGATGCATCGGCAGTCCCCGCGAAGTGATGACGTGGCCGTCAGGTGCCAAACCACGCGTAGGTGTCAGTTTGGGTCCCACCAGGATGAGGCGGCGGCATCCCTTTCATGCTTGACACAGGAGAAATTCCTCTCGAAATATGTGTTCACCTAGGCACTTTATTAGATTGGTGCATCATGTAACTAATGAGGAAGTACTGAATAGAATTGGGGAGAAGAGGAATTTGTGGCACAACTTGTCTAGAAGGGATCGGTTGGTAGGAGATGTTCTGAAGCATCAAGGGGTCACCAATTCAGTACTGGAGGGCCGTGTGGAGGGTAAAAATCATACAGGGAGACCAAGAGATGAATACACCAAGCAGATTCAGAAGGATTTTAAGAAGAAGAAGAAGAAGAAGACGACGACGCCGACAACAACAACATCATCATAGCAAAAATCATAGTGATAAAAGTATATGGCACGATAACAAAAACTATCTGTTGTACTATAGAGTTTTCCATTATGTGGTACAAAATAGTAATCCTTTCAAAATATGTATGTCAAAACGTGTCTTGCAGGGCTGGTTGGGATTGTGGCATTTTTCTTTTAATCTTCAATTTGTGCATATTTTATAAGCATGACTATTTTATGCGCCATTATGAATTACTCCTTTCTGTGGAACAGCTGACAATTCTTGTTAACGTTGCATATACTTTTTCCACTTTAATTTCTGCTGCACAGTTGCAAATAAAGGACATTTAATGCAATTTTTACTGATGCAACTGGCCATTTTCCTTTTTGGTTACCTGCATCTTGCGAGATTATGGTTTACAACATGGTTCACTCTCAATGAGACATACAATTACATACTGTCCTAGTCTTATTGGCCCATAATACGAATGCGTGTCATTGACTGTCTGTAGCTAATGATAATATTCTTCAATGCATATTCAACTCGCTTTTACTGTTTGAAGGAGCTGAATATGGTTGTAGAAAGCAACCGGAACTAGACATCATGCTTTAATTGTATAATGAAATTTGCGTTCTAGGCATAATAAGTTTTTGCATAAAAATGTTCAATAAATTACGTTAAGACCGGTGTCTCCTTCCTGGCAATGTCATGCTGCTTCACTAATAACTACAGCTATTAGGAAACCGTTTTCATGGGGTAATTTAGCGATGTACGTTACAGAAGTACAGCATAGAGCCCTAGGCCGCTGTAATTGGATCCATCATTTTCAGTTCTTTCAAGAAATGGCCTTGTCGAATTACTTTCGTAGTGCGACACACACACACACACACACACACACACACACACACACACACACACTACTCCACACGCTTCCTGATAATATTTTACCAGTGAAGCTCTTTGCTTTAAGTAAGACATCGAAACATTCGTAGACGATAGTTCTATACACTTCTCGAAAAATTATATTTTATGTATATTATGTCATTGGGAAGGTATTGACTCTGACCGCGTGTTCTGTAAACTTCGTTCGCAATACAGGAAAACTAAGGCTATGTCACTAGTGAATGTATACAGTAGTATTACTACTGCGAAGTCTTCTAGTTTTGGAAGACAGCGTTATTGATTTGCAGTACACCTGCATTTCATATTATACGGTGGGCTGCTGCTGTTAAATAGTTTAGCAACATATATTTCCTGAGTGTTTGTTCGCCTTTACCAATAAATTAATTGCATTAATTCCACAGCTCTCTGACACACTTAACGGAGAATGTACCAACTTGTGGATTAAGCTAATTTCGAAGAGTGATTCTCCATTTTTCGACTCTTTCGGAATTACAGTACTAGTTGCAGAAATCACTAGTTCAGTTTGAAACAGCGAAGTTGATACCGATGTATCTGTAATTAATGTAGCTTCGTAAACGTCGTTTGGTGAGAAATTTCGAATACGTTCATTAAATCTGTAAAGAATATGAAGGAGAATCAATTGGTATTGGTTCTGGAAATAAACGTTCCACAGCTACACAGTTTTATTTATTTGTTTTTCTTTCTTGCTGCTAGTTTCTGATTGAGTGCTATTTTCGACCAATAAGACAAGCCAGCAGTCACCTCTTGTTATAGCTAGAAGTGGTGTGTCTGGTGAGTGTGCAGGCTATTTTGTGTTTCCCAACGAATCCCAAATGTTCTGCTAAGAAAGTCTATAATTATATGTGCGAAACGTATGGGACTTCTTTCGTATTTGTACTACATGCTTTGCTTCTCATCCAGTTACATTCTTAGTTAAGTGTATGAGAGAATAACTGCAGCATCATGTCTGTTAGGAATTGTAAAGACTTGTTGCTATTGATAGTCCCGTCAATAAAACAGAGAACAGTAATGCGATTCTTGCAAATCCACCACCACACATTAACAGACCATGGACGTTGTTTATCCACTTTTTTCAGCCTGCGTAGATTTTCAAGTGTCCAGTAAGGGATATTGAGAAGGTTGACTAGTTGGTGGTTTGCAAACGATGCTTCATCCACAAACAAAATCCTGTATATAAACACTGCACCAGTTAGTAGTTTGTAAATAAGTTATACACAACTGCAACCAGTCACCTTTTTTCAGTAATAATGCTTTATTACATGAACCGGTTTTCGAACCCTTTCAGGTTCATCTTCAGATGATTTCGGGAGGATCCGGGGAAGTTACATCGTTATTGGTAGTAGAATAATGCTGGGTGATGGTTCTATGGCATAAAGATGGGTCACACTTTAATGTATCGCCATGACTATAGCTTATCTGTCGAAATGGATGTAAATTTAGTTTTTACTTACTGCGACAGTATTTTCGTGACTGTCTGCCTCCATTTTGATGTACCGAACACTTTCACACGAACTATATTACTTTACCCTTTGACAGTGACACTTTACCAGCATCCAGCATGCACTTCACAACTGTTGCTTGTAACAAAGATCTTGACAGAGATATGGCATAAGCCTACTTTGTACAGAGATGTAATTTGTTGTTCTTTACATGTGTTAAAGTCGATATAAGGGCAAGTATTTTAATCAGAATGGCGATAACATGAGAGCACAAGATAAAATAATAATAAATTACTACAAGAACAAATTTCAGGTGATCTGTTATGTTATTTCTACTTGTATGTTACAGGCAGTTTTTTATTTATTTATTTATTTTTTTAATAGCAATTATCATGTTTGGCGTTAATATGAATCCCAAGGAATCAATAATACGGAGTTATTGTATCTGCAGGGAGGCCCAGCAGTCTGTATGACTAGGACCTGTATATTTAAATAAATAACAAATCTTCTGATGAACTGTTGGCTTATTTCTGTTGTAACGTTAACGTGATCTGGAGTATTACCAAGAGCAGATTCTGTTTATTTTAGCTGAACGTATATGTATAAGAGCTATAGTGATTGTAATGGATTAAAGCTGTTTGTATGGCTGTACATTTAATACATAAACAATCATGAACAAAAATTCTTTCACGGTTGACTTATTTTTATTCTAACATTAGAGTGATCTGGGATATTGGTAAAGGCAGCTTCTGTTTGTTCCAGCCCTCTCCTTATATTCTAACCACACCGGTGTCAATGTAATATACTACCACAGAATAAGACATGTACCATATCTCTAAATGTTAAAGCCCTCCATTGCTAACATAAATCAGTACTTTATACATATTAATTCTAGCTGGAACAAACAGAAGCTGCCTTTACCAATATCCCAGATTACTCTGTTAGAATAAAAATAAGTCAACAGTTAAAGAATTTTTGTTCATGATTTTTTAAATATTAAATGTACCGCCATACAAACAGCTTTAATCAATTACAATCACTATAACTCTTATACATATACCTTTAGCTAAAATAAACAGAATCTGCTCTTGGTAATACTCCAGATCACGTTAACGTAACAACAGAAATAAGCCAACAGTTCATCTGAAGATTTGTTATTTATTTAAATATACAGGTCCTAGTCATACAGACAGCTGCACCTGCCTGCAGATACAATAACTCTGTATTATTGATTCCTTGGGATTCATGTTAACGCCAAACATGATAATTGCTATTAAAAAAATAAATAAATAAATAAAAAACTGCCTGTAACATACAAGTAGAAATAACATAACAGATCACCTGAAATTTGTTCTTGTAGTCATTTATTATTATTTTATCTTGTGCTCTCATGTTATCGCCATTCTAATTAAAATACTTGCCCTTATATCGACTTTAACACATGTAAAGAACAACAAATTACATCTCTGTACAAAGTAGGCTTATGCCATATCTCTGTCAAGATATTTGTTACAAGCAACAGTTGTAAAGTGCATGCTGGATGCTGGTAAAGTGTCACTGTCAAAGGGTAAAGTAATATAGTTCGTGTTAAAGTGTTCGGTACATCAAAATGGAGGCAGACAGACACGAAAAAAGCCTCCTATACTGTCGCAGTAAGTAAAAACTAAATTTACATCCATTTCGACAGATAAGCTATAGTCATGGCGATACATTAAAGTGTGACCCATCTTTCCGCCATAGAAACAGCACCCAGCATTATGCTACTACCAGTAATGATGTAACTTCTCCGGATCCTCCCGAAATCATCTGAAGATGAACCTGAAAGGGTTCGAAAACCGGTTCATGTAATAAAGCAGTATTATTGAAAAAAAGTAACGGGTTGCAGTCGTGTATAACTTATTTACATTCAATATACAATCACGGTTCTAAAATATCCGTAATGGATAAGCATAATCAGTTAGTAGTTTTCGTAGAGATCCTTGGAAGAATTGTAGCAGATTTAGAAATCCATTGACATGAGGTTGTTGGCGCAATGAAACGCAGGAAGTATAAAATGCGTCGGAATATAATACTCGCAAAACACCCCTGTGACTGATTCCGCACGCACATTCAAGTTGCCTCGTTATAACATGTGTGTTGTATGATACCGCTACTTAAATGTTAGTTACATTCTTTACGCGACCGTTTTTCCCAAACCGTCCGGTAACTGATATATAATACGGAATAGCAAGAAAAATCAAATCCTAATAATAAATCCCCACTAATAAATGAAATATGTATCAGTACCAGTGATTACCAGTACTTAACTAACGTAAATTACAATTTCCATTATTAAAATGCTTCCATCAAAGCATCTTGCACTTATGTTAGTGAACGAACAGGCCGTAGGTCATAAAAGCCAGCCGGGAGACCGCTTCAGGAGAAATCGCCAAAGGCACTCCGACACCTGCAACGGACAACACCAGGCAGACTGACTGCCCGCCCGTGCCTTGAGGCTTACCGGTAGCCACCCTTGGGCGCCGCATGCTAAAGTCACAATACAGATAGTATCTCAAAAGTTGAGCCGGGACAAAGGAGTCTGTTTTTAATGAGCTGTGTGTGATAAGGGGATGTGCGATCTTTTTGGTAGCGTCCCGGAAGAGTTATTACAGAAGGAGTGGTTGAAAGCGAGAATCCGTCGAAATACATAGACCGCTAAAGAAAACATCTGAGAATGGAATAGGAAACGGGGAAGTTTAGGACGCCTCTGAAGAGTGTGACACACCCCCACCGAACTCAGGACCTACAAGGCAAAATGTGGCAAACAGGTACTTTTTGGTAAACTAATTAACTTGAAAGCGGAAGACAGAAACACGACTGTGCATACAGAGGGTCACCCTCATTATCATACACTCGAACGTAGACATAGAGAGATAGGAGTGAGTTTTGGCAGCGCCAAGCATTAAGACATTTGCTATTAGTTAATCGCCTGAAATGAAAGGAAGGGAAGGAGACTAGCGTCTTGTAAGACAGCTTCTTACTGGTCGCCACTCGAAATAGGAGGAACGTTCAATAAGTAATGCAACACATTTCTTTTTCTCGGCCAATTTCGATTGAAAAAATTTGGAATTTGTTGTGGGACGTCGTGGAATACTGTCGCTTCAGCCCCTGTAGTTTGATGAAGTTTCGTTACGTGACGGTGGTATATGTAGCCTCAAAATGGCGTCTGTAACGGAGAAGCGTGTCAACCAGAGAGCTATCACTGAGTTTCTTTCAGCTGAAAACCAGAGCGTCTCAGGTATTCATAGGCACTTCAGAATTTTTATGGGGACCTGGCATTGAACAAGGGCACTGTGAGTCGTCGGGCGAGGCGTCTGTGATCATCGCAACAAGGTCTCACAAACCTATCCGATCGCCCTTGTGCTGGCCGGGCGCACACAACTGTGACTCCTCCAGTGTTGGAATATGTGGACACTCTCATCCGAGGTGATGGACAGATCACAATCACACTAATAGCTGCTTAGCTGAACGTCTATGTTGTTAGTGCCGACACACTGCTCCACTGGTTGGGATGCTCAAAGGTGCGTGCTCGCTGCGTTCCTCGCCGCACAACTCAGTGCCATAAAGAGCAACGAAGGACCACCTGTGCGGGATTGCTTGCGCATTACGAGACTGGGTTATTCTGTTTGATGTCCTGCCTCACGGTGCAATGATCAATTCTGAAGTATTTTGTGCTACCCTCAGGAAACAGAAGAATCGACTTAAACATGTTCGTCGCCTCAAAAATGCAAACTATCTTCTCCTTCTCCATGACAACGAAAGGCCTCACACAAATATGCGCGTCCGAGAGAAATTCACAAAACTTCATTGGACTGTTTTTCCTCATCCATCCTACAGCTCGGTTCTCGCACCTTCCGACGTCTATCTGTTTGGCCCAATGAAGGATGCACTCAGCGGGAAGCAGTACGTGAATGATAGGTAGATTATTGGCGCAGCAAGAAGTTTGCTCCCACGTCGACCATTAGAGTGGTATCATGCAGGCTGTACCACTAAGATGGCGCAACGCCGTCTTATTGAACCGAGATGACGTCGAAAAACAGGGTTTTGTAGCGGAAACAGTGGGGAATAGTATGATTTATTGAAATCCTGAATAAAACCTACCTGCTTTAAGAAAAAAATTTTGAGTTACTTATTAAACGCCAGAAAAACGCAGATACACTAGTCTTTGTAAGATGCAGATGGTCAAAAGTTAGTCTACAACCAGTTGTCTTGACAGGAGGGATTCACGCTGGACAGACTAGATGAACGGGCGCGGTCTCTGGCAGACATCAGTTATGCATGTAGCCAGCTGATGTGAACTTAGATGCAGACGCAAGTTGTTGGGATAGAGCCAGTGATTGATTTTTTCAGCCATCAACAGCCGATTAATATGGTGAGAATTAGCCGCGAGGCGAGCTGTAGCGAAAATAGTTATTTTATCAAGATCCAGTAATTGCAGTCTTCATTCTGAAGACTTGTTTGCCGTTAAAGATTCACAATGCTTTAAACTCCGCATATACGTACCCTTCTGTAGCGCTTTCTGACTTTAAACATTAACCCTTCGGAAATCACGGCCCGAATTAGACAAATATAACTGCTAATCCAGATCGGCATTCATTGAATCACATTCCAGGTCCCTTGACCAGGCTTGCTAAGGCATTAGCTTATCATTGTCAGTAATTGTCAAATTATTTCTCTTGCATTTTTATGTAATAAACTAAGTTCATTGTGATACTTCTATAATTTCGTAGGTAACAGTCGCTGATAATTCTTTTGGAGGGCAAAGTTCTGAATTATGTCAGATATTTTAGGCCGTTTTTACATATTCAGTTAGCATTGCAAGTAGTAGCACCCCTCTCCCGACCCCCACCCCAGTCACGCCTTACACACATCTCTCATAACGTCACTATTCTTTTTCGTGACGTATTCTACTTTCCACAATTCGAGCTACCTACACACACTCTTATCGTGAGGATTTGGTACAAAACCTTTGAGCATATACAACCGCACTGCTGATGTAACAGTTACGCGACTTTCGCGGCAAACGAACGCCATATCCGCTTTTTCGTCCGTCATATTCATTGTGAATACAAAATCAAAACACGGACGTATGGCTTAACCGTTTCATACCTGATTTTTTTGTGGAGGAAGGCAATTTTTTCTTTATGGTGATGCTCTTAGGTGATTTTTTTAATGATTTTAGATGCAAGATTTATACAACAATATGTAGCCGTTTTCGAAACATACTTTGTTCACTTAGCTTCATTTTATGGACTAAAATAATTACGTACGAAATATTCTCTATTGTAATAAATAGTAAAATGATCGTTCATTGCCGCGCGGGATTAGCCGAGCGGTCTCAGGTGCTGCAGTTACGGACTGTACGTTTGGTTCCGGCGGAGGTTCGAGTCCTTCCTCGGTGTGTGTGTGTGTGTGTGTGTGTGTGTGTGTGTGTGTGTGTGTGTGTGTGTGTGTGTTCGTCCTTAGGTTAAGTAGTGTGTAAGCTTAGGGACTGATGACCTTAGCAGTTAAGTCCCGTAAGATTTCACACACATTTGAACATTTTTTTTGATCGTTCAGTTATTAACAAGCAAAATAACAGTAACAATATCCAATTATTCGGTGGAATATAGCAAACCAATCACATCCTAGTATTATGATGGTCACGAGCTGCTGATCACTGCTCCATTGACTTGTTGCTATTTTAATAGTGATGTCCAGCAATTTGCAAAGCATGACGAAATGTGTACCTCAGTTTCCAGTGGGAAAAAATACTTCTGTTGCAGCTAAGACGCAGTAAAAGTTAACGTACACAATTGTAGCCAGAAGACGTGGAAGAGTTAAAGTGCACAGGCAAATACGTGAACTGTGCTTGAGTTATTTGGTTGCTTACATTTGGTAAATGACGTCGTTTCCTGACGATGGAACATTGGTGTGCGGCGCTGATTTGTTGCTTTCTGATCGAGGTCTGACATGTTTCGAGGCTTTTACATTGCCACAGAAAAAGTCTGTAGTTTCATAAATAATATGGCAGTGTAACTATTTGGCAGTCATAAACGTTACAAGTTCCTCAGTAAATAAGTCGTATTGTATTACACACACACACACACACACACACACACACACACACACAGAGAGAGAGAGAGAGAGAGAGAGAGAGAGAGAGAGAGAGAGAGAGAGAGAGGGGGGGGGGGGGTAGGTAGGTAGATTTGTTCGGTGTACAGCAGCATCCACATCGGAAATATATCCGGTCCAGTTCTCACACCCGTTAATTCTGCTCAGCACCTATTCTATGACGCGCATCTGCTGTTTCTGGTACACAGTGGTATGAACGGTTGCACGTGTTCCGCTTGTTCCTTGGAGAACTTTTTTGTTTGTCCTTGAATGTGAATGCTAGAGAGCTCCGGCTTCCCCCCACCACCTCCTGCCGCTCCAAATATTTCGCGTTGTTTCTTTTTATCGTGCAGGCACGCGCTGTGTGTACATCTGCGTAAATGTATCAGTACGGATAAACTTCTGTAATTATCACGGCTGCAGCAAAACCACTGTCAAAAATAGTGTCCCAATAGTCGCTTTAGATTTATCGCACATAGTGTACTTCCATTTGTTCCAATAGTGCAGTTGGTAATTTGGGAAGGTAATTTCATTACTGAATCACGACAACTTTGAGGCGCAACTGGCATTTTTCGCTGTCGATAAAAGCCATTTTCATTTAATCGTAGGGCGTAAGTTAGTCGTTAATTCTATTTTACACCCATCATTCATAAGATCTCGTGTGTGTGTGTGTGTGTGTGTGTGTGTGTGTGTGTGTGTGTGTTTCGGCTACACACAGGCCGTTTACAGACTACTACATACGACGTAGTAAATTAAATAAGAAAAATCTATGTGCATTTGTTGCGACCTGTGATGGTGATGGTCTTCTTCTGTAGTCTACATACTGGTTTGATGAAGTTCTCCATGCTCACTTATCCTGTACTAGCCTCTTAATGTCTGCATAACTACTGCAGCATACACCCTTCTGAACCTGATTACTGGAGTCATTCCTTGGTCTGCAGCACTTTTAAAGACTTCTGTTCTCTTCTTGTCTAAATTGCGTGCTGTCTACGTTTCACTTCGATACAGGGTTACACTGAGGGCATATACCTTCAGAAAAGTCTTCCTAAAATTGAAATTTATGTTAGTGGTAACATTTTTGTTGTTTAGGAATAATTTTGTTGTTGTTACCAGTCTGCCTTTTTTGCATCACCCATTATTACCTTTAGTGCCTCATTTCCTAATCTAATTCCCTCGGGATCACCAGATTTTATTAGAATACGTTTTATCACCCTGTTTTTTTTACGCCTGTTGGTGTTAATCCTCTTTTCAATACATTATCCATTCACACAAGGTTGGCGCCGGTGGCGACACCTACAACGTGCTGACATGAGGAAAGTTTCCAACCGATTTCTCATACACAAATAGCAGTTGACCGGCGTTGCCTGGTGAAACGTTGTTGTGATGCCTCGTGTAAGGAGGAGAAATGCACACCATCACGTTTCCGTCTCTGATAAAGGTCGGATTGTAGCCTATCGATATTGCGGCTTATCGTATCGCGACATTGCTGTTCGCGTTGGTCGAGATCCAATGACTGTTAACAGAATATGAAAGCGGTGGGTTCAGGAGGGTAATACGGAACGGCGTGCTGGATCCCAACGGCCTCGTATGACCAGCAGTCGAGATGACAGGCATCTTATCCGCATGGCTGTAACGGATCATGCAGCCACGTCTCGATCCGTGAGTCAACAGATGGGGACGTTTGCAAGACGACAACCATGTGCACGAACAGTTGGACGTCGTTTGCAGCAGCATGGACTATCAGCTCGGAGGCCATGGCTGCGGTTACCGTTGACGCTGCGTCACAGACAGGAGCGCCTGCGATGGTGTACTCAACGACGAACCTGGGTGCACGAATGGCAAAACGTCATTTTTTCGGATGAATCCAGGTTCTGTTTACAGCATCATGATGGTCGCATCCGTGTTTGGCGACATCGCGGTGAACGCACATTGGAAGCGTGTATTCGTCATCGCCACACTGGCGTATCACCTGGCGTAATGGTATGGGGTGCCATTGGTTACACTTCTTGGTTAGCTCTTGTTCGCATTGGCGGCGCTTTGAACAGTGGACGTTGCATTTCAGATGTGTTACGAACCGTGGCGATCCCTGCGAAACCCTACATTTCAGCAGGATGATTTACGACCGCATGTTGCAGGTCCTGTACGGGCTTTCTGGATACAGAAAATGTTCGACTGCTGTCCTGGCCAGCACATTCTCCAGATCTCTCACCAACTGGAAACGTCTGGTCAATGGCGGCCGAGCAACTGGCTAGTCACAATACGCCAGTCACTACTCTTGATGAACTGTGGTATCGTGTTGAAGCTGCATGGGCAGCTGTACCTGTACACGCCATCCAAGCTCTGTTTGACTCAATGCCCAGGCGTATCAAGGCCGTTATTAGTGCCTGAGGTGGTTGTTCTGGGTACTGATTTCTCAGGATCTATGCACCCAAATTGCTTGAAAATGTAATCACATGTAAGTTCTAGTATAATATATTTGTTCAATGAATACCCGTTTATCATCTGCATCTCTTCTTGGTGTAGCAATTTTAATGGCCAGTAGTGTATGTAATGAAATGGTAATCCGCCGACCTGGTAGTGGCATTTGCGTGAAGAGATGATATCGAAGTTTGAATATGATGCTGTTGCTCTGTGACGATGACGAACAGAAAGAAATCTCAATCAGCTGTTTGTAACAGGCATCATGTTCTTGTGACTCCGGTATAGAAAAACTGGTTCCGCGCTAAGACACCAGTAGGAATAATTATGTAAAACTATAGCGAAAGGTACGTATAACATTATTATGTCTATATAGGTCGAAATTGAGTTGGTTTGCGAAGTTAATTGAACGGTAGTAACCTGCCCAGGTGAACTCGACTTAATCGTCTTACGTTTTTGCGGGCTTCCCGATTTCACCGCAGCATTTGTAGAATTAAAGAGCCTACATTTAGTACCGCGGAAGTATCCCTATCATGCAATATTAGTTGGAATCGACTTTAATGTACAGAGTATAGACAGACGACTGTGTATTAATTGCAGGTGGCACGGATAGACAATATTGTGAAGTAGTACTGAACACATTTTCTCCAGTGGAAATATGTTAGACATTGAAGCTACAAACATTCGTGACCTTACAGATTGAGATTTTCACTCTGCAGCGGAGTGTACGCTGATATGAAACTTCCTGGCTCATTAAAACTGTGTGTCGGACCGAGACTCGAACTCGGGACCTTTGTCTTTCGCGGGCAAGTGCTCTACCATCTGAGTTACCCAAGGACGGCTCACGTCCCGTCCTCACAGCTTTACTTCTGCCAGTACCTCGTCTCCTACCTTCCAAACATTACAGAAGCTCTCCAGCGAACCTTATCGATGCTGTCATGTTTCAGTCAGGGATTTAGTGATGGTGATCTCGTCGTAGCGACGATAGTTTCCCAAGTTAATAAATCCAGCGAGAAATCTAGAAGAGCTGTTATGCTCGAAAGATAAGCAAGTGTTAGCATGCTACTCAGACGAGTGGATATCATTTAATTCCAGTATGATAGACAGAGAGGACTAATGGGCAAAGTTGAAAGATACTGTAATCACATTTTCTAGAAGTATGTGCCGAATTAAGTGGGTTGAGGATGGAATATACCCGCCATGATTTAATAACAAAATTTCTAAAATGCTGAGGGAGTAGAATTGTTGCACAGTTGGCTCAAGAAAGAACGCGGAAATTTCGACGTACGAAAGTTAATAAAAATCCGTTCGTCTGTAAACAGATCGATGCGCGTAGCACATAAAGACTTCTTCCGTCGTACGTTAGCGATAAATTTTGGCGAGAACCGGAGAAAATTCTGGTTATGCAAAAAATCAGTTGGAGGGTCGAAGGCTTCTATTCAGCCTCTCATCAAATGCCTCTGAGCACTATGGGACATAACATCTTAGGTCATCAGTCCCCTAGAACTTAGAACTACTTAAACCTAACTAACCTAAGGACATCACACAACACCCAGCCATCACTAGGCAGAGAAAATCCCTGACCCCGCCGGGAATCGAACCCGAGAACCCGGGCGTGGGAAGCGAGAACGCTAGCGCACGACCAAGAGATGTGGCAGTCTCTCATCGACCAGTCTGGTGTGGCAGTAGAAGACAGCAGAAGGAAAGCTGAAGTACTAAATTTAGAGTTCAAAAACATCATTTGACGGTCGCACAAACTCCCGTAGGGAAGACACAGAAATAAGCACCACTACCGTTGAGAAATAACTGTGAAACAGTTGAAAACAAATGAGTCGCCAGGTACGGATGGAATCAGTTATATTCTACGAAGAGTAGTATTCGACATTAACCCCTTATTTGGCTTGCATTTATCGCAAACTTCTTGCTCAACGCGAAGTCCGAAACGATCGGTAAAAAGCGCAGGCGAATCCTGTGTGCAAGACGTATAAAACAACGGACCCGCCAAATGACACGCTAATATCCTTAACATCGGTTTACTGCAGAATTGTTGAGCATGTTATTTGTTCGCATATAGTAAATTTGAGACAACGGCTTCTGTCCACAAATGAGCGCGGATTTACACTGCCCAATCACATTAATGAAATCACCTGTCAAAATTCTGAATAACCACCTTTTGCAGCGCGAAACGTGCAGGAAATGTCATTGGGTTTCTGGAAAGCACCGACAGGGATTTGGAGCCATGGCGCCTCCAGTGCCGTGGCTATCTGTGCTAGGTTCCTCGCTTGAGGATCCATGGGTGAGGTGCTCCCACAGGTTCTCGATTGCGTTTAAGTCCGGCGAGTTTGATGGTCAGGGGATTACTGTAAACTCATCCTAGTACTCTTCGAATCATGCGCATACACTACGAGGTGTGCAACACTTTACAATGCCCTACTGGTATATGGCGTCATGCAGAGTAAAAACAAACTGCGTGTGGGAGTGGACATGGTCGCCAAAGATAGGTGCATACTTGTGTTGATCCATTGTGTCCTCCAGAATAATGAGATCACCCAGGGAATGCCACGAAAACATTCCCCAGGCCATAACGCTCCCTTTCTCTTGCTTTCAGACGTTTCGCGCCGTACAGGGCAACGGCCATCAGTCCAATGGAGCAAAAACGTGCTTCATGTGAAAAGCCACCTCTCGCCACTCAGTGGACGTGTAGTTGCGGCACTGGCGTGAAAATACAAGCCTTCGTCGCTGATGAACAGCAGTGAGCATGGTTGCATGGACGAGGCGCCTGCTGCCGAGGCCCACACGCAACAACGTCGCTGAACTGTCGACGAGACACTGTTCGTAGTTCCCTGTCACCTGTGCGGTCAGTTCCTCAGCAGGTGCACCCGTTTTCTCCCGTACAGATATGTGAGCCGTTGTTCACGTCTGTTGTCTATTTCCCGTGGTGCACCACAGTGTTCATGAGAACAAGGACATCATCAGGAGTGCCCCAGGAAAGTGTGAGAGGACCACTGTTGTTCTCTGTATACATAAATGATCTCGCGGATAGGAAGAACGGCAGGCAGCGTCTGCTGAAGACGCTGTTGTAAACGCGATGAGATCTTCATTAAGAAACAAATTTCTATTTGGTGTGATGAAGGGCAGCTTCGTCTAAATGTAGAAACATACGAGCTAATGTAGACGAGTTGGAAAACAATCCTGTAATGTTCGAATAAGGTGTTAGTGGTTTACTGTTTGAGACAGTCACGTCGAATAAATGCCTAGTCGTAACGTTGGAATGCAATATGGAATGGAACGAGCACCTAGGATAGATAATAGAAAAGACGAATGATCGAGTTCGGTTTATTGGGAGAATTCTAGGAAAGTTTAGCTCGTCTTTAAGGACACCGCGTACGGATCCATTCTGTAGTACCACTGGAGTGTTTGGAATCCCAGCCTCATCGAATTAAAGGAAGACATAGGAGCAATTCAGAAGCGTGCTGCTAATATTTGTTACCGGTAGGTTCGATCGGCACGCGAGTATTATGGGAATGGTGCGTGAATTGAAATAGGGATCTTTGGACGGAAGAAGGCGTTCTTGTCGCGAAACATTATTGAGAAAATTTTGTCTATGACTGTAGAAAAATTCTACTGCCCCCATCGTTCATCTCGCGGAAGGACCGCGAAGGCAAGATAAATCAGAGCTCTTTGTCATGGCTCGTATGGCTCCATATAGACAATCGTTTTCCCTTCGCTCCATTTGCGAGTGGAACGGGAAAGGAAATGCTTTCAGTTGTACAGGGTGTCACTCACCGTATAATGGTTGTCGGAGCATTATGTAGATGCAGAAAATAAACACGGGCTTGCATCAGACATCTATGATAAGAATCAGTTTTTTTACGGGGCAAAAGTGACATCCGATACACTCTAAAGGAAGCAGTTCAGGATTTTTGTCGGACTGTCAATTTACTTTTACTGTTTGCAGCAAAAGTCATTAACGGCAAATTATTTTGCTTTACTATTCCTTTGGTGCTTCGAGGGACCTTCAAAAAGTAATTTGCACGTTATCATGGCAAGCCAAGCAATTTTTATTGAAAGATGCACTATTCCAAGTGACACAGATACAGGGCATTATTTCTCAAAATGGTAACCTACTACCTGTCAACAAAAGTCTGAATGTTCTGCTAGTCATTCAGCTCTTCGACGATAGGAATTAGCTCCTTGATCACGGAGCCACACGAGAACTGCCATGTGCGCATCCTCATCGTTGAGAAATTTCTCCCCCCACCCTCGTCGATGTTCTTTCAGTTTGCCGAAAAGATAGATCGCCTGGTGCAAGATCTGGAGTGTATGGCGGGTCGGCATCACCCACGTCTGTGAGGGTCTGGTCAAAAATTTTGGCACCATTTCACTACAGCCGGACGGGACATTGCATTGGTCCATATACAGCCAAAATTTCACGATGAATCTGTGTACAATTTAGACATTTTCCCCAGAAGAATCGTACTGTCAGTGTATTTCTGCTTTTAAGTAGGTTTCGAGCTGCCGCACCAGTTCAGTCGCACGGTGTGATGTACCTGTTAACTGTACTGCAGCAGAATTGTGTCTGCAGGACACCTGGAACACGTACTCTCTTTTGACACTGCGCCATCGTCGTTGCGTAGTGGTCTTAGCTTGGGAATACGTGTGTACCTTGCTTTCCGAAATCCCTATGTAGACTCACTTGTCATGATGACCTAAGTATAAAACATAGTTTTCTTTGACAATGAGCTGGGGAATTTAGACTTACTCCCATACTGCCAGGGCCATAAATTTAAAAGAAATCGGATAACTAGAAAAATGACAGACGAAAGTGTGTGAACGACTGCTCTGTTCATACTGGGTGTTTCAAAAATGACCGCTATATTTGAAACGGCAATAAAAACTAAACGAGCAGAGATAGAAATACACCGTTTGTAGCAATATGCTTGGGACAACAGTACATTTTCAGGCGGACAAACTTTCGAAATTACAGTAGTTACAATTTTCAACAACAGATGGCGCTGCAAGTGATGTGAAAGATATAGAAGACAACGCAGTCTGTGGGTGCGCCATTCTGTACGTCGTCTTTCTGCTGTAAGCGTGTGCTGTTCACAACGTGCAAGTGTGCTGTGGCCAACATGGTTTATTCCTTAGAACAGAGGATTTTTCTGGTGTTGTAATTCCACCGCCTAGAACACAGTGTTGTTGCAACAAGACGAAGTTTTCAACTGAGGTTTAATGTAACCAAAGGACCGAAAAGCGATACAATAAAGGATCTGTTTGAAAAATTTCAACGGACTGGGAACGTGACGGATGAACGTGCTGGAAAGGTAGGGCGACCGCGTACGGCAACCACAGAGGGCAACGCGCAGCTAGTGCAGCAGGTGATCAAACACCAGCCTCGGGTTTCCGTTCGCCGTGTTGCAGCTGCGGTCCAAATGACGCCAACGTCCACGTATCGTCTCATGCGCCAGAGTTTACACCTCTATCCATACAAAATTCAAACGCGGCAACCCCTCAGCGCCGCTACCATTGCTGCACGAGAGACATTCGCTAACCATATAGTGCACAGGATTGATGACGGCGATATGCATGTGGGCAGCATTTGGTTTACTGAGGAAGCTTATTTTTACCTGGACGGCTTCGTCAATAAACAGAACTGGCGCATATGGGGAACCGAAAAGCCCCATGTTGCAGTCCCATCGTCCCTGCATCCTCAAAAAGTACTGGTCTGGCCCGCCATTTCTTCCAAAGGAATCATTGGCCCATTTTTCAGATCCGAAACGATTACTGCATCACGCTATCTGGACATTCTTCGTGAATTTGTGGCGGTACAAACTGCCTTAGACGACACTGCGAACACCTCGTGGTTTATGCAAGATGGTGCCCGGCCACATCGCACGGCCGACGTCTTTAATTTCCTGAATGAATATTTAGATGATCGTGTGATTGCTTTGGGCTATCCGAAACATACAGGATTGGCCTCCCTATTCGCCAGACATGAACCCCTGTGACTTCTTTCTGTGGGGACACTTGAAAGACCAGGTGTACCGCCAGAATCCAGAAACAATTGAACAGCTGAAGCAGTACATCTCATCTGCATGTGAAGCCATTCCGCCATACACGTTGTCAAAGGTTTCGGGTTAATTTCATTCAGAGGCTACGCCATATTATTGCTACACATGGTGGATATGTGGAAAATATCGTACTATAGTGTTTCCCAGACCGCAGCGCCATCTGTTGTTGACAATTGTAACTACTGTAATTTCGAAAGTTTGTCTGCCTGAAAATGTACTGTAGTCCCAAGCATATTGCAACAAACGGTGTATTTCTATCGCTGCTCGTTTAGTTTGTATTGCCGTTTCAAATATACCTGTCATTTTTGAAACACCCTGTACCTGACCTGCAAACAAACAAATAACTGACATTCCATTAGACCATTGGCACAGGGATGAAGGCACTGCAGCGCATGCTTGGTTGTTTATCAACATCAGCAGAATGGGGTATAACTCATCGTCAGTATTATTGCCCGTGGGAGTAGGGGCTCCTTGGTCGGCATTTCGCGAGTTTTTATCGTGATATTTCACGGAGACACGCTGAACAACTTGATAGTAAATGCAGGACTGTCTTGAAATAATGCACAGCTCGATACACTTTTCTGAGTCACCACTGTAATTTTTTATTGTAATGTCACCGCGCGTTTCCGATGATGGCTATGCGAGGGCAAGTGCAGTAATATGGTCGGGTAGTATCTGTCTTTGTTGTGGAGAACATTTAAGGAAGTGTAATATTGTTGTTTACACGTCTTACAGTGCACGGCAAGAAACACACTTAGAGGATGCGGATTTAATATCCCATGGTCACTTACTCTCAAATCCATAAAATCTTTATTGCTGTCTTCGAGAAAAGTAAACCTTTGTCAGAACTCTAATTTTGTGTTGTTACACTGCTAAAATCTCGTCCATTTGGACTCTTAAACAACCCGACCACATGTAGATCTTAAGTTCACGGATGTTTTCTGTGTAACAAAGAGGTAGAAAGAACACCGGACCTGATTCAAATCCCAACGCAAAGCGTCACACAGATAGATCTTGCCTGCTGCGAATGATAGAGGCTCAGTCGAATCCGAACAGGACAAAGGCGTGGGGTCACATCTTGAAGTGAAGTGGGGTTACTGTGAAAGTGGTGCATCAGTGTGTGTTGAGGAAGGACAGACAAGAAGATGTATTGTGAAGACTTCAAATATGAACATTTTTGGCTAGGCTTCACCGTGAAGTACTGACATCGGAAGAAATAAATTTAAATAAACAGTGACTGGCAAAAGTAAACTTGCTCCATTGGATATTCTGAAGAACTGCACAATCTCCTTTTGAAAGGTGCCCTCAAAAAGTTACATGAAGCGACTGACACCCAGTACTGCGACCTGGTTGCCATATGCGAACATACGTCGTGTATGTACATGTTCGGTAATGCAATACGATTGTAGTGAAGGTGGAGATAATAATAACGCCCAAGTTAAGTTGCAGATTCGGTGAAATTGTAGATAAGTTGGATTGTTTAAAACTGCACATCGTGAGAATCGTTCATCGCGGCACGCATAAAATTGTCTCAGTAACATGACAGAGTGATTGTGAACGGCAGAGCGCCATCGTGTGGTCTTCAACTAATAAGAGGATACTGGTAGCTGTGGGATGGATTAGATGTTTGTAACACAAAATAATCTACACTAATTTCTCCTTTTACATAGATCTTTGTGGTTTTTTAGCAAACAACTTAGGACTTGGACTTAATTTTTACTTGATGTAATGAATGGAAGTTGTCGTTACATTTGTATACATGTAAGTTAATGCATAGGCATGCAGAGAGACAGTAAACGATAGCATCCAATTGCAGGACTAGTGCTGGCCAATGTGGCCGAGCGGTTGTAGGCGCTTCAGTCTGGAACCGCGCGACCGCTACGGTCGCAGGTTCGAATCCTGCCTCGGGCATGGATGTGTGTGTCGTCCTTAGGTTAGTTAGGTTTAAGTAGTTCTAAGTTCAAGGGTACTGATGACCTCAGATGTTACGTCTCATAGTGCTCAGAGCCATTTGAACCATTTAGCCAGGATTAGTGGTGAACGTCTTGAGAACGTCAAATCAGGTAAGTATTGACGGGCAATACTAGGAAACGATATGAAATAAGACCTTCACGTAAAATCAGTGTTAGGTAATGCGAATGGAAGACAGATTATTTGGCATGGTTTTGAGGGAAATGCAGTGCACTTGTAAAGAAAATCGCACTACAAGACAGTAGTGCGAGAATCATTATTAAGAAGGCACGACAACAGACGAATGAATTCAGATACGCGCTTCTAGGATCGTAACAGGTCGACTATAGCCCATACGTATGTGTAACAGAAGTACCAGGGGAATTTAAATGGCAAGCTTTGGAAGAAAGACGACGTAGTTTTCGCGAAATCCTGTTGAGAGAATTCAAAAGAACATGTATTGGAAGAAGTACGCGCGACCATCCTATATATCTCACACGGACCACGAGAATAAGATACGACAGAAGAGGGCACGTGCAGAGTCTGTAACTTTCCCTCGCTCATTATGCAAGTGGAGTGGGTCGGAAAATCGAGAGCGATTGTACGAAGTACCCTCAGACATAAATTGTCCAGTGGCTTGCCAAGCTTGCCAGCTATGAATGCTGACGGCTTCGTGCTCCGGATCTGTGAATTCGGATTCAGCTTCGTTGCGCTATTTGGAGAGAACTTATTTTCTTAAGTAAAATTTGCTTTTCTCACATAAGCCATGTTTCGATGTTTATTATTAGTACCCTCTTTCATCACTCGCACGTCTGACTGGCTCTCCAGTTAGTTATAGGTGTTTGGACTTACGCGTCACAGAAAATGGCTATATCGATTGTTGAAAATCTGCGGAAGTTCGAGCTGAAAAACGAGATCAGTTTTAATTATTATTTTATTCTAATGTCGAAAAATCCATGAATCACAGTTGAAGGCTTCCATTTGTAAGCAAACTTTAACCCCTGATGAATATAAGGTATGGTTATTGGGAAATAGAAAAACTTGACGCCGTCTCAAATACTGACAGAATAATACCTACTGAGGGAGTTATGGCTCTGTCCAGTGTATTATGGTCACTGTGTATGTGTTCAACAATTATCGTGTGTGTGTGTGTGTGTGTGTGTGTGTGTGTGAGAGAGAGAGAGAGAGAGAGAGAGAGAGAGAGAGAGAGAGAGAGAGAATCAGCTCGCGTATATAGCGTAATGGGAGAATAGGAAAACTGTTAAAAACTGTACTACTATAAAAGGCGAAAAATAAGAAAAGTTATATTCGCTGGTGTGATTGTTCCTTCACCAGTAGTTAGTTGTGCCGTAATGTACAGGCCTAACTTTGTTGTCACTGTTGAGAGGTCACCCAGGGAAGTGTTTAACCAACACCAAAACAGTATGGTAGCATCAATTTCTCCTGCGAAACATATCATTGTATGGTATGTAAACAAGTGTAGTATGATCTTTTGCTGAGGCTGCGTCTCGCTTTTTCTTTAGCAGAACAGGAAATTTTTCCATTGGATCATATAGAAAATATTCTATTGGTCCGCCGAAGAATCCTCAGTCGTTCTGACAATGTAGTGAACTACGGTGAGTTTTCAGGCAACTAAACGCTGTCCTTGATGACTGTACGGCTTCCTCCATTAGCTCGACGCTCGCCTTACTCGCGACAGTGGCAGTCTCAGCCTGGCACCTAAATACATTCACAAAGAAAGTTAAGCACATGAAAGGAATGGTTCGATGTTAACGCAGTTACGCATATATGCATCATACATACGTAAATATATAACGTCAGCGGATCTGTACGAACAAATGATGAGGTATACGATATGTGAGGGCTTTCAGAGTACATTAGTGTTACCACCACTTTGCCATTTGTTTGGTTCCACAGAGTGTATAACGGGTGTGCTGTGAGTAACGTGATTACTGAGCATTGTGAAGGCGCCACATAATGCAGCGTACGTCAGTGTGACAACGTTACCGCCGTCTGAAAGAAACGAGCGCCACTGAGAGTCTGCATACGGCTGGCTGGTCAAATTGTGCAAGATCATGACATTATTGGCATTTGGGTGTTACCGGTCTCAAGTCTGGAGTAGATAGAACATCAAGGAAACCAAAAGGGTCGTCAGTGTTCTGGTGACCACGTCTAATCTTAACAAAGGAGGCTTGCCCTACTATCCACCAAGCATATCGTAAACCACCCCTTGCGGATTAGCAGAAACTGGGCTATAAAATCCTCATCTAATGAGTAGGGTGCCATTAACACTACAACGTAGCGAGATGCTTTTGGATTGGTGCCGTGCTTGAGAAGAATGGACTGCCAACGAATAGCGTTGCATCATTTTCCTCTTCTCTGAATGTTTCGGAGAAACACTGGTGTTAGCCGTTTCTTATGTGTTACCATTCCTGTGACTGTATACGGGTACCATCTTTCAACAGAATGACGCTTGTCTTCCCGCAGCACATGTGTCTATGAACTTACTGCGAGATATTTGCCAGGAAGATTCCCCGATCTGTCACCAATAACTTGTGTGTGACCTGCTCGGCCGGCCGTCAACTCCCTTTCAGTGCCAGTATCTAGGATATCGAGTAGTAGTTAGAACAGTTGTGGGCCACAAAGGCTGGCTGGTATTTTGCCAATCAAATCATTGCGCGTGTTCAGACCCTAGGGGTGCAACATCTGAACCAGCAGTGCCGTCGTGCTGCCAATTTTGCTGTTCGTTTGATTTCATCACTAAAATTAAACCACCTAACTTGTCAACGCGTCAACTTTATTTCACTTTCTTCCTGTTGTAAGTTATTAACTTTTTTGTCAGTGTGTGTATACGTCTCCTGAGAACATGTCATTAAAGCTAACTCTATTTATTCTCTTCCTGCAGAGTATTTACAGTTGTTACCAGCGCATGAGGCGATACTAAAGACGAAAGTTGAGAATAACCCAAAATGTTAGGTAAAATTTGTCATTTCTAAAATATTTCGCAGATTGTGAGGCAATTCACAAATACGTCTTAGCTGCAAAAGACAAGGAATAAAACAGTTTATTGTAATTTATTAATGATGAGGTGGCGTAATTTTTGTTACGCATTTTTCCATTGAGCCATTTATGAGTCTGGCCAGCATTGCGGTAGATCTACTTATTGTGTTGGAATGGACAGAAGTGTGACGGTATTAGAGTATTTGCGGTGTGACTACTGGAGTGTAGAATAAGAGGCGCGCCGCGGCCGGTGTAATGAGACTGCAGTTGGGGCGTGCTCCCCGCGGGCATCTCCGGCTGAGAGGCGCAGCGGGATGCGGGATGCGACTCACTGAATCAATAGCCGCCCTCTCCCCTTCTTCGCCGTTGCAAAACCGCCGCGGTCCCAAGCTGTGCCCGCGCCTTTGCCAAACACTTTGTTGGTTACTCACTGGACCAGTATTGCTCCCACATATGTCTAGTTCCATATTTATCACTCTTCGTCATTTTTTATTCTTAATAAGGTACCTCGTATTATTACTCTTTCAGGAAAGTACGGTCTCAAAAGAGAGATGTGGGAATTTTTAGGCAAACGCTTCTCTAGAATGCTGTCCATGCAGTTGCATCGTAGGAAGGCACAGAACAGACAAATTTGTGCAATGGTGTCTTCAATTGTAGATATACGTACTAGTGTCCGGATCTTAAGGACCATTGTTCCAAAAAGTACGTATTGGGAACCAGTTCGTCTTTCTTACTCAGAACTAGTTTGAACCATCTTTAAAAAATGCAAAATGTTATGCTGAATAATTCAAACAGTGTCGAAAAGAGAGAGAAAAATAGTGACTTGGGAGAAAACAATGTCCCATAAGGTTCAGTATGGGCCCACTGCTAATCCTTATATATATATATGTCGTAACACCCCTGGTATCTCCCCAACCGTAATAGATACAAAGATGCCGTTTGGAAACTGAATTGCAGGGACAGGGGCTACTTGAATACACCACATTTCATGTTTGTGCTATTTTTCATTACAGATATGAGGCCATCTTTGTTTTTTTTTTAATGGAACCCTATGTTAAATTTTAGCGTAACATGATGGGCTTAAAAAGACGGCTTCAAATATGTGTATATCATAATATTTAGGCGAATAGTTTTTGAGACACAGATATGTTCTCGTATCGTGTTCGTCCTTCGAAGCGTCGTTGTTCAATGCGACCTTTCCTGTTGACCACTGAGGAACTTAACAGGGAAGGTTTTGTTTTCCTGCTTCTCGATAACGCCGCAAGGTGACGCACAAGGTAGCTGGAGAGAAGGGTATAAATGTGCTGCTGGGGTAATGAGACATCGCATTTCCGTCACAATTTCTTGGAGCAGACATGTACACCAACGAAGAAAAGTTAGATATGTTTCTAGTGTATGGTGAAAGCAGAAGAAATGCTGTTAGAGCAATGAAACAATACGCAGAGCTGTATCCTGATCGTGAGCATCCTACGTTGGCGCATAACGACCCTATTGTTTCGCCGCGACGTATCGCCTCGGAATGTGGTATAAGTCAGAGAGGTGTTCTACGCGTATTGCACCGGCATAGATTTCATCCGTTTCACCTCTCATTATATCAAACACTTTCCGGTGTGTATTCCTAACGGCGCCAGGAATTTTGCCGGTTTGCTCTGCAGCGCCTACAAGATTATCCAAAGTGTTTTCAACGGGTGCTTTTTACTGATGAAGCGAATTTCACCAGCCAGGGTAATGTGAATTTGCATAATACGCATTACTGGTCAGCAGAGAACCCTCATTGGCTTCGACAGGTAAAGCATCAGCAACCGTGGAGTGTTAACGTGTGGTGCGGCATCTTCGGAAATGTCATTGTGGGGCGGTACGTCTATCCGGGTATATTAAATGGCAATTTACAATTCCTGCGAAACGTTCTGCTCATTTTGCTGGAAGAGGTACCACTAACTACGCATCAGTGCACGTGGTTCCATCATGACGACTGTCCTGCTCACTCTTCCCGTGTGGCTACAGAGCTGTTAAATGAAAAGTTCCCGGATTGTTGGATAGGACGACGTGCTGAAGTGAAGTTGCCAGCCCGGTCTCCTGATTTCACCCCCCTCGATTTTTTTTTCTGTGGGGACCAATAAAACATAAAGTGTATGCTCAAATAGCAGCTACGCCAGACGATATGAAGCAACGTATCATCGAAGCGTGTGCTGATATCTCACGTGACACCCTCGCAGCCAGTCACAAATCATTCTAACGACGACTACAAAGTGCATTGCAGCAGAGGGAAAGAATTTTGAGTACATGCTTCAGTAAAGCTTTGTATCATGTAAAGTATGTATTTTGCATCTTGGTGTGTATTTGCTTCGTACTGTGATCAATAGTAAATATTTTCAAATAAAAAACAAATACGTACGAAATAATTGTGACCAATAAGGGCCTCCTCATTTACATTAGTATATCTGCTGCTTAAACTGTATTAACATCTTGCAGTATTTTAATATTGTATGTTGTCTACTATTTTGGTAATCACAGTTGCCAAATAACTGAATAATATTTGTGCGACATCATCATTAAATTTTTGCGCAAAATATCGCAGTAAATATTACTATTGTCGGGTAAATGGGCGTGTTTGTGTAAGGACGGAGACTCGCGACGCTTACCATGTGCTCTACACAACAAGAAAGGTCGCATTGGGTGACGCCGCTTCGAAGGACGAACACGATACGAAAACATATCTGTGTCTCAAAAACTATTCGCCTAAATATTATGATATACACATATTTGAAACCGTCTTTTTGAGCCCATCATGTGGCGCTAAAATTTAATATAGGGTTCCATTAATAAATAGCACGAACATAAAATGTAATGTATTCAAGTAACCCCTGTCCCTGCAATTCACTTTCCAAACGGCATCGTTGTATCTATTACGGTTGGGGAGATAAAAGAGGTGTTATGACTAAGCTGCCTCACCCTGTATATGTATATAATATGAATGACTTTCCACTTGACATCCATCAAGCAGAATTGGTACTTTTTGCAGACGATAGTAGTGTTATAATAAATCCCACTTGAGAATGTTAATGACCTTTTTCAGATAATTATTAAATGGTTCTCTGAAAATGGGCTCTCACAAAATTTAAGGAAACACACTATATTCAGCTCTGCATAACAAAGTCACACAAAAAGTAGATGCATCACATGAATAGGAGTCAGTAAGCAGGCTAGATTGCTCCATATTCTTTGGTGTACATATCAATGGGAGAAGCATGGTACCGATCTTCTCAGACAATTAAGTTGAGCTACTTTCACTCTTCGTAGAATTGCTAACATCAGAAATAAACGAATCAACCTGCTGAAATATTTGGGATATTTCCATTCTACAGTGTCTTACGGAATAGTTTTCTGGGGTCACTCATCCCTTAGAAAGAAGGTATTAATTGCACAAAAGTGAGCAGCACGGATGGTATGTGGTGTTCATCAGCCGTCGTCATGTAGGAATCCCTTGAAGGACTCAGGCATTTTAACTGCGCCATCACAATACAATTCACCGTAAAGAGTCCGTCACAATTTGAGCTGAATTGTTATGCCCATACCTACAACACTAGAGAAAAAAGTCCTTTATTACCCATTATTAAATCTGTCAGTGACTCAGAAAGAAGTTTAATTTTTGATGATTTGCCCGATAACGTAAAATGGCTGACAGCTAGCAACGCAAATTCCAAATCTGACCTAAAATAACTTCTCCTGGACAGTTCCTCCTACTTCATGGACGACTTTTCTATTTAAAAACTAGTGAGTAGGAAAAAACTAGCGTTTAAATGTGGTTGTATAAGTAGGACTAAAAATATGTTCAGTAGTGTTCACAATAATCACGTATACATACCCAATAAACTCATTCCACATAATTTCGATAAAAGAATCTTTCAAATGATCTGTGGAATAGGTAAATAACTAATCTAACGATTTTTGGGAAAAAGTGGTCAGCTATTTCGCAATTATAGAACGAAGCATTTTTTTTCTGAAAAATTCATCTTGCATAGTGCAGCGGAGCGTTTATTGTTGCGACAGTCCCTTATAGGTTAAAACTGTGTGCCGAATCCGAATCGTTGCCATTCGTGGGCAGTGCTGTTACTAACTGAGCTACCCCCCAACTGGCGCCAGTTTCAAGTATTTGCCAAATTCTAGACAAGTTCTCCTGCTCACGTTGTTGGTGCGATACTGATGGGAGAAAGTATATGGCAGAGAAAGGCTAATCGCAGCCTGTGGGTTGCTACCAGCCCAACAACGTATGCAGGAGAGATTTTGTGCAGGTCGGAAAGTAAGAGACAGCTGATGGCACATTTAAGTCTTTGGCCTGCCTGCTACCTCGATTGGTAAGAATATTACCCGCTAAAGGCAAGTACCAAGCCAGGTGGGTCAGTAGTAAGACAGTGGATTCGCAGTTTGGAGAACGGTGGTTCAGATCCATGTCTGGGCATCTACATTCACATTTTCCGTGTTCCTCTAAATCATTTCAAACAAATTCTGAGGAAGTTCCTTTGCAACGGGTTAGACTTATTTCTACACGCTTTCCCAATCCGAGCTTCTCTCCGTCTCCAATGACCTCTTTCTGAACAGGACGTTGTATGCCGTTATTCCAACCTCCGGCCAAAAGTAAAGACATTGTTCCGAAAACTTTACGACACACGGTTTTTATCTGATCAGGGGTTTTTCTCCTGCTATTCAACCTGAAAAGAAGCAAACAGCTAAACAACAAGAAAATACTAATATTCCGTCAGTTCAATAGACCTCAGTTTCAGTTGTAGCTAGGTGCAAAAAGCAGTGTCAGATGCGAATTTGATAAATTCGTGATTAACCAAAAACTTGGTTACACATTCGACAGGTCCAATGTATGTGTGTTACAGTACCTGACGCGCGAGGAGAAGATTGGCTTTTGCATCATGCAGTTTGCTTTGACATTTCAAATTCGAAGGAATATTTACGTGATACTAACGATGTAAGTAAAAGTAAAATGTATGTAACATGTTTCCTTGGAGTTGTTTTATTTTCAGAAAGCTGTGGATTACACGCATCTCCAACAGATTTCGGTAGTTTTTTAAGGGGTATATCGTTTCCATACAAATGATGTTATTAAGACAGACAAAGACTGGCTCCATATTAAATATTCACGCCGTGTCTTGTCCTTCCGAGTGTCACGCTGCTGATCATCTGGGGCTATGGTGAATGGGATATATCACACACAGCGGAAATGAAGCATAGCCCGATCTATTCGTAATAACGAAAAATCACAATTACCTTGTTGTTACGGGCCAGTTAGCATCCTACCCGCTATATCCAAGGCCATGGAATTTTTTGTCTGCGAACAACTGACTAAATATGTAAGAAAATTAAAATTGTATGGCTAATACTTCGTAAATATCATAACTTTAACAATGACCTAAAGTAGTTGATAACCTGAAATACGCCACGGACAAACGTGAGTCCACAGTATTGACAATACTAGACTTCAAAAGAATTTGATACCTTCAACTTCGACACAATTCTCAAAAATTTACAACAGCGGAAACTTTCAAATTGTGTGCTGAAGTGGCGGTGTAGGCTACTTCAATAACAGACCAGAATATATTGTCTGTGGGAAATAAATCGTCCGGGGCCCATGTTCTTTCAGGAGAACCACAGGCTTCAGTCCTGCTCCCACCATTGTTGTCAGTTATATCTCGTCAGTTCTATCCTCTAAATATTTCTACGCCGATGTGCGTGTCAAACATGAAGATTTCAATATTGCCTTCGTCCGGATGTATGACGATCTGTCGCCAATTGTCACATGCGCTCCAAGCGTGGGAGGTAAACTTCAGTACGATGGAGACACCAAGTAATTTTAGTATACCAACGTAAATTTATTAGTTCGGAAATCCGCGAACAATTATCACCTATTCTCGACAGTATCCCAAAGCCAAATGTGAAAAGGCGAAGAACTTCTTTATTACTTCGGACGAGCACACCAGGTATGCAGAAAATAATGTCGCCACATACAGGAATACTTCCGCTTGCCTCTATGCCCTCCAGTAGTTCCGGAACATATCTGAACGAGTTATGAAATGTAAACTTGTGCAACTGTAAACGGTTAGAAGAACCACGAATCTTTGTGCTCGTTACATCTGCAACGTCCGTCTGTTTGAGTGTGTCAATTTTTCATGCTACCTGTAAGGTTCCTCAGCTCACATTAATCCAAGTACCTCGTATGAGAGATCAAATACCTTTCATCTCATAATAACCGCAACACAAGGTTTCTCTGATCTAGTATCCTAACTGTGCACATCCATTGAACAAAAAACATTTGCAGACACATTGTCTGTTTCTGTCCGTCTGTGGACGCTCGGTGTCATTTTCGGTGATGTTTAATGTTTCCCAGTGTGCCTCTATATTTCGCCGTATGTAAAAACTCGTGTGTGGAATATGGGATGACAGTACACACAGCTGTTTCAGACATACGAGGCTGTGTTTCTTCGTGAATTCATTCCTGGACACACTATACAGAGTGATTTTTTCCACCGTGTACAAACTCTAGGAATTGATCGATGAGGGGATACGGAACAAAAAAGGTCTAATGAACTTAAGTCCGGAAATGGAGGGTTTCAATGCTAGACACCATTTATTCAATTATGCAGTGTTACAGAGACTGCAGTCTAAAACGCGCTGTGCCATGTAGCAACAGCTACAGTATGTGTTGAAAATGGTTCCCATGTGCCTCAATGAGTGCACGCTCTGTCTCTCATGTTCACATTGGCAGTGTCAAAGGCAGCATGAATACGTCACTCCATTGTCTCCACAACTGGATCGTCTCTGCATACACGATACTTTTGAGATATCCCAATAACCAACAATCGCACGGGTTGAGATCCTGTGAACAAGCAGCAAGCAGGCTATGCAACTGAACCCCTTCGTCCGATCCATCGACCAGGGAAGACACGATTGAAATGCGTCCGAGCGTTAACGACGAAGTGGGCTGGAGCACCATCATGTAGCAGTCACATAACCCCTCGAATCACCAGTTGCACCTCTTCCAGCGGGGCAGGCAGTCAAAGTCCCCCTCAAGAAAAGCTAATAGTTCCGGCCTTTTGGGCAACTTGGAAGGAACACTGATCTCAAAATCTGGTCACGAATTATCCCGGCCCATACATTCCGGGTGCACCGATGCTGATTATTCACTGTCACCATGGGGATTCTGCATACTATCATACAGATGACTGCTATGAAATATAAAGATACCACTCCATGTATCTGTGAATAGGATGGGTGACGCATATCCAGGAATCATGGTTGCCTAGTGAAGAAATCAGTGACAGAACCGCTCCCGATGTGAAAAATCTGTCGCTAGTAGGCCATGGCCACGCTGTAAGTGCTACGGGTAATAACAATTGTCATGGAGCATGTTCCACACGGTCGTCTTTCTTATTCTGCATTGGCGGGCCAACAGCCTGGTACTGACACGGTGGTCGCCTTCCACAGTGTTAATCACATTTTCCTCCAAGTCTGGTGCCTGAACATTTCGGACACGTACTTCATGATTTCCTGCTATCTGAAAAGAACCTGACTGAGAGAAACGGCGAATCTCGTTGCAAACACTGAATGCTGCGGTTGTCGGCGGGGATGGGTCTCCTGATACAACCTTGCTGCCCACCGCCCGTTGCCATTTGCCTTTCTGTAAGTAAACACCATGTCGGCAAACTCTCGATTCGAATACGGAATGTACAATGCTGTACCACATCCATCACAAGGTGAGTCAGCAAGAGAAGTGAATCGGGCATAACATTACCAATTACTATGGCAGAAGAGGGCGCTAGGGCATGACGTACGAGGAACAGTACCACCCTCTAGGAGGAAACCATGCGTACTGTAACTGTGGGCTGTATGTTACTGTGCGTATTAGACTGCAGTCTCTGTAACAAAGTGTGATTGAATAAATGGTCTCTAGTATGAAAACCATGCATTACCGGACGTAAGTTCGTTAGACCTTTTAGGTTCCGTATCCTCTCATCGATCAATCCCTAGAGTTTGTATACGATGGAAAAAAAATCACCCTGTATAGTACTAACATTAGCTGGATAAATTTTTACGGAGTTTACATTATTGTTGATTGTTGCAAGTTTCATAATCTGAGGCCTTCGTTGCCGCAGAGACTTTCTAATTGTGAAGAATTTGTTAAAATAGCAGTTGAAGTCAAAACACTCGTCAGCGCATCGCATATTACGATCTTTGTGTGGTAAGTGGCCTTAGATAATCGATCCCGTTCGCCGCTGCTCTTGGGCGGTCGAACATAACGCATCTGTGGATGGTTTTAAGTGCCGCTGGAGTTTGAGTAGACGGCACTACCGCAGATTTTCGTTAGGCATTTTCACACAGGTGGCAGTTGTTGCAACTGTTGTATTCTTATCAGTATTCATTTTATAAATGAATAATATTGAAATCATATGGAATGGGAAACAGCATCTTGATTTACGTACTGGCTACATACATGTTCCAAAAACCTATAGGAGGAGACATGTTCTAATCTGATGCAAAAGATTACGGCGGAACCCAAATTATAAAGTGGTCACCAAAGGAGAGATATTTCATTGACTCCGATGTCGTTATATAATTTAGAAAAGGGAATGTCGATTATGACTACATGAAGCAGATTCGCAATGAGTCCCATGTTACTTTCTGTCTCAGGAAGAACGGAAGAGAAGGTTCTCCACAGTACGCTTTTCTGGGTCCAATTGAAAACTAAAATTTTAAGATCTTCTGTCTGGGTCGCATTGTGTGCGAATTCAATTCATTATGTTAGTGCAAGGCATTCAGATCCTTGATGGCGTTCAACGGTGTGACTGATGGTCGTAATTAGGACGTAACCAAGGGAGGGGATGGGGTTGCCGATCCCCGCCCCCCCCCCCCCCCCTTCCCTCCAATCACCCGAATGAAATTACACACGACATAGTTGCTGTGTAGTGAAGTGAAAAGATTTTTTAATTTTCAGTCATAAGACGAAAAAAGGATTTCCACTAGTTAACAAGGCCATCGATAGATTTGAACTATCGTAACACTATCGGCTATCGCTCATCCGTACTTCTGCTGAGATCAACTACTGTACATTGTTGGCCTTACTTGAGCTCAAATGTTGTTTCTAGTTACGCAGTTCAGTTCTTACTTGCAGTAGAATTTAGTGAGAGTGCCGTCGTTTATTGCTTTTGTTCTATATGCTGTTGTGATACTTTCTAATTATGTATTAGTTTGTAACAAAGGAAGAAGAGGAAAACCGATTTTGGTTCGTCCACTATAATAATCTAATTACCTACTTATAGTAGTTTAATATGAACACTGGAGTCGTCATTTGAAGACTGGTACAACTTTTGGGTTACAATTTTTCAGTATTTCAATAGGCAGCGGAGCGGTGAACATCATTTACAAATAACATATTAAAATCAGTGACTGGATTTATCTGTTACCAAAAATCGCGTCGATCAACAAAAAATTCGTCTAAACAGCGATGATTGCATTTCTTTACCAAAAAAAGAAAAATGCTCAGTTCTATCATTAGTAGCCCAAATGATATCTCCCAATATAGTCACCCAAGCGGTACTCAGTTATGGAAGCCAGTTCCGATAACGAACGATGGGATAGGGATTATGGAGAACGGAAGGGATATGTTTGTGATGACAACACATTCTATAGTTCGTTCATTTCTAAAAGGGTTTTTCAGGGAGCTGCTTGAATTGTCCGAGCCGACTGCGCCCTGCATCCCCGTTCCTCTCTCCAAAAAAATGTGTGTGAAATCTTATGGGACTTAACTACTAAGGTCATCAGTCCCTAAGCTTACACACTACTTAACCTAAATTATCCTAAGGACAAACACACACACCCATGCCCGAGGGAGGACTCGAACCTCCATCAGGACCAGCCGCGCAGGCCATCCTCTCTCCACCCCCACTTTTTTGTCCAGAATATATTTACGCTCTTGTAGTACTATCATAACTGAAGCTTTTTCAAATGTTATTTGATAACCTTCAAACTGTAATAGTCTTAAATTATAGCAACAATGAGATAAAAATATTTTTTTCTTTACTTCGGTAACATTACCGGTGCTTCCCTTGATTTGAGGAGTAGTTATTTATTTCTTGGGCGGACAGTACTTAATCTTGACGTTAGTCTGCGTAAGATGTCGACAGTATGCGTAGTTCAGCGATATTTACGTTGGAAGGCGGCTAGAGATACATTGCCACAAGAACAATGTTCTATTGTGCAATGTCTTTTTCTTAATATCCTTGGAATAGTGTGTCCAACGGTCACAAATTTAATGTATTTGTAAATAAATGTCATATAAACGACAACGTATGTTGTTAGTCGTAGAGGATTTTAATAACATCAAGTACTGTATAACCATATAATCACGGATAAATACAAACTTCTTCGTGAGGTCGCATACATTGGAAATATAGTGGAAATCAGTGTGTGAATCAGTGTTAGGATCCCAAAACTGTAGCTCATAGTGTTTGTGTATTCCGTTTTTTTTTTATAGATAAAATCGGTTGCTATAGTTTCAAGTTGACTGTCGAAATAATAATTTTCAAGGAAGTTATTGATCACTTAATGAAATGAAATAAACTTTAATTACATTTAAGACTGAACTGAGGAAATGAGGATACTTTTATGTGCTGATGGAATTCTGACTTGGTTTCAGATAAGTCGTAAATATAAACACAATATTGTAGTAGGAGAAAGATAGCTGTTGTCAAGGGGTTTGAACCTGTTTAACTTCATAAGTCAGTCAAATCAACGTTAAGATTTTCTGCTCTGCTATTGCCAACCTTATGTTAGAACAATGAGCTGAGTTTTATTAGAAACAGGCAAGACATATTTTAATTTTAATTCGTTTGGCAATACATTGAAGTTATATTGCCAAATAAAGAAATATTTAAGTGCAGTTGGGTACTGCTCGTATACTGTTTATACACTGTCGAGTCACATTGTGACCACCTGTCAGAAGCCTGAAGAATCACCTTTTGCAGCAAGGACTGCTGCGAGACGCACAGGAAGAGAGTGTATGAGGTTCTGGAAGGGATTTGTAGCCATGCCAACTCTAGTGCCGTGGTGTTGAGGATCCGTGGTGCACACAGCCCAATTGATGTGGTCCCACAGATTGTCGATTGGGTTTAAATCCGAGGAGTTTGGTGACTAGGGGAGTACGATAAACTAATCCTGGTTCCCTCGAACCACGCACGTACACTGCGAGCTTGAGTGACAAGCTGCACTGTCATGCTGGTGGATGTCATCGTGCTGAGGAAAAACAAAGTGCATGCGGCATTGGACATGATAACCAAGGATAGATGCTACTTGTGTGCCTTCCAGAATGGTGAGATCACCCAGAGAATGCCACCTAGGTACTCCACAGACCGTAACGCTTCTTCCTCCGGCCTGGAACCTTCCGACGATTTTGCAGGGCGATTGCCTTCAGATGTTTTACACCGTCCGCGCCAAAGGTCACGTGTCATCTGCAAGGGCTACCCGTCGTCACTCAATGGGCATCCATTTGCGGTTTTGGCGCGCAAATTGTAGCCTTCGTAGCCGATGAACAACAGTCATCACGGTTGCATGAGCCATGCATCTGCTGCGAAGGCCCGTACGCAGTAACGTTCGCTGAACGGTCGTTAAAGAGACGCTGTTGGTAGCCACTTGGTTGATTTGAGTGAGTTGCTAAACACCTATTCGCCTGTGCACATCTCCCCAGCCATTGTTCACCCATGTTGTCTATAGCCCATGGTGCACCACAGTTGCCTCAGCGCTGGTTTTGCATAGCGCCATATTGCCATGTACCGTATACTTCAACTATGGTGGCACACGAATATGTTACAGACTTAGCCGTTTCGGAAATACTTCTACACTTGGCCCGAAAGCCACTGATTATGCCCTTATGGATGTCTGGAAAATCACTGTTTCCGCATTACGACAATGACTAAACTGTTTTTCCGCTTCCCCCGACCCGCACTGCAAGTGCTGCCACCTGCCGTCTGTGAGAGGTTATTGCACGTTGACGTTTAATGTAGACGGTGGTCACATTAATGTAGCCGACCTGTCTATATATACTTTTTTAAGAAAAACTTTTCTTGCTTATAGACGAAATGCTATTTGTAAGAGGGCCTCCTGAAAGCAAATAATAGGCATAAAATTAAAAACTAATAAATAAATAATCCAAGAAAACGCTTTGGAAAAATTTGCATTAGAAGAAAGGTTGCATAAAATGGGGAGAGCATATATCACCACCAAAGACCTCTACAATAAAAAATGCCCATCCAAAAATGCAAAAATAAGGCATTACAACGCAGTAGTGAAGCCAGAATGCCTACACGCAAGCGAATGCCTTGCATTAAATTACAATTTAGATAAATTATAAGTACTAGAAAGGCGAATTACAAGGAAAATAGTAGTACCGCAAAATACAGCAGAAGGTTGGAAATTACGAAGTAATGCTTAAATATACCAAAATCTAGAAAATATTTCAAACTTAATGAGGAAAAGACGACTCATGGTTTTTGGACATCTATTTCGAATGCAAGACAGTAGATTTGACACATTTGTGGGGTAAGAACTCCACAAGAAGATGGGTCAACGAAGTAAAAAAGGATTTTGAAAGAAACAATATAAAAATAGAAGATATAAACAACAGAGAAGCCTTTCTGGAAAAGTATTGAAAATGGAATGATTCCAAGGCTAAACAGACTGATTCAAAATGGCCTGAATACAGTAGAGACGTAGTGAACAGATGAAGGCTTACTGGAAGAAAAGAAGAAAGGACGAAGAATGGGAATTGGTACGTGGTCCTCAGATGGCCTATCCACAGCAAAAAAAGAGCCCTGTAAGATCCTCTTCGACAATTTGAACTCCCCAACCCCACCCCTCCCTCTCCCGTTTGACAAATTCTGGCTACGTCATTTCTCACCACATAAGCTTTTATAACATCCATCGGTGTTCAGTTCTACATTTTGTGTTCCATAATATTCAGGGCGAACTGGCGGTTGTCAGTATCTTGCTTCCACAATATGTCGACGCTGAGTCTCCTGGCTATCTTCCAGTATGTACTGGAGACAACACTGAACTCCCCTATTTAAAACCTCATCGACGCATGCATGGGGTGCCCAGTTGTTGCTGTGCATGTACGGATTGAGCGGATGCGCTTCTGCTGCAAAGCCTTTGTGCTTCTGAGAACAACTCGCCTCATCAATGTCATATTGATTGTCTTCACAGCTACGTAGAGCACGAAGTTTTTCTATTACAAGATTCCATGCAGAGTCTAACTGGAAACCGCTGTTACGATTGATAGGATCCTCAGTCAGCCTTATTTCCACTGATTCGTTAGTTCCAGTAGTTTGAAGTATGGCCTACAATTATTGTTGCGTTGTATTTCGTCGAATGATCGGCAGAAATCCAGTGTTCTGCGATAAAGTATTTGCTGACTTGGAGAAGGCGAGTCTGCCGCTGGTGGTGAAAAATGCTGTCCTGAATAATGGGCGTCGATTGCCCAACAGTTGGTATGATTTGCCGCACACGCACTCAGCTGTGTTAACACCTGCCTTACTTTGAATCGTCTTTGACCGATCCCAGAATCGCCGACATTTTTAAAGAAGGACGAAAGATAACGTTAACCATGTATTTTTGAAGTACTCTGCCTAGTTTCGCGGGAACATATGTTATGTGGTAGGCTGGTTGACGTCTTGAAGGCCCCATCCTCTCTCTTATTCTTCCGCTTACACGTCTGTTGTGCTCTCCGTATCTGTTGAAATGAATACCCAATTTTCAGGAACACAGTGTGGTGTTCCAGTTCCGCTTGCAGGTCGTCGGTATCTGAGATGGCGTGGTCTCAGTGACTCAAGGTATTCAGAACTCTCATTGTTAGTGCCAGATGATGGCAAATAGTTTGCTTGTAAAGGCAGGTGTATATGATTGGGCTTTCGACTACCGCATTGTCCATGTGTACCATCGCTCTTACGTCGCACGAACACGCTCAAAAGCTACAAACAACATTCTGGGTGTTAAAATTACAAACAACTTCAGTTGGAAGGACCACATAGATAATATTGTCGGGAAGGCGAGCCAAAGGTTGCGTTTCATTGGCAGGACACTTAGAAGATGCAACAAGTCCACTAAAGAGACAGCTTACACTACACTCGTTCGTCCTCTGTTAGAATATTGCTGCGCGGTGTGGGATCCTTACCAGGTGGGATTGACGGAGGACATCGAGAGGGTGCAAAGAAGGGCAGCTCGTTTTGTATTTTCGCGTTATAGGGGAGAGAGTGTGGCAGATATGATACACGAGTTGGGATGGAAGTCATTACAGCATAGACGTTTTTCGTCGCGGCGAGACCTTTTTACGAAATTTCAGTCACCAACTTTCTCTTCCGAATGCGAAAATATTTTGTTGAGCCCAACCTACATAGGTAGGAATGATCATCAAAATAAAATAAGAGAAATCAGAGCTCGAACAGAAAGGTTTAGGTGTTCGTTTTTCCCGCTCGCTGTTCGGGAGTGGAATAGTAGAGAGATAGTATGATTGTGGTTCGATGAACTCTCTGCCAAGCACTTAAATGTGAATTGCAGAGTAGTCATGTAGATGTAGATGTAGATGTAGATCTCCATAGCAAATGTTATGTTTCCATGTATGGAAGCGTGATGTTAGAGGAAATCTCGCAGATTGTCTAATCCACTAGACGAAACCATTACAGTATAATCAACGTATTGCCAAGATACTGTTGGTTGTCAAACTGCCGAGTCGAGTGATCGCTCCTCAAAATCTTTCCTAAAAAGATTGGTTACCATACCATCAGATTGTTCATAATACTCTCTGTTAAATAAAATGTATGTAGGGGAGAGAGTGTGTTCAAACAACGCTGTTAGGTCAGTCCCAAACCTTCTGTTGGTGAGATGTAGCTATCCCACCACAGACACTTCTATGAAAATGAAAATGGAGCCAACGTCAAAACTGACGAATATGTCGTTGCTTTTCAGCTGATACAACTAGCAGAATTTATATGTGGACACTTGCTTATCATGATCTGAATAAAGAAGATAAATACTTGGCAAAATCATGCGTGCCTGCTCCAGTATGGCTCACAATAGGTCGTAGGGGCACCCTCTTTATAGATCTTTAACAGTCAGTGCAGCCTAGTAAGAAATGAACTGTGTAGTCTGTCTCTTAATGATCTTCTTTGGTAAAGAACTCAAAGTTCCGGTATACATTTTGTCACTATACATTGATATGTGGATTGTATGGTCTATGGATTTAATAGGCCATTAATGTGGAGAACAAGTAAATGAAATAAATGTTCATGATAGGGTCGATGGACATGAAGAAGGAAGAGGAAGATTTCGGTTTAATGACCCATCGACGCCGAAGTCAGTGATTGATGAGGAGTGCTGGTATTCGCCGTAGTCAGTTTAGGGGAATCGCGGAATTTCAACCTTGCGCGTCCAGTCTGCAAACAAATGCGCCACCTATGTCGGCCTAGAAAACAAATTTGTCTCATCGCCTTGTTGTTGCGTTGGTCGAGTGTGGGTTTCTTGCACGTCTGGATAGTGGCCTAGGAACCTACGGGAGTTGGCGAATTGATAGATCACCTACTCTGTGCATCACTGGGATTTTCCTAAAGCAGCGAATTTCTTCGTTCCATCATGTTCACACTGCTATCAAAGTCGGTAAACAGTGTACTCACGAAGGCTCATCAGATGTGAAGTCACGGATATGATTGTAGAGATTCGCGTTACCCGTAGATGCAGTCTCCTTCAAGTGCTCAAAGTTTTCAGAAAAATACCTTACTTACTCTTAGTCGTGAGGGTCAACAGCTCCAGAGAAACACGGGCGCTCCGGATGGCCTGTCTTTGCGAAAAATTATCAGAAAAATTAAGGCAATAATACAACCAAAAGAACACGCAGTAGAGTATATTCTCTCGATTTTTGCAGGTCTTTCGAGCAAGATCTTTGGTGCCATGTTTTTCCCAACTGAAGATTTACTTTAGCTTTCGTAACAAGCTCATTTGTTACGTTGTTTGTGAAAGATTCTAGTGTTTACCTAACTATTTGACCTATTAGTGCCTATTGTGACGGGTAACTGTGACGCGTTTATCTACAACTTGATATCATTTCCCATGAAATTTGTCAAACTGTAGCAAGGAAACTCGCTGAACAACTGAAATACGTTCTTATTATCATGTATCTAAGCTATTAAACGTAAGAGTGTATATTTTCTCGTGTGTATTCTGCTTCTTCAGTTTACGGATTTATTTGTTGATGCATTAAAACACCTTGCAATAATCTGTTGTATCTAGTCACAACACCAGACGGGAAAAACAGTAGATAACAATCTGGAAACACGATTCGTGGACAATCGTGGATACATAGACCACAGTTGCCATTGATCGAGCCTTGGGAGGTGAATGGGGAGAGGGTGGCTCCCACGTTTCTGCAGTGTGTCGACGCGTGGGACGATATTGCAGAGCGGCAATCGATGCACAGAGGTGGCGGCCGAGCGAGCTGCGACCACGGGGTCACGATGTCACAGTCGCCGCCGAATTACCCTGCCGTGGCATCTGGACACGCGCCAGACTGTTCACTTCAGAAACTAAGGTATGGTAGCGGCCGTTGACCGCCCAAAATCAGTCACCTATACCACTGAATGACGCACATTACCTCAGGCAGGTCTGCCTCCTTCAAGAACTCGACATAGTGTCCATAATCGCTCTCTTGAGCTCATCACTCGACATTCCTTATATCAACTTAACTCCAGCAGTGTTCCGTCACTGTCCAGGCCACCCCTACAAAAAATACATCAGCCTTCAGCTCTACAGGCATGATTTCATTCAGGCTGACCACTTCTCGGTCTAAACTAATGTATTACAGCAATATTTAAATAAAGACATGTCATAAACAGGGCTACACTCAAATCATTTACAATAATTATAAATAAAGGTTGTGCAGGTGCACTCACGATAAATGATAACAGATTGTCGTTATATATTATTTAGACAATTATTTCTGCATTCTTAACGGAAGCATCTTTTTGTTCTCTCTTCAACTGTGGTGTCCGCTAGCACATGAGCTTAACCAGTTTTTAATAGCACATGCAGTCAACATTTAAAGGAAGTTTAAAGAAGCTAAATAGTAAACCGTTCATTAAATAAAAACACAAGTTTGGCAAAATGTGAGGTGTTGATGCTGTGTTTATTTGCTGTGTAAATGTGGAGAATGCGATGTTCTGTCGAACATTTGCGTAATGAAAGAGAGATGAAAGGCGTCATAAATCAGTAGATACAGTTACGTAGATTTCAGGGATGATAGCTATAGTGTAATGCTATCATCTGAGATAATGTTTGTTCCAATCACATGGAGCGGTTAACAGTTATTTCAGAGAGGCATTGTGAAAATGTATACTCGCTGTGGAGTATTAACTTTTGTAGTTCTCAAGGTACTGAATTATTTTTGTGTCATTGGATGTGCCTGATCTGTCTGAGATCCACGATGTATTCAGATTTGCATTAATGTGTAACTGTGATTTAGTGTCGAAGTTCAGAGAGCTGTAACTTAGCCATCTTTAAGATTGTCTGACACCCTGAGATTTCATGTAGCATTGTCTATCATCAAGGGACTGTTGATCCAGATTGTCCATCCTTAACGGCGATTCGGCGTAGATCCCTCAGAGTGGCTGGTGAGTCACGTCGTCCATAAACAGCCCTTTTCAATCTATCCCAGGCGTGTTCGATAGGGTTAATGTCTGGAGAAGATGGAGGCCACTACAGTCGAGCGATGTCGTTATCCCGAAGGAAGTCATTTACAAGATGTGTACGATGGAGGTGCGAATTATCGTCCATGAAGACGAATGCCTCGGAAATAGGCTGTCGATATGATTGCACAATCGCTCGGAGGATGGCATTCATGTATCGTACAGCCGTTACTGCGCCTTCCATGATCACCAGCAGCGTACGTCGTCCCCACATAATGCCACCCCAAAACAGCAGGGAACCTCCACCTTGCTGCACACGCTGGACTGTATGTCTAAGGCGTTCAGCCTGGCCGGGTTGGCTCGAAACACGTCTCCGACGATTGTCTAGTGAAGAGAACGTGATGCCAATCCTGAGCGGACCATTCGGCATGTCGTTGGGCCCATCTGTACCGCGCTGCATGATGTCGTGGTTGCAAAGATGGACTTCGTCATGGACGTCGGGAGTGAAGTTGCGCATCATGCAGCCTATTGCGCACAGTTTGTGTCGTAACACGACGTGCTGTGGCTGCACGAAAAGCATTATTCAACATGGTGGCGTTGCTGTCAGTGTTACTCCGACCCATAATCCGTAGGTAGTGTCCATCCTCTGCAGTAGTGGCCCTTGGGCGGCCTGAGCGAGGCATGTCATCGACAGTTCATGTCTCTCTCTCTATCCCCTCCATGTCCGAACATCATCTCTTTGGTTCACTCCGAGACGCCTGGACACTTCCTTTGTGGAGTCCTTCCTGGCACAAAGTAACAATGCGGACGCGATCGAACCTCGGTACTGACCGTCTAGGCATGGTTGAAATACAGACAACACGAGCCGTGTACTTCCTTCCTGGTGGAATGACTGGAACTGATCGGCTGTCGGACCCCTTCCGTCTAATAGGCGCTGCTCGTGCATGGTTGTTTGCATCTTTGGATGGGTTTAGTGACACATCTGGACAGTGAAAGGGACTGTGTCTGTGATACAATATCCACCTCAACGTCTATCGTCAGGAGTTCTAGGAACCGGGGTGACGCATATCTGTTTTGGTGTGTGTGTGTGTGTGTGTGTGTGTGTGTGTGTGTGTGTGTGTGTGTGTAATATTCCAAAGTGGATGTTGTATTATTGCTTATCTACATCCAGCGTCTAGGTGAAAATTACAGATAACAGTCTTCGTCATGTTAAGGTTAATCCGGGATTTCTGTTATAAGCGACTGAAGCAGTTAGTCGAGATTTTCGTTTCGACAGTTTTTCATCACAAGTTAAAGTTAGATCAAAAAGTGCGATAGCTTGAGGACCGATGACCTTAGCAGTTTGGTCCCATAAGACCTTACCATAAATTTCCAGTTTTTTCACACGTTTTGATCACATGAGGCTGTTTTCACCAAATCACAACACAAATTTTAATCACATGAGAGACACTTGCATAATACTTTTTTTTTTTTTAAAGTCATTATATATGTGCAGTACAAGTTCTTACATGCATTAGTTATGGACATATTTGGAATTGAATAAAATTTTGTAAATGCGGCATTGTGTTGCGTAATTAGGTGGAAAACATTAATCTCATGCTTTATAGCCGAGAATTGGAAGAGACAGCACCGAAAAGAAGGCGAGGTAGCAATCTTCGGTTGACCCAGGAAGTTGCCGTAAATCTTGAGATATATGTCCACATTTTTCTTGTCAAAGTAGCTCTAGTTGTGAGAAGGATGTTCAAATCTGTCCACTTTACGCCTTTCAGTTTCGCTTTTAAAGTAGCAACTAAGTGAGCTGTTGCAGACAAACGTGATACAGCTACGGTTCGTATTGTTAAGGCTGACTGGAATGAAATGGAGACGGTGAATTCAGCTGGTAGCACGTAGCCTAGACCCCTCGAAATAGACTGGGTTTATTGAGTATACCCTACGTAACACCCAACAAATAATTGTTGATGAAATAGAAATTTTGATATAGGTCGTTGAAATGAATTCACTGACCAGTGAAAATTTGTGCCGGACCGTGACTCGAACCCGCTTTACGCGAGAGGTAGCCTTAACGGCTTGGGCTGCCCGAGCACGTTTCCTGTCCAACGCAAATTTCGAACTTCGCATACTACTTTTACATAAAAAATATTGACGTGCCCATCTGGTGGACATATTCTCCTATAGTGCCACGTGTCCTCAGTCTATGAGACATTGACGCATGATGTGGAGTTCATGAGCATTACACGACGACCATAAAAATTTCTTTCACTCATCGTACGGGTTTGTTTCAATTAGCAGACGTTGTTGACATTTGGGTAAAAGATGAGTGCCTTTCACCGTTAAAATCGCGTAAATAATTGAAGTTCATTTTTTCCTCTCGCAATAGGGTGGTTACCCAAGACGAAATTCAGCGACCATAATGTTGCAGACAGTGCGTGCCACGAAAAGCCTGGTGGACGAGGACCAAATAAACGGCGAATAAGGGAAAATACCTTTGTAGTGTTTGTGTGAAAGATATTGGGTTGGTAAATTTAGAACTTTCCGCTGTGTATCGTTGACAGCATATTGTAAGGTCCTGTAATTGTGTTGTCGCTTGGTGGTGTGTTAAACAGTGACCAGAAAGTTGAAAGTTGGTGCACATTTCTCACCATTAATTCTGTTCCTGGTAGACTGTACAAACCTCTTCCATTCAGGAATTGCTGGCACTTGTAGTGTGGGCTGCGCTGAGTGGAGCCGGTAGTTCTACACCGTCGGGCGTGGCCAGTACTTGGATGGGTGACCGTCCGTTTGCGTCATTTACTGATGACAATTTTCCTATCGTCTTTACGGCAGAAGGGACAGGACGGGTGGCGTAGTATCCCATGAATTTAGGACATGATACACTGTTGATGGGGAAACCTCTGTCGGATGGTGACGTTAAATTCGGCGGGCCCCTTGATGCTCTACGAGGGAAGTAGGCTATTTGCCGGCACCGGGTTTCATCATCGCGCTGACATGCAGTTACAGTCATACACACTTAACAAGTACAGTTACACCAACAGTTCTCACACTTCGCTAAGGGAAGGTGCCTGCGGGCGCGTACCTTTCCTATTAGGTGGCTGAACCTGCTGCCCATCTGTGTCTTCCTGCCATTCATGCCATACTGCTTCACATTACTTTAGTGGAGCCACTTACACACGTCTACAGTGTATCTTCCAAGGTGGGTGTGATTATGTCAGATGGAATGAGACTGATCATAGTTGAGTTTAGACCAGTAATCTGTTGTAATGGATTGCTGCTTGAGTTACGTTTAAGTATATGAAGTTCCACAACACATATGTGATCTACTGATGTTACAGAGGGAGAGAATTTAAGTCTCTAGGCCTCTTACAGATGTTGGGAGAACAATGCGTAGAGATTTACGTAGAATATGGCAGTACTCGTTTCTTGCGATATAATTACAAGTAACTCCATCTGCATTCCAAGTAATGTTAACACAGTTTGTAGAAAACAAACAGTCCCCTAGTATGTCCGTGCGCTGTGTCGCCTGATTCGTAAGGTTCCCTGTGGAGAGTCGGTGTAACTTCGTGAAACACCGTGAAATTCTTTCTTGTGACGCAGTGGGGGGGGGGGGGGGGGTGAGAGAGAGAGAGAGAAAGAACCTGTGTGATATTCAGTTTGCAGACCTATGGATGAGGAAAGTGCATATCCTTTATTGAACAGTGTGCTTATAGCTCTTAAGGGTATGTATTTTAGAGCACATGTTCACTAGACTTTTTTTGCTGCGAATGGTCGTTCCTGTCGTGTCCCTGAATACTGTCCATTCCTCCTGACGCTGTGTAATTTCACTCTGTATAATTTGACTCTTGAAGCGAGCACTAAAAGTATAAATGCCTGTGCAGTATTATCTACAGACACATACGTATGTCTGGAAACGTTACTACTGTTTTAACCAAGTGAATAGCTTTTTTTCCCCCCCCTCCGCGGCAATTTGGACTTTGGTAAACGCACTCTCATTCTGAAATACCTAGAACTCACTCACAGAAAGGGGAAAAACGCTGTACGTCACACCATGAGATGGCAGTAATTTTGTCGGATGATGGTTTTCATATTCATCCAGTGTTCCTGACAATTTTTAAAGCAAACTTCGTGCACACTGGACAGTGCATACGATGGTGTTCAGCAAACCAGAGAAAATGTTAATCGCCTGCGGAGTCAGCACGCTAAAAAGCCTGTACAATCGCCTGTAGCCTTAATACTGAAATGAGTTTGACGAAGAGGAGACTCAACAAGTTTCTTCAGGTATCCCATATCCAGGTGAAGCCTTTCATTAATGATAAGATCCCTCAAAACTACTTCCGGGCTCAGCTATAGCCTCCATTTCCTGCGCATTAAACGCCTCTTTTGGGTGTAGGTGCATTCGACGTTTTGCTTCGTTTGAAGAGAGACAAACTCGTCACGTGCCCGTCCACTTGGCTGTGAGTGGCATGTCGATGACAGGAGTAGATTACTTTGCGCAGGCTACAACATACGTCCTCCTTATCACCAAATATGAAGTGCTTACTGCTGGGAAGACGTCTACATCTCGTGCCAGATCAAAGCAGATGTAGAAGGGGAAGATCGATTAAACATAGGTAATCCTAATGTATGTCGTTAATGAATCCCATAGAAAAATCAAGAGAAGTCATTGCAAACAATTGTTGCTCGCGCTTTTGTGTGTGTGTGTGTGTGGGGGGGGGGGGGGGGGGCTACGAGCATACGCGAAAGAGTTGTGCCCCAATTCATTTACTTCCAAGCCTCACATCAGAGAGATGAGTGGTGTGTTTATGGGATGCAAGCAGTTTCGTTCCGAGCCTGCTGCATTGTCTTGTAGGGTCACTGGCGGACCTGTCGGCGACTGGTTTTATTCCGAACGTCTTCTATCGTAGACAGTTCAAATCAACACCCAGAAAGGGATCAACATGTGCTAGGCTGTTATGAATGATTTCACATTGCAGGTTACTTGTGTTTAGCCGCTATCTTGTTGGAATGTGTGCGAGTAAAGGGCGTGGGTAAGAGAGAGAGAGAGAGAGAGAGAGAGAGAGAGAGAGAGAGAGAGAGAGAGAGAGAGTTGCTCCATAACGTTACAAAATAATAATTCTTTTCACACGATGAGATATACCAATAGCTCCCGTGACTAAGAGGTGAGACACAGTGCAGTCGAATTGGCGAACTCAAGGTTAATTATTGATCGTCTGATAGACCGACAGGTATAAGGAAGCCTTTTAAGCGATTTACACGAATTACTTTCCTTTAGATTGCAGTAACGTTTTGACAACTTGACGAGAATACACATAAGGGAACAAACGCCATAACTGCGGCTAGACAAAAACTTAAAAGATGCGCAAATAGCCATGAATGAAACTAACTAGCCGTACTAGATACATACAGAACAGTCCTTTTGATTGGCAGGTGCATGACTGGCCAGCATTCCCGTCATTCATCGTTTTTCCACGTGGACTCCTTAGGCGATCTGCAACATCAAAGCGAACGCATAATTACCTCAGTCCTTGACGTCGGCCATGCAACAGTAAAATACGGCAATAGTGAACTAGAGAACTACGTAAATATGGTGGAACACAATAATATTACCCAAATAAGAACACTTTCCTGTGCCAAGATCTCCATCTTCCCTCCCTGGAGCGTGCTCGACGAGTTTTCTCGTGCATTCTGACTTGGATGGTGCCCAGGTCGTGGTTTAGGGCCGATCTCTCCCAAGGACCTAAAGTTTCAGTCGCCTCTTTCGGTGTCTGTTACGTCCACTTCTTCAAAAGTTCCGCCAGCTTTTACACCGACGAGTCTAAGTCTGTTGATCAGATTGGATATACTTTTACACCTCGTGTCAGCATGGAACTCCATTCGCTGCCGTTAACATGCAATATGTTTACGGCAGAGCTGACGGCCGTTAGCAGAGCCCTCCATTTTATTAAACGGGATTCTCTTGATCATGTTTATAATATGTAATGACTCAATGAGCAGTCTCCAGGCTACTGACCGATGCTGTTCTTGCCACCCTGTGGTCTCTGCTACCCATGACCTTCTCGGTGACCTTCGTCATGTTGCCTGGTTAGTTGTCTTTCTGTGGGTTGAACTAGCCAACCGTTTGGCTAGAGGACCATTTACTCGCTGTCAGTTTGCTATGCCCATCCCGGGTACAGATTTGCAGGTCCACACGAGATTTTTGCTCGCTTGGAAGTAGAATGACATCTTGTGGGTTACTGCACTAAGTAACTCCGCACTATCAAGAAGGCTATTGCAGCTTGGCTCTCTTCCTTCCGCTTCTCCCGGAAGGAATCCACAGTCTTACTTCGTCTCCACATCGCTCATACCAGGTTAACCCATCGTTTTATTTTGTGTAACGAGCCATCTACACATAGTGATTGTGAAGCCTTACAGACAATAGCTCATATCTTTATGGAATGCCTCCCCCTTTTTCTTTTTGCTCTCCATGTTACATGCTACCTTTTTCTTTTTGCTCTCCATGTTACATGCTATGTATGGAGTTCGGGACTCATCGGCTCTAATGCTGGCAGACGATTCACTGATGGCTGACGTGGTTCCCAGTTTTCTCCGTGCAAAGTTAAATGTTTTTAATCTATATTCGGAGCAGGGTCAGGGTGATTGAGGATGGGGGCCCTCCTGCTGTGTGCTAAGTCGGGGATTTCCCGACCCTACCTCCTTGACCAGGCTACTGTTTCACCCCTATTTTTCTCTACGTTAATCGCTTTTAGATTCGGTTTGTCTCCTTTGTGCCTCACCCAATTTTCTGTTCTAGGTGTCCCATGTTGCTGAATGGTGGACATATTGACTTCAGTGGCTCAGGGGTGGGACAGCTGTCGGTGGGACGTTTCCTGTCGCTTTCAGAGCCCCAAGGACGCCTGCCTTCGCCATTCCCTATTTCCTTCAGCTCTCTTTTATTATTGACGGTACAAAATACGTCAGTTACGTTTTTAGCCTTCTCGCTTTTATTGTTGTCAATCTCCTGACGAGATCGAGAAGCGTTCTCGGTGTACGTCTCTACTCCTGGAGGCAACACTCTTGGATCGAGATAATGATTACCGTTTTGTTTGATCCCTTAAGCCCCCCACCCTTCCGCCCACCCCCATCGTTAACCAACCGACCGACAGACACACAGAACGAGGAAAGAATATTGGCACTTAACGTACATGTCAAAGTTATTAGAGACTGAGGTGCAGCTGTGTAGCACGGGGCATACACTTAAAGTACGGAATCACCAAATACAGTTAACATAAGGGAGTTTTAATCCTACTCCTGCCGAATCTGGCTCCAGACTCACAACTACTACATGTCTCTCCGATTAACCATAAATAACGGATAATCTTTGCAAGTATTCTCCATTTTTAACACGACAATCGAATGGGAGGTTGAGGATCCTAACCTTAACCCATCTGAACATCTCTAGGACGAGTTTGAGCCAATGGACAGACAGACAGACCAGAACAGTTCACCAACACGGAGGATAACTGGAGGAAATACATGTACATATCTACTATAACAGTGGAATGGTGTCTGTGAAGAGTTGAAGATGTGAAGAGCGCGCGCGCGCGCGCGCGCGCGCGCACACACACACACACACACACACACACACACACACACACACACACACACACACACAACGGCAATACAGTCCAGAGAGCCACAGTTCTGTTAAGCGTGCTCTCGAACACAAATGAATATAATGTCCATTTCGTGTAGAGGACATATAGAAATTCAGTAGAAAGTAGTATCAGTTGTTATCGATAAGCAGTGGCGCCATGTAACGTAATACATTGTGTTCGCTTATTGTACGGCTTCAGACGAATGGCAGAGCATGAGTCCGGAACAGCGATGCCTCAAGTTATAAGAGCGTGTAAATAATCAAAGACTAGCAACGAACACCGTTGATTTTTCCGCAGTGTCTGGGGACTTTAGTGTAACTGTGGTGCTCTTATACGGAGTAGGTTTCCGCAAACGTTCTCGGATTAATTAATAAAAACACCAACTACAACAGATTTATTTTCACTGTTCGCGTGCTAGCCACACCAGAAAGAAGCGGATTAAGGCTTAATTCTCAATGACAATTTCACATATGGTGAACTGAACTGGGAGGTTCACTGGTGTACAGTAAACAGCAGCGTGCAACTGCAAGTGGCCTTTTATTGGCATATTGAGGGTCTTTGATCCGACGTAAAATTGTAGCTTAAACCGAAATCGCAGCGGTCCACACTGCTGGCGCTGTGTGCCGTATTGATGCAAGCAATCACAAGCACGACCGCATTCTGGCGTTGGACTGAATAGAAAGCGAAAAGCTATCTACGAATGCGGAGTTGGGCCGTTAATTCTACGCTTTTGACTCTGCGCTCCCATTGTTGCCTCTGCCTGTCCACTACTAATCGGTTGCGGATTCAATAGCTGTCATGTAGGACTCGACACCATTCACGACAATATGAAACGGGAACAGTCTCAGAGAAATGACCGAAACGATACTTTTAAAAAAATGTGCAGATGCAAAAAGGAACATTTACGATAAAGAACTGTAGATTAATCTGTGTTTGTCATTCGAGAAAATTAGTTAGAACTGGCACAGTGCGTTACTCTGAGCCTCGTACCAAGATATTCCTGAAATTCCTTAAAACGTAACGACACTGTAGTCTTTACTTATGCAGAAGTTTTGTATAAAAAAGCATGACACGTGCAGACCTCACTGTGAAAGTGTGGTAACCCCCAAATAGGTAGAATTTTCTAAGCAGTACTATCAAATAACCAACTTAGTACTTTGTGGGCTCAGCACGAACTGTGCAGATAACTCTTATACGTAACATCATCCAAACAAAAGGCGCTAAGTATCTTCCAAAGATAGTCCCTGACAGGTTGCTTCGTTTCAAATACACGTTTGAATTGAGGAGCCTGCTGAAGGGCAACCAGTTACTGCATCAATACGCACCACATGGCCACTCGGCAACATTTATAGCAGAGCAGGGAAGAAACGTTATCTGTTTTGTACTAAACCCGCCGTGGACATTCCATGTAACATCTTGGGTGGACGTTGCTGAATTACAGTGCCAGATGTATAACGATGGAGGGCGCGACTTCGAAATTTGTCTTCCGTGAGAAAGCGATTGTAGTCCAGTAACAGTCGAGGCTGCCTGTGACGGCTAACAGTACTAAATATCACTGTGCTCGTAGTTCGCCCGCAATAGGTCTCCACTAGGTGAGTAGAGTAGTGGTCGGCAAACTTTTATGCTTAAGAGCCAATATTGACATTGTAGGGCGACACCACAGGCCGCATCAAAAGGTGGGGGGGAATGTGTTGTGGACACTCAGATTGATTCAATTTTCATGAAACCTGAACCTGGTTATTGATAGAAGCTTAGCACGTACACATTTTGAACGTACATGGTATGGGTATCACAGTAAACTTTTAAGTGAAAAGGAACTACATGCATTTTTCTGAAGGCTTACGTAGTGACTAGTTCTGAATACCTAGATGAACACAATGTCCAGTGCTATTGCAGGAAGAGCCCATGTTTCTTGTTGCGATTTCCTGGCACATATTCTAGGTATCTTCACGTCATACTATTTGAAAGAATACAAAGCAACTGCAGCACACATCTTTGAATCGAACTTTGGTATTAGGTGACATATAACAGAGATGGTTTTAAATAATATAACTTCATTAATTCAGAATTGTCACAAAGGGATAGAATGGCAAATGATAGCCTTGCGTATATAAAAGGCTGTAAAAGACAGTCTGATCTGTAATATTTTGCATGATGTTTGCAAGTAACTCACTCCTATTGGGGTGAACACTTCGGTCACCTTTCCAGATCGGACGCTATGTAGGCATTAGTGATCCACAGAAGACACAAACAAACTTAAATAAATAACAAGGAACTACATTTGTAGGTCAAAAGACGTTTCTGAAACCTTAATGTAGTACAAATTATTGTTCTTCATACAAATGAAGTAACAAGACTAATATAAATGACTTACCGTACGTCAGGCGACTCAAAAACAGAGAGATGTTACTAAAAAAAACGGAAGAAGCTTCTCTTTTTGTCTCACTGACGACAATGGCGATATATGTATATAAGAAATCGTGTAACCACTTTTCAGCAAGCAGCAGCGCTGTTGAGATCAAAAGATATCCAACTGCCACTTTTCCCGTCCTGGCCACTTCACCACACCTTCCCCAACCGATCTTACTATTACTTGAAAATTTACGTAAATTAGTGCTTCATATTAATTAATAACAATAATTGCAATATGGAACACGATCACAAATGTTTACTAAATGTTTTCAATGCCATTTTTCTTTTACTCCTTGCATTGTACTACAACAGCCTTAATTTTATTTCATATTTTTTGTAACAAATATGTGTCGTATTTGAATATGACCATCTGTATAACGCACATTCCGAATTCGTATTGCTTCCGTTTGACATTTATACCACAGAATCTGATTGGTGCTATTTGCATGCTGATAACGCTCGTGAGTTTGGAAGACAGACAATAAAATATTCCCCATCTCATTTCTATTAACCCTACAGTGACCGCGCTACATACCAATCTGCCCCTGACGTAAGTTCACAGCCAAATTCACCAATGTCAATTAAAATTAAGCACCTCTTAAAATATTGCTGTCTCTGTAAGTATTTTTGTTTGTTGTTGAAGAAAAATACACTCGTGAAAAGCTGTTAACGTTATATGACGTTTTGGATTCCATTATTCGTTTCCAGAAGCATGTTATTCTAAAATACGGCTGACAAACGCGGGCCGCTCGAACACTTGACGACCACTGTTGGAGAGCAACCACAAACGGTCCACACCCAATGCTCGGATTAACATACATAATTGCATGTGTATGAGCAGCAGTGTATTTTCTAAGGAGAACTTATCAACACGGAATCTCAGTAACTACAAGGAATGGAGTACCACTCGTAGTCATCTAACATGGCGTAGGAACAGTGGTCGCACAAAGACCCTAACTGATCGGGATCTGAGACGAATATCATGCGTTGTCAAAGACAATCGCTTTCAAACTCTACAGGAATTCCTGCTGTGAATGAATTCATATCTGCCTCAGTCAATTTTCGAGCGAACTTAGCTGAAGGAACTGCACGAAATGGACATTCGTTGTCGTATACGTCGTAAAAGCCCATTGCACACAGCGGCAAATAAATCTGCAGTGAGCCAAACAACACACAACCTGGACAGTAGCTAGCTGACTGAGTGTAGACCCGTGATGATGTCGGGCGAGTCGAGAATTTTAGCATCTTTTCCACTGAAGTAAGTTGTCGAGTTCACCAGTGGCCCAATGAGGCGTTTAGTCGCAGTGTGTGGAGGCTGTAACTGAGGCCAGAGGCAGTTCTGTGTCGTTTTGGGGATTTTTCTCATATCACGACTTGTTGACATTTCAACATTCTCCGTGGACAATCTGCCCTTTGCTTTACATGTGCTACATTTTCGTGACGGGGATGCTGTCGATACTCCCGCCACCAAAGACAACAGCCTTGTTCACGCCCACTTTCCTGGTTTGACGGAGGCAAAGGCATTCTGTAGCATCTCCATTGGCCCTCTGTATCTTTAAGAATACCAAATAACATCCCCACAATATGGCAGTTCTATGGCACCTACTCATCAGTAGGTGGCATCAACTGTAGATGACACACCTGAAGAAACTTGTGGACTCTCGTCCTCGTTAAATTGAAGCAATGATCAGGGCTAAAGGTGGTGGTGCGCGGTATTATCGTGACGGTCCTGGGGTAACTTTTTGTTCGTCACGGTAATGCGCCTACAGGGTAATACGTGCAACTCCTGTGACTGAAATTATTACTGATTCCTGTTTTAATCGAGTGACAGTGCCTACTGAGCCGTGGCGCTCGTTACTGGCGTGCCAGTCTCTTGGATCTCCATTACCGATCCTTGGATGTTTCTTATCTTCGCTTGCCTTGTTGTTTTCCGCATTCGCTGGGAGAGGGGCAGTTGACCTAATTCTACCTGCTGAGACGCCGCGAGGTACGAGGTGGGAAGCAACCACGTATATGTGGAGTCGGTTGTACGCGGTCTGCCAGTTCAGGATGGAGGATGTGTGTTGGCTGCCTGCCTGTCTGCTCTCCTGATTTTGCTCGTCGTGCCTTGCGATCACCTAGCTTGGGTTGCTGACTGGTGTATCCTACACGGGCCATACCGGACGTCCAGCAGAAGTTAAGCAGCCTTGTGTTTCTTTTAAAGAAAAGGAGCAAATGTATAAGACTTTTTGTAACCAATTTTGGTGGCCTCTTAAGTGTGGCTTCGCGTTTACACTGCATTTGGGGAGAGCTAATTCTTTTAAGTAGTTAGGGTTCCCTGTCCTTTTATATTCTTTTTGGGTTTTATTTGAATTTTCTCTTTGGGGCTCCTTCCTTGTGCTTAGATAAATGTTTACTTGTATAGCGGAAGTGACTTCTGGTTAAAAATCGGAGTAGGTGTTAGATGTTACTGCCGCCTCCGGCATTCGTCTTTTCAATTAAGTGTTGTCATCCCTTCGAGCGACCTGTTGTTACTCCTGGTTAACTAATGATGGTTTGTGTGTACTTAATTTTGAATTGACCATTTGAATTAATATTTTAGAGCGCAGTATAGCACTAAGGCCACGTCATTGTATACCACTTTGTGCCCCGGCCTAGTACCTTAATTTTCAGTGGCACGAGTTAGCTCCGCTACCGGTTTTACTGATGTGCTCCCCTCAAAATCTTGTCTTGTATAAGTTTGCCCCATGTGTGAACCCAGAGATGAACTTTAGTGACTTCAGTGGTAATCTGTTAATGGAATCTTCATTTTGGCTTGGCCTCCACTGAAGAGTGTGTGTGGAGCGTAGTGTGTTTGATTTGTTATTCATTTAATTACTGTAAGTTTGTTTATTTAATGGGGAACAAGACATTTAAAGACTGTTGGTATTAACTCCCCTAGTTGCTGGGTGTTGCTAATTCGTTCCAAATGGCCTACTACATATTCAGTGGCAAGGCTGTTGATTAGTTGGTTACTGTGAGTACAAATTCACGCTATTTATTTGTTGCCGAAATTGTTAAAGTGTGTGTGTCGTGATTCGTGGAGGTGGTGGTAGAGGAGGACGAGGAGGAGGAAGAAACAAAAGAAGACATCTACGTAATGTTTTTTCCCATCCTTATTGAACGCTGGCCCGCCAAGATTGCTAGGGCACTGGACGGTTATAAAACCAACTTGCAAGTTTAAGGAATCCAGCTGCGTCAAAAAGTCACTGGGACTAAGGACGCCACGGGAGTTCCCGCCTGTATATTTGCCAAACGCAGTGCGAAGATTGAAAAAAGTACGTTCAGCAAGACAGCATGGAGGTCACATGTTTAACTTTGTACAGACATAGGTTCTGTGTGGTAACAGTGCTTTCTGGCACTGTTTGATTGCGTAGGCGGCGGATATTAGGGAGAATAAATTTAGACTTTGCCTAATTGTCCGAGGATGCGTTGTCGCAAATTAACCAAGAACGCTCCCGGCTGGTTGTGGCGTAGGCAGCGCACCACACGGACTGAGAGCTTTGGAACTCGGTCCCAGCACCACCTCGTGCTCCATCACCGGACGAGACACTTGGTGATTCGCTCGATGCTCCGTTGGGTAGAGAGTAGTACATGCAATACTATACAGAAGTTGACTTCTCTCAGAATCCCGGTGCTTCCCCTGCAGAAAACGAATAGATAGGTTATCGAATCGTTACTTTAAGGTGACATTTGTGCCGCTGATGACTCAAACAATTTTGTCATTGGAGTATTTCGCTATATGCATATTAGGTCTCTGCATCAAGTCTTCATTTCAGACTCGCCTTTGAATCCTAAGATAGGTTGACGATTTACTGATGCCTTTTTCCATACTTACGTTTGAATTTTAGTTCGTACTACATTATCGAACTGTTCCACTTTTCCAGTCAACAAATGGAACCTCGTACTCAAACCACGCATTGCTTGACAGCAGGCTCTTCTTCGACTGTCTCTGGAAACATCTGTGTGGCTCCGTGGTTCAGGTGCTAAGTGCTACACTGCAGTTCCAAAGGTCTAGGTTTCAGTTCCTAGTCGGACCTGGCATTTTTCTCTCACTTACCGCTGTCCTCTGGAAACGACTTGTTACTGTGAAAAATGTAGAGTTTCTCCACGGTAAAGTCTAGGTCTCCCTATAACTAAGTCAGTTCAAAGGTCTAAAGAAGACAATGGCGTAACTCCTCCAATAAGACGATGACTAATACAACACTGCGTCGTTGAAGTCGATCGCCGTATTAAGGATAGCTTTTTTTCACGTGTGTGAACGGCTCTTGTACTTTCTAGTTAGAAATGAAGCGGCAGAAATGTGGAGCCACTCGTACCAGTTACAACGCTATTTGGTGAGCGGTGCTAAACGTACTTATACGAGAATTAATAGTAGAATCGTGTCACGCTTAACGCAGTAAACGTTAATTTTGTGGCCAGCAGAGTAGAATTAGCCCCTAAGTGAAGTTAGCGCTGTTAGTTTATTGTGGTGGATATTTCTGGAAGGGCGAGTAATGAGCACGGCGGTGTGGGTGCGATCAGTTTTTGACGGCAGAGCGGGCAGCGTGAGCCGCGCCGGGAGCAGGAGCGGCGCGCCGTATCGACCCGCCGCCGCCGCTCGCTGCCTCCGCCTGGCCCGCCTCCGCCTCTGCCCCGCCGGCCGCGCTTTACTTCATTATGCCCACAAGCTAACCCAATTCTGCCGCCACACACGTTTTTTCCCCCACTCTATAATTACGGCTAGGCGTTGATGTGACATTGATCACGCCACAGTCGGGGACGTCTATTTTATTTTTAACTTTAGATTGCGGGCCCTTTAGTCCCATTAGTCGAGCCCAGTGCGCGAAACTCGAAAGTGTACACGTTTCGAGTTCCGCTGTCGGCATATTTGAAATAGTGTCATGCGTATTCGTCATCCGGATACTGGTGCTGCGACCTCCTTTACTGGAACTGCATCACATTCACTTGACCCTTTTGAGTCCTAGTAATACTAAAAAATTAATTCTAATTTTTTTCGCAACATTGACTATTATCAAAGTAAGCTACAGGTATGAGAAGAAGTTGTGCAACAAGTAAACGTTCATTTCTTTTAATGTTGTGGTTTCACTTTGGAACCACTAGGACGTATAGTTTTCAACCTCATGTCGTTTCATGATATATTTGAAAGCAATTTCGCATTTTTCCTAGACGTAGTCGCACACCCCTAAACTTCCATTAACTCCTAAAACAAGTCACAGTCCCAAAATTTAATAAATTTATATCAAAAATACGTACTGCTTTGTTGTTTCATTTGGAAACCACTCATAACAGCAGTAGTAAAAACTCAAATTTATGTTAAAAGAACTTCAGATATACTTACTTTAATTGTCAATGATCCCCTCAACTTGATAACTATAAAAAAACACACATCACAATATAATACAATCACGTATCACAATCTCCGCACCGACTGTTGGTTTGAACGCTGTTTACTGCTACAGTGCACTACATTCGTAGAAGCACCTCTGTGTACCACTACATGTCTGTTTCTAGCAATAGCGTAGGTGATTTAATGCGAAAGGCACTTGTACGTAAAAAGAAACCAATAAAATGGTGGTTTCAGGTAGAAACCACTGGGACGTGACTCGGCTGTGCTGTCCCGTCCCCAGCAGCTCTATCTTCTACACAAACTGTTGCTTGTTTGTATTATTTCTTCTCTTGTACAGAAGAGGCATTTTCACTTGCTTATGTGTCTTGTAGGTTAGGGCTACGCGGAAAGTAATGTCCCATCGACCGCGAACTGGAGATCACTGTGAAAATGAAAAGTAGTTAACGATACATTCAACTACTTATGTACATAGTCGCCGATCCGACTTTGACATTTATCGTAGCGTTGTAAAAAAAAATTCCAATACTCTGTCATAGAAGGCAGCCACCAGTGCTTTCTGGCATTCTCTAAGCTGGTCTACAGTGCATTGTGTGCGCCAAAACGTTGTCTTCATAGCCAGCGGTTCATACGAGCACAGATGAAATCAAGGGGGGGGGGGGGGGGAGGGGGGGATTTACGGGCTGTATTGTGGTGATCAAACACTTCCCATCGATAACGCTGCATGCGCATCTTCAGTGCCCCTGAAAAATGCGGCTGAGAATTATCTTGAAGGAGGATGTTATGTGGGCTGCATAACTTCAGACGGTATTTCTCACAAGACCTTCGTACTTGACGGGAGACGATATTTTCAGGGCATCTTTACGTGCTCATTGTTCGCTCAGAACAGAAAATAGCGACGTGACGCGATCGACGGTGAATACTAGACACAGCCCAACATATCTGGGCAAAGCTTTATTGGATTTTCACAGTGGTTTCCACTTCGCGACCGATCGGATCTTACTTCCCGAATAGCCCGTAGTTTGACTGACGGTGTATTTCCCACGCTTTGGCGTGAAACTACTATTGTTCCACTACCTAAGCCTGGTAAAGATAAATCTCTTCCTTCCAGCTATTGTCCAATTTCCCTTACCAGCAGAATTTGTAAGGTGATGGAACGCATGATTAGTGTGGTGGCCATCTTCTCACTAATGCTCAGTGTGGGTTCCGAAAGCGCCGCTCAGCGGATAATCATCTCGTCACCCTGTCGACGTTCATCATGAATAATTTTCTGCAGAAGCGTAAAACAGTGGTCGTGTTCTTTGGTTTGGAGAAACCCTATGATACCATTTGGCAGACAGGCATTCTACATACTATGCACACATGGGGCCTTCTCGGTCATCTTCCAACTTTCATCCGGGACTTTTTAACAGACATAGTTTTCTGGGTACGTGTGGGTTCCTCCTTATCCCACACCTTTCCACAGGAGAATGGGATGCCTCAGGGCTCCGTACCGAGTGTCGTCCTCTTCGCCACAGCCATCAACCAAATTATGGACTGCCTTACAGCTGGCAAATACCGCTCTCTTTTCGTTGACGACTTTGCTATTTATTGCATGTATCTCCTGCAACTCTGTCTTCAACGTTGTCTGGACCGTCTCAAATGGTTTGCGCTTTTCTGCTACCAAATCAGTTAGCGTCAACTTCTGGTGGTACAAGGCGTATCTTCCACCGTCCTCACGACTGGTCCAAAATGCTCTCCCGTTCTTGGATGCAACGAAGTTCTTAGGGCTTACGTTCGATAGGAAACTCATTTGGTCTTCCCACTTGTCCTACCTGGCTGCACGCTGCACCCGTTCCCTCAGTGTCCTTCGTGTATTGAGTGGTACCTTTTGGGGCGCTGACCGGACTGTCCTCCTCTGCCTCTATCGATCCGTTGTCCGTTCAAAGTTGGATTATGGATGCATTGCCTACTCATCTGCACGGCCGTCTATGTTAAAGCGTCTAAATACAATCCACCATTTGGCGATCCGTCTCGCCACTGGTGCCTTCCGTACTAGCCCAATTGAGTCTATACGCAGAAGCCGCTGAACTACCGTTGTCATACCGGCGCTACATCCTACTTAGTAGGTATGCGTGTCGGCTTTCTTCCATGCCAGGCCACCCAACCTTTGACCCTGTTTTTGATGACATTCTTGACCGCCAATACGAGATGTCTGTTTTTTCTCTGCGTCCTCCCGGCGTCCGCTTTCGTCACCTGCTTCAGCAGCTGCAGTTGACACTTCCTGCCACTTTCCGAATGGGCGAGAGCCCTTCAGCACCTTGGCTTCAGGCACAGGTTTGTGTTTATTTTGACCTCAGCTCGTTCCAGAAGGATTCAACTCCAGAGCTGACCTATCGTTGCAAATTTCTCGAACTTCGCTCACAACTTGCCGATTGCATATTTTTGTACACTAATGGTTCCAAGTCCGCCCACGGTGTTGGCAGTGCTTTTGTCGTCAGGGATGATAAGTTTCAATACCAGCTTCTCGACCAGTGCACAGTTTTTGCCGCAGAGCTTTTTGCCCTCTATCAGACTGTTCACTACGTTCCGGTGGCACCAGCTCACTTGCTGTGTGATCTGCTCTGACTCCTTCAGTGCCCTTCATAGTCTGGATGATCCAGATCCAGTCCACCTCATCGTTCGACGGATCCATGACTGCCTGCGTTTGTTCCCGGATGGGGGAGCCCAAGTGATGTTCATGGGGGTTCCTGGCCATGTTAGTGTGTCTGGGAATGACGCTGCTGATGAAGTCTAGGCCGCAGTCCATCTCGGTCGGCCCGCCTCTTACTCTGTTCCCTAGCAAGATATTCGTAATTTTCTCTATCGGCGTATCGCGTCACTTTGTCATGAGCATTGGTGCTCCCTTCATGGGAACAAACTCAGAGAAGCGAAACCTCTCCCAACACCCTGGTGGACTTCCTCCCGGCCGTCTCGCCGTGAGGAAGTAATGTTAGCTCGGTTGAGAATGGGACACTGCCCCCTTAGTCACCGCCACTTGTGGAGTGGCGACCCTGCACCTAGCTGTTCTTTCTGTAGCCAGTCATTAACAGACATTTCCTGATCCTCTGCCCCTACTTTACCCACTTACGTCTCAGGGTCGGGCTGCCGCCCGCTTTACCGAACATTTTAGCGGATGACGCACGAGCTGTGACTCGCGTTTTAAGTTTTTAAAAAGCAGTAATATGACAAGAGATTTGATTTCTACCTGGTGACTCTGGTGTCTTGTGGACGTCTTTTAGATACTCTTCCGTAACTTTTTGACGTTTCAGATTTGTTTTTTTCTTTCTTTCTGTATTGGACCTCGAAACGATTCTTTTATCTTCGCGGTCCCAGCATTCTATGGTTCTATATTGGGCGCTTATGACCTTAGCTGTTTTGCGCCCTAAAATCTCCCCCTCCCCCAAAACAAAATGTAGCTCCCAGGTCTAAAAATTTCTATCCCGTCTCCGGCCATCCTGATTTAGGTTTTCCGTGATTTCCCTAAATCGCTTCAGGCAAATGCCGGGATGGTTCCTTTGAAAGGGCACGGCCGATTTCCTTCCCAATACTTCCCTAACCCGAGCTTGCGCTCCGTCTCTAATGACCTCGTGGTCGACGGGAAGTTAAACACTAACCAGCACCACCATCTAAAAATTTCTATTACTAAAGACAGTTTTCGAAAAACGTCTTAAAATGTACTACGCAAGACTGCCTATATGTAACCCCCCCCCCCCCCCCCCCCCCTGCGAAGCATCCATCCATAGACGTCACAGTCTATACTCCGTAGGTAAAAGTCGCTCCGAACTAATATTTCAGGGTGTGGGTACCTTGGCGCTTCTGACCGTAGACTTCGTTTGAATGACTCTAGAACTTTCAGGGCGGAATCGGGTGGCCGGTAAAAACACCAAACAATTAACTTGGTGTCACCTAGACGTGTTAAACGCGACCAGATAACTTCACTGTCACACTCGCATTCGACCTCTGTAGAGACAATATTTTTGTCAACTGCAATGAAAACTCACCCTTCCATATATGCGTTTCTGTAAACTTTCCATGACTCGCTAAATATCTCAGGCTTTAGCCAGCTCTTGGCCTCGAGAATAATTTGAGTGCGAGAAATTACCAGCAGGGTAGTAAATTCAGGAACTATGGTACGAATACTTAGACAGGTAACCGATAAAATTTTACCAGTCGAAGTGTCATGACTCTGAACGTCGTTCGATTTCGCTGTCTGCTTGTTTCTAGTGAGTATTCTCAGAGTATCTCAGTCTACAGCCTAGCATAAAACAAACCCTATGTGCAATCCACAAGTACCCCGCGACGTAAGTGGGTGGTTGATTCGTGTAGTGCGCCCCTGACCTGTCAAATAGTCCTATAATTCCCCAACCATATAACGCAAGTCCAGAAATCTAAAGGCAAGACCGCCAGTCGACGAAACCTTTGGTTGAGACTCTACTGGGCACCAAACCAAAGGACACCGAACAACTGTAGGAGCGATGCTGCAAATTGTGACCTCCGCTTGCACCCTGTGCACGATGCGAGCAGCCTTGCTCACTCCTTTCAGCCGCATGTATCAACTGGGGATGGCATCAGAACCCACGCGACAGGCGCCGTTGGTGCCAAATTGAGCCACAACTTGTAGGAGACTGCTCCCTGCCCGTTCTATAGCCGCATGCACATTGGCTTTCTTTCCGGACCTGAATGCTATTTTCGTAAGGGCTCCATAAAGCGCCTAACGTTGAAGCTTCCAACAACTAGCAAACCACTGCCCCTGCGTGCTTGGACCCTGCTGAAGGAACGCCCAACTGTCCACTCACAGGGCGAGTAGGGGGGTCAGACCAACAGCCTCCACACCGGCCCTCGGCATCGAGGGACGCCAACGCATCGCCGCCCGCCATTCACCCTGCAGTGAGGGCGGATCCACCGCGTCGAAGTTGCGTCGCCAGCAGAGCCCGCGAACGAAACAATGTATATCTGAGGTGCTCCATACGATTCTCCACTACCGCCATACCGTGAGGCAGATGCCTAAAGACGGCTGACCGTAGCAACGGCCGTTCGCGAACTGCGGTCAGCTCCTCCTAAGTCTGCACATAGCGCGCACACGCAGTCTTCCTATCCTAGCATGGCTAACTGTAGGAGTTACAGAAGCGCAAATAGAAATCTAGATATGCAACTTGCTCCCCTCTGTTCAGAAGGACTGACAACTGTGGTGCAGACTGCCTGACTTTGCACTTTATAGTTACAAAAAGGCGAGTTTACACCTCTTAAATAGAAAAACACGTAAGGCGAGATTACACCTCTTAAATAGAAAAACACGTACCTAATGTAAGAAATATAGTACTTAAAAAACAGTGAAAAAGCTAAATACATAACTTGGCGCTCTGTAGGCATGTACCAGCGACTGTCGGAGCCTGACTGACACTTACTAGGCTGAAACGAACGGTCCCTAGCTATTCAGAACAAACAAATGAATAACCAGTACACTACAGATTGCCTGAAATTACACTTAAGTTACCAAAAGGCTGGAGTACAAGTCTTAAATGGAAACTGAAGCCACTGTCAAGCCTTCGGGTGGTGGTATATGGGATTAGCGTAATGTGCCGTGACTAATTATATCTGACGCACTTACTTTTGCCTAAATTTGTAAACGATTTACACCCTATTTTTGAGGACTGTATTTGTTTGCAGTGTTGTAATCCAAAAATCTCAAAGTATTCATTGTTAGTTGCAGATACACGTGTACTTCTTATTCACCTTGAAAGACATTAGAAAACTTAGCTAGTCGTGGACTGACCGATGTTCTTTGTGCAGAAGTACATCATAGTTGAGAGATTCTCACCATTTACATGTTTTGAGGGACGTACTGTGTATGTTGACCGTAGCTGTTAAATACACTCCTGGAAATTGAAATAAGAACACCGTGAATTCATTGTCCCAGGAAGGGGAAACTTTATTGACACATTCCTGGGGTCAGATACATCACATGATCACACTGACAGAACCACAGGCACATAGACACAGGCAACAGAGCATGCATAATGTCGGCACTAGTACAGTGTATATCCACCTTTCGCAGCAATGCAGGCTGCTATTTTCCCATGGAGACGATCGTAGAGATGCTGGATATAGTCCTGTGGAACGGCTTGCCATGCCATTTCCACCTGGCGCCTCAGTTGGACCAGCGTTCGTGCTGGACGTGCAGACCGCGTCAGACGACGCTTCATCCAGTCCCAAACATGCTGAATGGGGGACAGATCTGGAGATCTTGCTGGCCAGGGTAGTTGACTTACACCTTCTAGAGCACGGGATACATGCGGACGTGCATTGTCCTGTTGGAACAGCAAGTTCCCTTGCCGGTCTAGGAATGGTAGAACGATGGGTTCGATGACGGTTTGGATGTACCGTGCACTATTCAGTGTCCCCTCGACGATCACCAGAGGTGTACGGCCAGTGTAGAAGATCGCTCCCCACACCATGATCTACATCTACATCTACATCTACATGACTACTCTGCAATTCACATTTAAGTGCTTGGCAGAGGGTTCATCGAACCACAATCATACTATCTCTCTACTATTCCACTCCCGAACAGCGAGCGGGAAAAACGAACACCTAAACCTTTCTGTTCGAGCTCTGATTTCTCTTATTTTATTTTGATGATCATTCCTACCTATGTAGGTTGGGCTCAACAAAATATTTTCGCATTCGGAAGAGAAAGTTGGTGACTGAACTTTCGTAAAAAGGTCTCGCCGCGACGAAAAACGTCTATGCTGTAATGACTTCCATCCCAACTCGTGTATCATATCTGCCACACTCTCTCCTCTATAACGCGATAATACAAAACGAGCTGCTCTTCTTTGCACCCTCTCGATGTCCTCCGTCAATCCCACCTGGTAAGGATCCCACACCGCGCAGCAATATTCTAACAGAGGACGAACGAGTGTAGTGTAAGCTGTCTCTTTAGTGGACTTGTTGCATCTTCTAAGTGTCCTGCCAATGAAACGCAACCTTTGGCTCGCCTTCCCGACAATATTATCTATGTGGTCCTTCCAACTGAAGTTGTTCGTAATTTTAACACCCAGGTACTTAGTTGAATTGACAGCCTTGAGAATTGTACTATTTATCGAGTAATCGAATTCCAACGGAGTTCTTTTGGAACTCATGTGGATCATCTCACACTTTTCGTTATTTAGCGTCAACTGCCACCTGACACACCATACAGCAGTCTTTTCTAAATCGCTTTGCAGCTGATACTGGTCTTCGGATGACCTTACTAGACGGTAAATTACAGCATCATCTGCGAACAGTCTAAGAGAACTGCTCAGATTGTCACCCAGGTCATTTATATAGATCAGGAACAGTAGAGGTCCCAGGACGCTTCCCTGGGGAACACCTGATATCACTTCAGTTTTACTCGATGATTTGCCGTCTATTACTACGAACTGCGACCTTCCTGACAGGAAATCACGAATCCAGTCGCACAACTGAGACGATACCCCATAGCTCCGCAGCTTGATTAGAAGTCGCTTGTGAGGAACGGTGTCAAAAGCCTTCCGGAAATCTAGAAACACGGAATCAACCTGAGATCCCCTGTCGATAGCGGCCATTACTTCGTGCGAATAAAGAGCTAGCTGCGTTGCACAAGAGCGATGTTTTCTGAAGCCATGCTGATTACGTGTCAATAGATCGTTCTCTTCGAGGTGATTCATAATGTTTGAATACAGTATATGCTCCAAAACCCTACTGCAAACCGACGTCAATGATATAGGTCTGTAGTTAAATGGATTACTCCTACTACCCTTCTTGAACACTGGTAGCCGGGTGTTGGCCCTGTGTGCCTCGGTCGTACCACTGGAGGCGGGCTGCACGATGTTGGGGCGTGAGCGGAAGACGGCCTGACGGTGTGCGGGACCGTAGCCCAGCTTCATGGAGACGGTTGCGAATGGTCCTCGCCGATACCCCAGGAGCAACAGTGTCCCTAATTTGCTGGGAAGTGGCGGTGCGGTCCCCTACGGCACTGCGTAGGATCCTACGGTCTTGGCGTGCATCCGTGCGTCGCTGCGCTCCGGTCCCAGGTCGACGGGCACGTGCACCTTCTGCCGACCACTGGCGACAACATCGATGTACTGTGGAGACCTCACGCCCCACGTGTTGAGCAATTCGGCGGTACGTCCACCCGGACTCCCGCATGCTCACTATACGCCCTCGCTCAAAGTCCGTCAACTGCACATACGGTTCACGTCCACGCTGTCGCGGCATGTTACCAGTGTTAAAGACTGCGATGGAGCTCCGTATGCCACGGCAAACTGGCTGACACTGACGGCGGCGGTGCATAAATGCTGCGCAGCTAGCGCTATTCGACGGCCAACACCGCGGTTCCTGGTGTGTCCGCTGTGCCGTGCGTGTGATCATTGCTTATACAGCCCTCTCGCAGTGTCCGGAGCAAGTATGGTGGGTCTGACACACCGGTGTCAATGTGTTCTTTTTTCCATTTCCAGGAGTGTACGAACGAGTAAACGAAAACTTATATTATTCTGTGAGCGAGCGTTCAGCGTACCTGACCAGAGTTATATTCCTGGAATCACCAGAGACAAACTGGTACGGAGCCCATTCCGAACTGCGAGAGGGCTAGTGAGAATATACTGGAAGAAATCGCGGATAATGTCTCGTAAAGCGGTTCCGATGACCGGTGGATGTACCATTTCAGCACTACCGTTGAATGGTGCACATTTTGGAGAATGAAGTCGTTGTCGGTCAACCCGCCAAGAACGTGGTCTTTAGCTCCAAGCATTTCAGGTTTTTTTGTGTATCTGTGACTGCGGTTTCAGGAAATTGCCACTGTTAAATCCTTAAAATTGTAGCCATCTTCCTATTTTCTTCGTTTATTTTTCTGTAAAAGTTTCGACCTATCAATCGATGACTATTGATGCTCTCTACGCGCAGATGTATTCAGTATGTATTGTGAGACAACTGATAATGGAGAACAAGGACTCCGAAGTAAATGTAAAATTGATGTAATCATCTATTTCAGAAAGCAGCAACAAATAATGGAACGTGAAATATATAGAGCTCTCAAAATATCGCAACAACATTGCAGGAGGAAGCTACAGGCTCCTGCCGTCATGCCTACCATCTGGCGAAGCACAACAGTAAATGTACATTTGCACGTTGGGCAACTGCGTCCGCATTCACGAAAACGACGGAAAAAAATGTCGCTCGCGGCTGGTACAGTGTGAGATTTAAAACATTTGTGTATCAATAACACACAAAACTCTGTGGCAAGTCGCTGGAATATATCAACAATGTTTCAGGCAGATGTCAGTTATCACATTAAAAATCCGATAAAGAAATAAGAGCACGACATGAAGGGGCTTCTCAAAGTCGCAATCGGCGGTACAGGCAACTGTCACCCAGAAGATCCTTGTAAATTGGCCGAAACGTTGGTTTTGTTTCATTACGTAAAATTACGCGGTATTGCGTGCACAGTTACGTTAATGCGTCTTACCAACTGATAACTATATCTGTTTTAAGTAACCTGCAGTCTGACTACAGCGTCACTCGCTTTGTAACTACATCAACATTAGGCTTGCCGGTGTCATGGTAGATGATGATTCCATCGTGTGATTGATTAGCACTTACTCTTCAGTACCTGTTTTCACTTCGCTTCGGTAAAAGGCTAGCAGAATACGGCGACAGTTGTCAGCCAATTATATGCAAGCACATTACGCAAGATTAGTCCATCCATACTCAGTCATGAAATCATGTCCTCAAAAATGTTTCTCGTTTTCCATAATTGTATTACTTATTTGGCTATTTAATTGTCCTTACTGCAAAAATGGTACTCGAGCGCTTAATCGACTTCACACAGTATGAAAAGAAAGGAATACTTATGATTCACAATCGTAGCTTCAGAGGCAGATTGGCGTTGGTGCGATTTTCTTTGCATTGAATCGCAGGTTCATTATGCATCAATGAGAACTTGCGGATGGGATACCCCGTACAAATAATGTTTTCTGTAGGTGTCGTCACTCATTGTGGCGAATACTGTGCGATTGCTTATTAAGCTGTTAAAATTGTCATTTCAGAAAAGCTCACGTATTTTTGTTACGGGTACATGCTTCCTCCAAAACATTGAGAACAGTAATTTCGAAATGAGCGAGACATCAAGCGACGAACGGAGACGTTACCTAGGGTTGTTTCCGTCCGCACTTCACTATCACTATTACGTCTAAAAATATGTGCGTGCTGCGTCTTATTGTCTAAATATATTTAGACAGTTGCCTGTTTTCTAATTAGGGAAGTTAATTAATGTGTATGGAACGAAGGACACTGTCTGTTCAGAATTCATTGTATTGTAAGAGCAGTCACATAACCTTCAAAGGTGTTAGGATGAAAGCCGGCAGTGCAACTGACAGGTATAGCCAGAGAAAAGTTGGCCGTACGTTATCTGTCGCTCCGTTGGCGCAGCTTTTAATCTCGCACATTGCCCATCAGATTTAATTTGCACGCTGTTCTGCGCTTATTAATCAGTGCGTGGGATACGTGTCGGTGCTTGGCTATTCGGGGCCGTAAATGCATATTGGCGCGCGCTGCTGATTACTGCCGTGCACGGCGTACTCGTATTAAGTGGCGGCAGGCGGTAGTTTTTCGCTCCGCTGCCCCTTTACTTCATCCTGTGCGACACGCTCGCACGGTCTTCGCAGCTCCTATCGAAAAGAGGCTATCCAGACCCTCTCACTACGTCTCTTCACATGCAACAGTTGAGATGTCAGAGACACTCTTTCGGAGGAATGTCGATGTGCCACAAGTACTTATTTAATGTGCTTTTCATAAATCAAGGAAAAATCACAAAGAAACAGATAAATCAAGAAGTTTGGTGTCGAATACGACGAGACTGCCATAAAATATGGGACTTTGCAATTTTATACACTTTAGACACAAACTTCCAGGTCTGCATTGCACATGCAACCTAAAACACGAGTCCGTCATCCTTGGCAGCAATACATTACATACAATAATTTGCGGTGGTGTTAGTGAAGATGCGGATATCTATGAGCTTCACAGCATGTGAATACCGCTCATGCACCGCGTCCGTAGATCCGTCGCAGTCGTCTTTGCTGGTTCCAGGAAAGTAGCTCATCGCTCAGACGCCAAGCGCTGGTTCACCGACAGAGGAGTATGTTTTTGTTTACTCTGATCGTATTTAAACGGTAAGTTAAAGATACACAGTGTGTCCCAAAACATATAGGTGATCGAGAATCTCTTAACTATAGCGCAATTTTGCATAAAAATCATCCATCAGAGTGTGACAAGAAAGATTCTGAAATACCTTTGAAAGTGAACAAGAAATAGAAGTGTGTCTGGAACTTTATAATATTTTGTGTTTTTTTTTGTATTACAGTAGTACGAACGATACATACATAAACCCCTGTATTTAGTATGTAAATAGTTTCCAAATTTAGGAAAAAAGGAGTACGATGTACAGAATTTCACACCGGATTTTATCCTCTCCCTTCTATCATCATCATAATCATCCCAACAAAATAAATATCCACGACACTGTATACACACACACTCATTAGTCACCTAAAAGAGAGACTTCCTCTCCGTCCGAACTGCTCTCGGAAGGCCCAACGGTACACAGTGTCATCCTCAGCCGATATGAGTCACTGAATGCGGATATGGAGGGGCTGTTGTCTGTTTTCGTGATCGGAGCCTCTACTTCTTTATCAAGTATCTCCTCAATTGGTCTCACAAGCGTTGAGTGCACCCCGTTTGCCAACAGCGCTCGGCAGATCCAGATGGTCATCTATCCAAGTGCAAGCTAAACCCGACAGCGCTTAACTTACCTGATCTGGCGGGAACCGGTGTGACCACTGCGCAAGGCCGTTGGCTAAAATGGACAGCTGCACTTAAAACACGTAACGTCCAAGCTAAGTGACGTCAATTACTAAGTTTTGCACACGATTTCGTTATTGCACAGTTCTTCTTGTAGATCTGCATCCAGCGTGGCAGTGGTCCGGTGAGGACTTACAGCGACACACCTCAATCCTTGCAAGAGCATTCCTGGCATCCGCTTGTGGGATTCAGGTCAAGAGCTCAAGTTCTTCCGCCCCCCCCCATATATATATCTCTCTCTCTCTCTCTCTCTCTCTCTCTCTCTCTCTCTCTCTCTCTCTCTCTCTCTCGCACACACACGGTACGACGTCTTTGGAATCCATACAAGCAAATTCTGGTTATTGGCGCACTCTGTAGCTCTTAAATTACACTACCGCCTGAACTCACTAATTATTACACAGTGTACGCATACATTGGCTACCAGTTAACCACGTGTCCATTTTTTCCGAATGTGACGTGCTGAAAAACTCGAAGTATCGGTCAAATTTTGCCCTAGGTAAGCTGAGTCAACGCCATTCGACAGAGCTGAGCATTCTAACTACCCGCCTTTGTAGCGGAGGTCACTAACATTCTTGTTAGGTGGTGGTCGTCTCCGATATAGCTGTTTCGAATCCTGGCAGTAAAGATAATTTTCAGTGCAAGTGTTTGACCAGCAGTGGAGGACGGGTGATGGTGTACGGTTGCTAATGAACAGACTTGATGCCAATGCCTGGCGCTGTACTCCGCAACATCTCGCGGTGTGAAGGCACGTTACAAGAGGTAGCGATGATGAGATCGGCGACCCCATTGCTGCTGTTGGATAGGAACTGTGGGGTAATGTTGTTAATGGAAGGGACCTATGAGCTCCATGGAATGTGGTCTTCAGAACAGACATGACACCAATCTTTCCATGCACTCACCAGTCACCTACTCTTACGACACAGCATTCTCACATAGCGAAGTACCGGTACAGGTGTCATTGTGCACGAAGAAAGGAAACTTTTCCATTTAAGATGCTGAATTACCTCCAAGTGTCTCTCTGTCAATAATGCAGTAGGACTCCCTCTCTTACCTCCCTTTGCACCAACTGCCATCCTAGCCTTAAACATGTAATTGCTACCGTATATAGATGCGTACATTACCGAGTGGGATTTCAGCGACGCAGGTTTGCTTAGGCGGTGGTAATTTGGTAACATAGCTATCAAAAGTGGTTATTCTGTGAATAACGATACGACCAGTATTGAAATAAACGAATCAGTTAGATAGCGGTGATTTCATTTGCGGCTTTGTATTCGGGGTATTTTTATTTAGTGCCCAATTCAACGCTGTCTTGTTGATATATTTTAAGCGTCGAGTCATCAGTTCTTATCCTAATTAGGGAGAAGATTTGAAAATAAAATGGCGTTAGATTTCTTCAAGTCCTTGTGCTTCAGCACCATGCATACCGCGTAGTTAATATACGTAAATTGATACACTGACTGCGAAAATCTCATCGAAGGAGGGTAAGTATAGATTTTGTGATGTGCTAACAAGCATTTATACCGAACGAGGTGGTGCAGTGGTTAAGACACTGCGCTCGCATTCACTACAAATCCCCGTCCGTCCACCCAGGTTTAGTTTTACTGGGTGTCCCCACTCTCCCCCGAACACAAATTTTCCTAGCTTTCAAACACTAGTAAACAAAGATTCTCTACAGTAGCACCTACATCTATATTCTGCAAACCACCTTCACGTCCACGGAGAGTGTACTAACCGTTGTACCTCATACCGCGCGCAGGAAGGTTGGTTACGTAGACATCTCTGTGCGCTCTGTAATTACTGTAATGCTGATACATGTATCCGCCATCTTATTTTTAGTTCAGTTCATTGATTGGTGTCGATTGTAAAAGAAGCTCAAACCTCTGTCTTACAGTACGCAAAGGAGGGCTTTTGAGGTAGTAAGTAAAATTTATAGAGCCTATATAAGTGTAAAATTATGTAATTACAATAATTTAAGTTTTAGGACGCATAAGGTAAAATCTTTCGCAAAATATGCATAAAATTTTTTGTTATTTTTAGTTCACAAATGCAAAACTTGCAAAGTAGTCACCACTACCATTTGACGATGGGTTCAGCCCCGAAACTAGTAATGGAATTATAAAATCATTTCAAGAAAATTTGAAGCTGGTTGCCGTATTTCCTACAGTGTAATTTACGAAAAGAGCTGCAGTGTTCTCCAACCAAAATGGATGAAACAATGCCGACAGGAATTGTTGTCACTGAATGCAGATCCATTTCATCCAGTTTCTGAGTGAACGTTTCGAAGCAAACGGCATGCGATGAACGTTAGGAATCGGATACCCTGCAAAAGGCCAATATTCGCAGCGCCACATACAGCGGCATGTCTTCTTTGGGCCAAACAAAACACAAACTAGACAGCAGGTGACTGAACCCGTATAGCGGTTCTCAGGGCACTACTCAGATTAGCTGTATTGGTAACAAATTGGTTTCACGTTCTGGTGGCCAAATAAATTCCTTAGTACATATAAGTAGTTCATGTCGAGCCCACACGTACACCTTAGAAGTGCAGTAGCCAACCATAGCTATCGAAATGGCAATTAAAGGTCGGAAACTAGAACTAAAAAGGAGGTGCAGCGTTCTCTAGGGGAATACAAAAACGATTTTCGTTTCGAAAACACTACCTTAAGCTTATCACAGAAAGGTGTGCACTATCCTGTGCGTACCCTTTACAGATTTCAGCAGAAGTAAAAAAAAAAGTGAGAGATTAACTACGCAGTTCCAAATATAAGTTTTAAGTGTTCCGTGTAGTACAATCCTTTTCTACTGTACATGAGAACCCACAAGTATTTCAGAGACGGTCGTAGTAATGTATCCCATATTGTATATACACTGTAGGACAAAAAACGACACACACCATGCAGGAATTATCCGAATGGGACGGGTATCGGTAGATGTGATGTACGTGTACAGAAAAACAAATTATTACAATTTCTAAAAAATTAGATGATATGTTCAAGGAAAAGAGCTTCACAAATTCAGCAAGTCAATAACGCGTTGGTCCACCTCTGCCCCTATGCAAACAGTTATTCGGCTTGGCATTGATTGATACAGATCTTGTGTCCTCCTGAGGAATATCGTGTCAAATTCTGCCCGATTGGCGCGTTAGATAGTCAAAACCTCGAGATGGTTGGAAGACCCTATCAATAATGCTCCAGACATTCTCAAATGCGGGCTAAAGTAGGATTTGGCAAGCACGAAGATAAGCGGTAGAAACTCTCGCCGTGTGAGGGCGGGCATTATCTTGCTGAAATGAAAGCCCAGGATTGCTTGGCATGAAGAGCAGCAAAACCAGGTGTAGAATGTCGTCGACGTACCGTTGTGCTGTAATGGTGCCGTGGATGTCAACCAAAGAGGTCCTGCTATGAAATGAAATGGAACACCAGACAACCACTCCTGGCTCACGGGCCATAAGGCGGACGACAGTCAGTTTGGTATTGCACTGCTGTTCTGGGCGCCTCCAGGCACGTCTCTGCTGGTCGACGGGCTCATTTCGAAACGGGGCCCATCGCTGAAGACAACTGCACTTCAGTCAGATTCCATACTTAATGAGCTTGACACCACTGCAAACGGGATTGTTGGTGTACTGAGGTCATTGGTAACTGCCGCAAGGGCTGCGTGAGCTCAACCCCTATTAATGGTCCTTGTGGTCACTGATGCGCCAATTGTACGTCGGGTCAATAATTATGATGAACCCGGGGCTCTGAGTGCGTCTGACGATTGCACAGTCCTCTTGTTCTGCCGTTTCACTAAATCGACCGCTTCCTTCTTGACGCTGCGTTCGGACATGGTTTTCTCATTGCTACCAACATTGTCGAATATTGGCATCGCTCCTTTTCAAATATGGAGCGATTTGCTGATTACTCCGACCGGCTTCTTTGAGCCTAAGTACATGACTTCTTTCAAATGCTGACATCTGTGTATATGTTCACACGCCTGTCAGCGAGGTATAGTAACTGCCCAACTGACAAATGACACTGGATTAAATTCGCAGACTTTATCTACATATTCTCCTGTTTACTATATCTGACAGCAGCGCCGTGTAATTGTACTGCAGCGTCAATCATCCATCGTCCGCCAAAGTTTACAACTTTGCTTCTTCCATCGATACATGTATGATCAATAATTTGCGACCAATTGGCGTAACTCCTTCGTAGTGCGCCGTTTTTTAGCGTCTACTATCACACGCAGAGCCTTTGTTTTTGTTTTCAGATTTTGTATTTTTATCACAGGTTTGAGAATTAATCAGTGACGCGTCTCATTACCGAACAGCGTTGGCTCATATTATCTCCAGGAATGTGAAGAAAAATTTAAAAAAAGAAAATTCTTTTCTCGTCTTCCTGTGTATACTGTTTTCAGATATTACCCGGGGGAATCCCTGTCAGGTTCTGTACAGAATTTTCCTCTCATTTATACCCTCCTTTAATCCGTCGAGCAAAATAATTTGCCATGCAATTGGAAGAAATCGCAGATCACACTCGTCTATGAGGAGGGTAGGAAACATGCTCAACAAAACTACTGTACACCATCCGTGACTCTTTTTGTTGTACAATGTTGGAAGACATTCTGATCTCAACTGTAGTGCGGTATCTCGAAGAGAATTACCTCTTCCGTGCTAAGCAGCACGTATTCCGGAAACAGTGACCATGCTAAACACGACTAGAGCGCGTTTATCACGTGACATCCCCATACACATGGATCAAGGCACTCAGGTAGACACAGTATTTCTTGACTTACGAAAAGCGTTTGACTCGGTACCACTCTACAGTTTATTACCGAAAGTGCGATCATTTGGAAGTATCGAATGAAATTTGTGACTGGATTGAGGATTTCTTGATAGAGGGGACGATAATTCCACGGGACACCACTTCCAGTTTTGATAATGGCCTCAGCTGGGCGAGCAAAGGGACCAGCAGAAGCCACTCATTGACAATATTGATGGTTAAGTTTTGTCTCGCTGTCCAAAATAGACATATTATTTGGGTGATTTAGCAGACAGTTGAGGTGTTTTAGGGTGCTGGAGTGTTCGTCGTACCAAGAACGTGTGCCTGTAGCCCCGTAACCACGGCTGACACCATCTCGGAAGACGATAGTCTAAAGCAGACCGCGTTATGAAGATGTAGAAGAAAGGGCAACACTTCATCATGGAGAATGTGGAAATGAACATCCTGCTTTATGTACACTGTAATCTGAATGAATGGGCCCAAGTCGTGGAACGAAAACACAGAATCACCTCTGTTCTGCACTACAGCCTACACACATTGCGGGGTAAACGCCTCATTGGGCCGTCTGTGCATGCGGCGGCTTGCATATTGGAAAAGATGATGGTGAGACAACCAAGACTAGCAGCGTTATCCATATTCCACACAAAATTACAGATTGTTTACACTGACGCAAAATACTAGTCAATTTAGTCCCTTTGAGTGCAGTCTGTTTTGATTAACAAAAGAAAACATTACAGTTAAGTGCACAGTAAGAAAATTTGAAAAGTGTACGGCGTATTTGATTGATAATGTTTTCCCGAAATAATTGATAGATGAAAAGTTACTGCCGTCAAGCCGGATTGTCTATTCATTTCTTGCGAACAGTAAATACAGAATCCCCAGCTAGAATTAATTGTCGAGTTCGTATAATCTTACAGGTAGAGGTCCCCCGCAGTGCTGTCAACTGTTTGAAACTACCTATACGGTGATGTATGTTAAGATCCCAGGTATCACAAACTGCAGCCATTCACCCTGGTGGGCCCTCCTGGTTTGCCCGTAATTGACAAAAAAAATTAGGAATTTTGTGTAATACTCAATAACGCAAAAATTTGCGTGTCATAGTCTGGTTGACTGCTGCAGTGGATAGGAGAACAGCTTCACATGCAGTAGATTGTGGGTGCGAATCTTGTCAGTTACACATTTTTTAAAAATTTTTAAATCTTTATCGAAATTACCTCGATCACTATTTTTATTCAGTTAATTGGTTTAAATGTAATTTTGCATTTCTATTCGTGTCACATCATTTTAATCACTGTATGAACTTTTTTGTTTTTCATTTTTTCTTTATACCATTCTTTTCCTATCGATATTTTGTGAATATATATTTCGTTGTATTTATCTATTATAATATGCAATTATTTGAAAATTCCAATGTGTCAGTTACAACTAAAGGACGAAATAATCTATTTGTGCAGTGATGTGAAAAATGTATTTTTGTTAGCAGATGAGCAGTTATTTGCACGATAATCGTCATGCAGACATTTAAAACATAACCTGAATACCCAGTGCACTATGAACATAATGACGTAGATGAAAAATTAAAGCCGGTCTTTCGGCAGAGCGGTTCTAGGGGCTTCAGTCCGGAACCGCGTGACTGCTACGGTCGCAGGTTCGAATCCTGCCTCGGGCATGGATGTGTGTGGTGTCCTAAGGCTAGTTATGTTTAAGTAGTTCTAAGTTATAGGGGACTGATGACCTCAGATGTTAAGTCCCATAGTGCTCAGAGCCATTTAACCTTTTTTTTTTTTTTTTTTTTTTAAATTTAAATGAAAGACGGGCATATGTAAGTAAAACGAAATCCAAGATAAATAGATATTATGAATGCAATAATGTGGACGACAAAACAGGGCGATAAAACAAAATGAATTAAATCTAAATTAACACATAAAAGTAACTACAAATACATGAACAAAGATTTGGAGTGGAGAAATAATGGTAGGAAGGAAAATGAGAACAAATGAAGAAGTTGTTACCATTAAAATTTTGTGACTAAGGAATGGAATTAAAAAATTACATTTCAATCAATTAACTGAATAAAAATTATGTTTAGAGTCATTTCGATAAAGATTTAAAAATAAAAAAAATTCGAACCGACAGCCTCCTGCATGTGAAACTGTTATCCTATACATTACGCCAGGCAACGAGCTTTTGACACACAGCTTTTTTCACGCTATCGAGTGTTACACAAATTCCGAGTTCTCTGTTTTTCGTTAATTACTCGGCAGACGAGGGCCCATCGGGGTGAATGGTAGCAGTATGTGATACTTGGAATCTTAACCTTCATCACCATATAGATAGCTTCAAAAAGTCGATCGCACCGCTAGGGACCTCTCCTTGTTAGTGGTTAATATTTTGCGTTTCATGCTCCAGAATATAAGGTGTAAGAAAAAAAACTATGTACACAAAATTGTAGTGTGTGTAGAATAGTAATAAGAAACCTTAAGTGATTGACTGTAGTGATGTACAGAGACGGTGTTCAAACTGCCGTGATGTTGCTGAAAATGTCCGTATACATTAATGCACAACTGCCATCAGCGTGGTAGTCGTTGTCTAATGCATTGATAGAAGAACTGATTGCCGGTTTGGTTGACACTGCCGCCATTATCTGTGAAACACGTGGTTGTTTGGTGTTTGTTACACCATCATTAGCACGAAGATCCTGTTTGTGCTTGAATGAAAACGCGCGAAATTTTCAGTAGCATCTCTAAAACAATATTTGTCACATGCACGAATATTTGCGCTCCGTCTCTGAACGTCACTATCGTATACCATTCGTGTATCCCAGAGGGAAAACTTTACACCTGTGATGGTAATGTCACATGAAGAAAGTATTTCACGTTATCTCCCCTAAGCACTCAAAACCTTCATACATAGTTTCTTTCCACCCTGTGTAAGGTGTAAATCAAATAATCATCATCAATCACAGCTGCTGTTGAAAAGTCTTTTCTCGGATATTGGTTACGAACTCTCTATCATTAGGAGGTACGAGCATACCTAAATTTATTATACAAGAGGCTTGATAAAAATATGAAAGACTGTGAGAAATGCTTGCTCGAACATAAACGGGGCAGCTAGTCAATCCCGCATGTACGCTGTTGCATCTGACCACGAACGGCAACTGCACAATGGCCTAAATAAGTTGTAAGTGCCTGTCGTGCTCAGAATAGTGTTCTGTGCATTCTGTAGGAACTAACAAGGGGACCGCGCCTGCTTGTCATGACTGATGTCTTCCACATGGGAGACGGTTGGCCAGAAATGGAAGTGACAAAAGTGGGAGCCCCAGATGGCCAAGCGTTTGAAGCAAATAGCATCGGGCGAGGCGTGAGCTGTTTGTGCTAGCGTAGTTTCGGTAATCAGAGTGTCGAATCCCTCTGTGGAAACTGTTTTATTTTCAAATTTTACGTTACTTATACTGCAGATAAACCGAAATGATTTTCAGTGCATGAAACATATTTTTCGACTGATGTGATGGAGAACAAATTACTTCCGTTAAATGGTTGGTGGGGAGAAGATATTTTTCAGGATGGAGGACTGACATCGTCCAGTATTATAAAGCGTTTCCCGCTAAATGCATTCCCCTGGTGCAACTCTGTGGCCTTCGTTGTTATCCTCAGAATTTGATGGAAAAGATTCAAACTCCGTTTACCTCACCGACAGAGCAAAAAAATATCACATCCAGAGAAGGGTGTTTCAAAATACATTCAATTGTACGTCACCAGCTATACTCGCCAATATTTGGCGAAATGATGCGTTACGCGTGGTTTGCTGTGAAAACCTGAGATGAGAGCCTGTCTTTCATAAATGTAAACCATGTACGCATTTCTGTAGAAACTTTAAAACAAACGTGAAACTTTAAAACAAACGTGAAACTTTAAAACAAACGTGAAACTTTAAAACAAACGTGAAACTTTAAAGCAAACATGAAATTGTAAAAACGCGGCGTTTGTAGCTTGTACAAGATGGCGAGAAAATTACTGCTTCCGCTGTTTTTATGATGAATATCACTTCAGCACTTGTAAATCATCAGCTGTAAAATAATAAAGATATCTGATTTTACAGAGTAAGTTCTCGTGTACACTCTACAATCCCTTCCGGGAAATTTATGTTCAATCCCAAATTTTCCTTTACTTTTCATATCTTATACAAAAATAACAACAAATACATTGCATTGAGCGTTATAATGGCTTATTTTCAGTGCAGTTAGCGTAAAAATTGAAAATAAAAATGAAAGAAGTTTCAAAAAAGTTTAACGATCCCACTACTCTCAGATTACGGTTCTATTCTCTGTCCGGTGCGCTAACCGCTTCCTGGATACTGCGCGAACGCAAATAGTTCACGCCACGCTCGACTGGCGCCAAAAATGCTATTTGTTCTAAGTGCTAGACCATCTTGAGTTTCCACTTCGGCACATTAATTTTTGGCCAACCCCTACATATACCATAAATCTGGACGAAATCGGTGATGACGAGTAGGTGCCGTCTACTCGTAAATGCATTTGGCCGTGGACATATTGTTCCTGCCCGTATGCTTGATGCCTCCATAATCAATATAGCCGATGCGTTTTCAAGAAGCAACGTACCGAGGAATTACATCACATGCACCCGGCGTGGCATGAGATAAGTCCCAACACGGACGAAAGAGTGTGTTGAGTGATAGTGACAGACGGTCATTGAAGAGGATTGCGACAAAAACTATGAGGACGACAGCTGCAAAAGTCACTGCAGAACTGAATGTCGTTCTCACTAAACCTGTCAGCTCCAGTAAGCTGGGCAATGGTGGGCAATCCGGAATTGCAAAAGCACTCGGCGATGCAAATGCCCGTGACAAGAAAACGTACAGCCGAAGCCATAAAACCTAGACAGTTGATCAATGAAAGAAAGTTATTTGCTCGAATAAGTCGTTGTTCACACTGTTTGCGGCTTCTGGCCGAGTTCACTTCCCAAGATTGAAACATGGCCGGGTTTCGCTGATGATTTGGGCAACCATATCGCGATATTCCATGGGCCCTATGGTTACTGTGCGATCTAGTCCGTCCCATGGTAGAAGATTTGTTCCCCAATGATGATGCTGTGTTACAGGACGACAGGCCCATGTTACCACAGCTCGCATCGTCCAGGTCTGCTTTTGTGAGCGCGAGGATGAATTGTCGCATCTCCCCTGGTCACCACGGTCACCAGATCTCAACATTATTGAGCGTTTGTGTGTACTTCGGAAAGAAGTATGCGTCATCTCTATGCACCTTCATCATCGTTACCTCAACTTGCCATTATATTTCTGGAAAAATTATATAAGATTTCCTTGAAAACCGTACATTACCTGTACAGATCCAGTTATTTAAATGCCAACACTCTTCCTCCTCAGTATTAGACATGTTAATGTGTTTTATTTTCATCCAATCCCTGCATACGTATGTAACATAGGGTCCCCCTCCTGATGAATAAAAAGTCGTAACTACTAGCAGAATAAAGAATGATAAACACGTCATACATACAGTGGCAGTATAGTGGCAAGTCCAGGTAACAATGATGGAGGTAGAAAGCGATCATGCACCCTTTTCTCCTAAGTTTATCACAAAGGTTCAGTGTTACTGAGATGTGATGACCGTGGTGGCCAGGGGAAATTGGACAGCCGCGCGGGATTAGCCGAGCGGTATAGGGCGCTGCTGTCATAGACTGTGCGTCCGGTCCCGGCGGAGGTTCGAGTCCTCCCTCGGCCCTTGGTACACAGCATCACCATTAGGGAAACTAGTTTTCTATCCTTGAATGTACCTTATAATCCAAATGGTCACAAATCCCGTGTCAGTAATGCAATCTTGCAGAGTAACCATGGGGCCTGTGGAGTACCACAATATGGCTGCTCAAATCATCACCGAAACACCGCCACGTTTCACTCTTGGCAGGGAGCAGTCTGAGTGGTAGGCTTGGTAGGCGTACGCCGGACGGCCAGATGTTGGAAACAGTGAATTAAGACTCAGCCGACTAAATGACTTTCTTTCATTACTGCATAGTCCAAGTTTTATGCTTCGGTACTAAGTTGTTCTGTTACGGACATTTGCATCTCTGATGAGTGGTTCTGGAACTCCAGCTCGCCCTGCAGTTAACGGCTTATGCAGTTCCATCATGTTGTTTCTGTACTGACAAGCATTGTAGCTGTCGTCCCCTTACTTCTCATCATAATCCTCAACGACACTCCTCCACGATCACCCAACACACACTTTCATCAGCATTGTGACTTAGCCGCTAATATTTTTCCGTTTGTCCTGTACGCGATATAAATGTTCGATATGGTGCTTCTTGGAATGCCAAACTCCTCGGCTACGTTGGTTACTGAAGCACCCACGACACGAACGCCAACAATCTGCCCACGCTCTAATGCACTGAGCTCCGACATAATGCACTCAAAACGGCATGTAACATTGTTCTGACCAGGGCTAGCACTTAAAACGTTTTGAGGACATTCCACAGATGCCGTTAGTGTTCAAACACAGTAGCGTCACCTGCAGGTGTGGCTAGCATATGCATTTATGTTAAAGCATGCGTTTTTCAAGGTGTTCGAAAATTTTTGTCCAATTCTTCGTCATCGTGATAGATCGCACTTTTGTTCTTTGTATTGCCATCGATCGTATTTTAGGAACACCGTCGACTCGGAGTGCCTGCGTGATTTGAGGCGCCATGTCACGAATTGCGCGGCCCCTCCCGCTGGAGGTCCGAGGCCTCCCTCGGGCGGGTGGGCGTGTGTTGTCCTTAGCGTTAAGTTAAACTTAGTTTTAATTAGTGTTCAAGTCTAGGGACTGATGACCTCAGCAGTGTGGTCCCTTAGGAATTCATGCACTTTTGAACACCGTCGAACTGATCATACCTATAGAATATTCGAAACGATGTGCCCCATATGGCAAAAACGCAATTAAATCGCTACTCATAAATACCAACCATAGCGAGTGTGAGTAAACTTTAAATAGATGTATAGCCCTGCGTATTTCCGAGTGAAGGTATGCTGCAATATTAGCTCTCTCTTCCGATTGTGGGAGAATTGACAGCGACTGGAAAGTACTTAATTATGGCTGGTTGCTACAAATATTTCCTCTGTAGTATGTGATACGGTGTTCCTCAATCAAGCTTGGTGAAGCATGGTTTGTTTTGCACCCGACAATCTGAGTAGCGGTTGAGAGGAATCTAAAGCCTTTTTTCGCGGCTTACATCATGAGTCGTTCCGACTAAGCTGTTAGAGATCGGTCACATGAAAGAAATGCTGTAGTTCGCTGACTGTTGCTTCCGTTTCTCGGTATTTCTCCGTACATATTGCGTCATTCTGACTAGTAGCTACCTCGCGGAAGGCGACAGATGTATGAGGAACGTTTCAATAAATGTAACGTTGCAGTAGTCACCCTCTGAGAATTTGTAGGAATTATGAAATGACTAAAAATAATTTTTTAAATCTTTAGTTCAGAAATTCAAGCTTTGTGATCGCTTTAATCATGTGTTCCCGCGGATTCTTTGTGCCGAAAAACCGCGCAACTTAGAGCCTTCAAGGTGAACAGATGCTGCCCGCTAAACATAAATGCGCGCTGATTGCGTCTGCGCCTTTGCGAAACTCTCCGTGTTCCTACTATCCTAACCGCTGTAGCTATCGGTCTTACTTTACACTGGCGCTCTGCACGGTGACAGCAGTGTTTTCTATAAACCTTCAGCTACAGATAATGAAAAAAAACAAGAATCCAATAAACGTAATGTGTTAAAAACGTTTTCATATTTCATATTTATTTAGCACGTATACCATGCTTGATGTCTTAGAAATGTATGAGTGGGTTTGAAGCAATCCCATTTCCCCACCTGTTTTCGTGGTGACTTTATTTCACAAATCGTCGTTAATATAAGAATTTCTTTTTAACATGATTCTAAAAAACCCGACAGGTCGCAAAAAGTAGTCATTAGATGTAAGTGGAACTCCTATTTCATACAAGGACTTTCATTAACATCTGTTGACTACTTTTTGCGACTTATCAGCATTCTTAGAATCATTAAAAATCGTCGCACACCTCACCCACTACTTTGTCGTACTTGCAATAATGTATTCTCTCGGGTCAGTTCGTTGTTTACGGCGTGCCATTTTTTGTCATTTCGTTAACAGGAATTCTTACAGATAATTTTGTAAGCACCGTTACGTGCGTTTTACTTTCAGGTTTTAGGGTTTAGTCATTCTTCAGGAATGAAGTCATTTGAGACAAATCGAACAAAACTTGCCTGTAGTGACTCAAAGAAACTTCCAGTAAGTCAGTCAGTGTAGCCAACTAAAGATGTAAATCATTATTCTGGATACTAATCCAGCGTGCTGCCATTTCTCTGGCGCTCTCAGTATCGCGTACTATAGTGTGTTTCGCTAGGATGTTTTTGTGCTTCCTTTTTTCTAATGGTGGGACCTTGACCTTTTTGAAGTGAAATCTTCTTTATAACTTGGGTTTCAGGGTGAGTGGTATTTAGCGTTCACCATTATAGAGTGAGAAATTACTTTCAGGGATAACAGGAGGTACGAAGTTGGCCTAACAAGGTATTTGTCACGAGTGCTGCGGCAGCGCCACACTACTGCTTTGTCAAAATCAATCTACGCATTTACTTAATTCCTGTTGTGTACGAATTGAAACATTGTACTCTTTTCTTTTTCTTTTTTCCGCAGGTATGTGACAGCTCGTGTTCATTTGCAACGCTGCCAATGGTATGTTTATACTCACCGACTTAATAGTACGTTTGCTAAAAACCAATCTGTATAAAGTTTTTACATTTAGTCATGCATTTTCCCTATAATTTGCAGTCATAAATAAAGTTTACCGTGTGAAATTTGGGGGGGGGGGGGGGGGGGGAGGCGCCTCATTGAAATGAATAATACCACCACGATTCAGTTACTATATATACAAAATATACAGTAGCTCACTAAAAACATAACATTTTGTCATTTGAGACTGTGATTATACCTATGCCAGATTAAAAGAATGAAATTAATGATAAGAACATTTCACAGTTTAATCGGTTTCAGCCACACAGTGGTCATCTCCAGTCTCTGCGAGAGAGTAGTAGTAGAGAAATTAACAAGAAAATTTGCGAAGTCTGAAACTTACAACACAAGAAACTTTAAACAGTGTCATACCTAACCACACACCACACATGTATTGACACCAGGTGCTCAGTTATTTGTCCTATTCTGTGATAAAATGATTGATATGACATTTTTTTAAGTCACATACTTAGCCTTCTACATAGGTAAGTTACCTTACGTAATTGCTCTGTGAATAATGATTCTGTAACTTTAAGACGTACCCTATCAGCCATATTATTGACTTACTTAGTACTCATATTCAGAGGGATGGGCAGTTGGGCTGTTAGATACAACATTGTTTTGTTTCTTGTATTGTAAAGTTCGAAACTTGCGGATATTGCTGTGTTGCTTCTTTATTATAGAGTATGAAGATCACCACTGTGCTGTTGGAACCGGTTAAATTGTAAAATATTCATAAAATTGTGTTACCAAGAGACTAAAAAATAACAGATCTCATTTTAGTATATTTTCTCCAATTTCTTGTTTGTCAGGTGCAAGAATTACACCAGTAGACCACAAATTTTAGATGTAAAGACTGTCTTCAGTGTCGTCAGAAAATTAGGTAGTTAAATGAGGTCTAGAATTTAAATTCTGTACTTCGATGTTGGTCACGCTTCCAAATAAATTACACTACCAGCCATTAAAATTGCTACACCACGAAGATGACGTGCTACAGACGCGAAATTTAACCGACAGAAAGAACATGCTGTGATATGCAAATGATTAGCTTTTCAGAGCATTCACGCAAGGTTGGCGCCGGTGGCGACACCTACAACGTGAAAACATCAGGAAAGTTGCCAACCGGTTTCTGATAAACAAACAGCGGTTGACTGGCGTTGCCCTGTGAAACGTTGTTGTGATGCCTCGTGTAAGGAGGAGAAATGCGTACCATCAGTTTTCCGACTTTGACAAAGGTCGGATTGTAGCCCATCGCGATTGTGGTTTATCATATCGCGACATTGCTCCTCGCGTTGGTCGAGATCCAATGACTGTTAGCAGAATATGTAATCGGTGGGTTCAGGAGTGTTACACGGAACGGCGTGCCGGATCCCCACGGCCTCGTATTACTAGGAGTCGAGATGACAGGCATCTTATCCGCATGGCTGTAACGGATAGTGCAGCCACGTCTCGATCCCTGAGTCAACAGATGGAGACGTTTTGCAAAACAACAACCATGTGCACGAACAGTTGGACGTCGTTTGCAGCAGCATGGACTATCAGCTCGGAGGCCATGGCTGCGGTTACCGTTGACGCTGCGTCACAGACAGGAGCGCGTGCGATGGAGTACTCAACGACAAACTTGAGTGCACGAATGGCAAAAAGTCATTTTTTCGGATGAATCTAGGTTCTATTTACAGCATCATGATGGTCGCATCCGTGTTTGACGACATCGCGGTGTACGCACATTGGAAGCGTGTATTCGTCATCGCCATACTGGCGTATCACCCGGCGTGGTGGTATGGGGTGCCATTGGTTACACGTCTCGGTCAGCTCTTGTTCGCATTGACGGGCACTTTGAACAGTGGACGTTACATTTCAGATGTATTACGACCAGTGGCTCTACACGTCATTCGATCCCTGTGAAACCCTACATTTCAGCAGGATAATGCAAGACCGCATGTTGCAGGTCCTGTACGGGCCTTTGTGGATACAGAAAATATTCGACTACTGCCCTGGCCAGCACATTCTCCAGATGTCTCACCAATTGGAAACGGACTGCTACGGTCGCAGGTTCGAATCCTGCCTCGGGCATGGATGTGTGCGAAGTCCTTAGGTTAGTTAGGTTTAAGTAGTTCTAAGTTCTAGGGGACTGATGACCACAGAAGTTAAGTCCCATAGTGCTCAGAGCCATTTGAACTGGAAACGTGTTGTCAATGGTGGCCGAGCAACTGGCTCGTCACAATACACCAGTCAGTACTCTTGATGAACTGTGGTATCGTGTTGAAGCTGCTTGGGCAGCTGTGCCTGTACACGCCTTCCAAGCTCTGACTGACTCAATGCCCAGGCGTATCAAGGCCGTTATTAGTGCCAGAGGTGTTTGTTCTGGGTACTGGTTTCTCAGGATCTATGCACCCAAATTGCGTGAAAATGTAATCACATGTCAGTTCTAGTATAATATATTTGCCCAATGAATACCCGTTTATCATCTGCATTTCTTCTTGGTGTAGCAGTTTTAATGACTAGTAGTTTATGTGTGAACGGAAGAACCGTGGCCAGGAATTAGTAGCATAATTGTGAAACATAAACTAAACGACTGTCTGTAGTACTCTGTCACTTCAGCAAAGATTAATCTTACTGATCTCGTGCACATCAAATCCAGCGACGGTTATGGTGAACTCTGTCCTGAGGAACAAAGTCTAGGGCACGTTCCTGTAGCTTCAAAATTAAACCCTCCATCATCAAGTGCCTCAACCGCCTACTTACTCTGCTCCTCTCTGAGGTCTTGCCATTTTCTGGGCAATGAAAATTCATCAGTTGCTCATTTGAGCAATTTTTCGTAACTTTCTTCGTGTGATGACTGTGTATATACACACATCAAAAAAAGTTAAGCATCACCCCAGAACACCTGAAGATAGACGTTGACTGTGGAAACTGTATCACAGACACAGCCCTTTTCACTGTTCAGAGATGTCACTAAACCCGCCCAAAGATGTAAACAACCATGCATGAGCAGCACCTATTAGACGGAAGGGGTCCGACAACCGATCAGTTCCAGTCATTCCACCAGGAAGGAGGTACACGGCTCGTGTTGTTTGTAGTTCAACCATTCCTAGACGGTCAACACCGTGGTTCAATCGTGTCGGCTTTGTTACTTTGTGCCAGGAAGAACTCTACCGAGCGAGGTGGCGCAGTGGTTAGCACACTGAACTCGCATTCGGGAGGACGACGGTTCAATCCCGTCTCCGGCCATCCTGATTTAGGTTTTCCGTGATTTCCCTAAATCGCTTCAAGCAAATGCTGGGATGGTTCCTTTGAAAGGGCACGGCCGAATTCCTTCCCTCACCCGAGCTTGCGCTCCGTCTCTAATGACCTCGTTGTCGACGGGACGTTAAACACTAATCTCCTCCTCCAGGAAGAACTCTCAACAAGGGAAGTGTCCAGGCGTCTCGGAGTGAACCAAAGCGATGTTGTTCGGACATGGAGGAGACAGAGAGAGAGATATGAACTGTCGATGACATGCCTCGCTCAGTCTGCCCAAGGGCTACTACTGCAGAGGATGGACACTGCATACGGATTATGGCTCGGAGGAACCCTGACAGCAACGCCACCGTGTTGAATAATGCTTTCCTGCAGCCACAGGACGTCGTGTTACGGCACAGGCTTTGCACAATGGGCTGCATGATGCGCAACTTCACTCCCGACGTCCATGACGAAGTCCATCTTCGCAACCACGACATCATGCAGCGCGGTACAGATGGGCCCAACAACATGCCGAATGGACCGCTCAGGATTGGCATCACGTTCTCTTCACCAGACATTCGTTGGAGACGTGTTTGGAGCAACCTGCTCAGGCTGAACGCTTGAGACACACTGGGCACGGTGTGCGGCAAGGTGGAAGTTCACTGCTGTTTTGGGGTGACATTATGTGGGAACGACGTACGCCGTTGGTGGTCACGGAAGGCGCAGTAACGGCTGTACGATACGTGAATACCATCCTCCGACACAGTGCAACCATATCGACAGCATATTGGCGAGGCATTCGTCTTCATGGACGATAATTCGCACCCCCATCGTGCACATCTTGTGAACGACTTCCTTCAGGATAACGACATCTCTCGACCAGAGTGGCCAACATGAAGCACGGCGCAGTAGTAATCGTTCCACCAGTTCAGCCCGCAAGCGGCCGATGTCGAACTGTGGACTCGCTCAAGTTTCCGCATCACAGTGTCCTAAACGCTGAGAGTGTAGGCGGGCGGCTTCTAAGACAGGTAAACATAGGGCGACACATCGCTTCTGGTGATGTGACAAAACTGTGACGAATAACCAATATTAAGCGATTTTCTTCGAGACGCCATGAGAGGCCAGGCAGTAAGTGTTCCCATTCTTCGTAGTTTTCCACATTTTCCACAACTTTACGTATTTTCCCACATTTTTACAATTTTTCTTTCTTTTGCACAGTTGTATCCGAATGACTTTAAATCCATCCCACTGCTCCCGACGTCGTGATGTTCTCAGCCAATCACAATGCGGCAGAATGTGCCAAAAGTATCGGAATTATTTATGATTGCTGAGCCACCACTTCATTATTTGTGTGTGTGTGTGAGTGTGAGTGAGTGAGTGAGAGAGAGAGGGAGAGAGAGAGAGAGAGATAGAGAGAGATGACATGACATGGATTTTTATTATACCGGGGATCCCTGGCTGATAAAGAATCACGACGCCCATGCTTAAGCACTAGATCGGAAAGCTTCATTATGATCGGTCCGTAGAGAGAAGGGAGGGAGGTGAGTGCCTGCAATGAACCCACCTGTTTTTTTCCACCGACATGTTGGCATCTGTTTGCCGTTACTACCATGGACTGGATGGCCCTCATTGATGAGTGTATGCTTTCGTACCAGTGATTTGCGCCAGCAACCAAGTCGGAGATGATTACACCTAAAATACTGCAAATTTCTTGGCTGTTGCTAGCGTGGTGTTCACGGTCGCGGCTATGCTCCACACAGGAACGTTAGAGGAGTTGGCTACCCCGCAGGTGACATACTTTTCGCTGTGGTGGTTGCAGATACTAGTCGGCTCTCTAGGTGCGTGTTTTATAGCGCGGTGGTAGTTCACATATACGCAGTATCGTTGGTTGAAAATGGGTAAATCTTGCATTATTGCTGTAACGTCATAAATTTACCCTGGCGTCATATGAAGTGGTCGTTTAGCAATGATAAATAATTCCATAGCCGGCCGCGGTGGTCTCGCGGTTCTAGGCGCGCAGTCCGGAACTGTGCGGCTGCTACGGTCGCAGGTTCGAATCCTGCCTCGGGCATGGATGTGTGTGATGTTCTTAGGTTAGTTAGGGTTAAGTAGTTCTAAGTTCTAGGGGACAGATGACCACAGCAGTTGAGTCCCATAGTGCTCAGAGCTATTTTTGAACCAATAATTCCATTACTTTTGGGCACATGCTGCTGCATTGCGATTGCCCGTCAGCACGACGACGTCGACGCTATGTCGAGAGCAGTGGAACGGTACTCACGTTATGCGTATACAATTCTGGTAAAGAACTAAAAACAGTAAGAAATGTGTGAAAATATGGAAAATTGTATGAAATGGAAAAAACTGTAAAAAATACTGAATAATACGTAAAACTGCGGAAAAAACAACAAATAATGGAAAAATGAGAGAACTTACATTTCCCTGCTAGTGTCTCAAATGACGAAAAGCGCATAATATTAAATTTAATTTCTTGGTAACAAATAGACCTCAACTGATTTAACTTAATATAACTAAATTATTTGTTACTAACAACTACATACCCACTGGTGCCCAGCTCCAGAGTGAAGTCACCCACTCAAGTGCCCTATTTGTAGATGATGGTGGTGGTGGTGGTGGTGGTGGTGGTGGTGGTGGGTGTTTGAATCTCATTGCTCTGGGTGGGAGAAGAGGGGTGGGGTTCCCCTGGATAAGTCCTATCCATTTCTGGGGGGAGGGGGAAGGAGAGTGGGGATTATAAGTCGCCCTAGTCTGTAACCAGTCACTAGAAGCCCTTATCAGTCGCTAGAGGAAAGCTCATTGTCTCGGCTCGTTCTCTTCGTGACAACCTACTGCTTATCAGTTACGGCATTATCATTTCACCGGTAGTGATACGACACGCGGTGTTTGTGTGTCTTAAAACCCTTCTCACAATTACGGTGGTGGTCATCCCCTGCTTTAGCCACGGGGAATGGTCTGCCCGTTGCAGCGTGCGACCTTCTGCCCACTGCTTTGTCATTCACAGCGTGCAGTGATAGCTTCTGCTGTAGAAATATTTTTTTGCGTTAATCTGAAGACACGCACTTTGTAGGTACGTCATTATGACTCCAAACCCTCGAATTGACGTTTGTGTAAATTTTACATCATAATATTGCGAATTTTAACGGCGTAAAACTAGCAAATTTTTTTCAGGCCTGCTTACTATGAAACAATTGTTCTTGTAAGGGATAAATATAGACCCAGTTGTAAACATACTTACCTTTTACACAACTTTTACAGTAGTCTTTTTTTTCTGTCACCATCATCACGGAAAAGTTTACGTCAGTAATGTAAACGAACGAGCCGACTAAGCCGGTAACGTAACAGAGCGAGAGGACATTGAAAATACACTGTAAGAAGGGGGAAAAAGAAAAGAAGAGCCATGTACCACGAAGGAGTTAAGCAAATTGGTCACAAATTGATATTCATACAGGTATCGTGGACACAAATTGATATTCATACAGGTATCGACGCAAAATGCAAAATTTTAACCGTCAGCGGCAGATGGATGTATGTGTGACGCTGTAGCGCAGTTTTAGCGCTCAGCTGCAAGAATAGTAAAAACAGGGGACATGCGGATAGAAGAGCATGAAGTCTCTGCGAACTTCACTCCTTGTACTCAGTTCGACAGTAACAAAGCCTCACAAACAGGCGCGTGAACAATATATGCAAATGTCCTCATTTGAGAGAGGATGTGCAGTGGGGCTCAAAGAAGTGGGCTGGATTAATCGGCGAATCTCTCGACATTTGAATATGAGCGACGCTACTGTTTGACGATGTTGGCAGGACTTCATGAATCATGGCCGAACACAGCATCAAGAAGGAAGCGATCAACTTAGAGACGACATAACGTGAGGATCGAGAAATCGTCTGCGAGACAGTCAGAACCCTAGGCATCATTATCATCGATTCGACGTGCAACTGGTACTTCAGTGACCACAAGGATCATTAATAGACAGCTCACAGGAAAAGTACTTAGCTCACGGCGACCCTTGCGCCGACTGACATCGATCTCTGTACATCAACAAGCCCGTTTGCTGTGTTGTCAGGCACATTGAGCCTGGAATCTGACTGGAGTAGAATTGTCTTCAGCGATGAGTCCTGCTTCGAAGTGAGCCTCGATGACCAGCGAAGACGTCTGGAAACGCCCCGGACAACGATGGGATACCAACCAGACTGTCGCCCGCCTTACGGCCCGACAGCCAGGAGTGATGGTCAGGAGTGCCATTTCATTACAGAATCCCTTTGGTTGTCATCCGTGGCACCTATACAGCACAACGGTATGTCAACAGTATACTACGCCCCGTTTGGATGCCCTTCATGGCAAGCCATCCTGGGCTTTCATTTCAGCAAGATAATGCCCGCTCTTACACGGCGAGAGTTTCTATCGCTTGCCTTCATGCTAGCCAACCCTGCCTTGGCCAGCATTTCAGAAGGTCTGGAGCATTATTGACAGGGCCCTCCAACCATCTCTGGAGTTTGACGATCTAACGCGCCAATTAGAGGGAATTTAGCACCATATCTCTCAAGACGACATATGACAGTTCTACCAGTCAGTGCCAAGCCGAATAACTGCTCCCATGAGGAACAGAGGTGGATCAACGCGTTATCGACTAACTCAATTTGTGAAGTTCTTTCTCTTGAATATCTCGTACAATTTTTTCCTAAATTGGAATCATTTGTTCTCCTTTACATCTACTAGAGTTGGAACTTAAATAGTGGCAACTATTTATTCACAACCGATACAAAAGAGTTACACGTTTGCACCTGTTAGTGTCCTTCAAAGTAGTCATCAGCGTTGTGTAGAACCCGTTGCCAGCGATATGGAAGGCGTAGTATACCATTAGCAGTGCCTGTTCTGTTGATGGTGCGAATGGGGACACGGTCTACTGCCTATCGAATCTCTGGAACATTTCTGAAGTGAATGCCACCAAGCGGTTCCTTCATCTTCGGAATCAAATCGAAGTTCCAAGGACTTAAGTCGTATTACTGTTCGTTTTTGGAACATCACGTGCGACCAGCGTCGCGAAAGAAGCGGCGACACTTTCTGCGCAACCCACCCATCATTTTGCACGACAATGCGCGGGCGCATACAGCGCAAGCTGTGGCTGGTCTGTTCAGTCGATAGGACTGGGAAGTACTGTGCCATCCACCATACTCCCCGGACTTAAGCCCTTACTTCCCGTACACCACTGTAGTACGTTGTTAATAGTCAACGTTTGCGCTCTGTATGTGTAATTGATCCGTGATTGTGGTCATATGATTTGCAATTTCATCAGCTGTCATAATGTGTGATCTGAGTTTGTGTGATTTTATGAAAGGCTCTTTCTTTCTATGGCCAGGATGTAATGGTTGTCCTCGTCTTAAGAGACGATGGCTTCGGGCACTCATCGTGTACACGACTACCACGATGGCGGTCACAACGAGGTCAGACTGACAACATGCCTCACTCGGAGCTGTGCCGTTCCCCCGTGCCGAAAGGAACGCGCTCTCTCCGACACAGCAGCTGTTTTTAATTCAGTTGATTCTTCCCTCTACCGCATGTCGTTTTGTCAGCACGACAACGCCCGTTTTTCATACCTCAGAAAAAGACTGGGTTTAACTTCCCCTTATACATCGGGGTCATTAGAGACGGAGCACAAGCTCGAATGGTGTCGAGGATGGGAAAGGAAATGTCAATGATCTTTCAAAAGAACCATCCCAGCATTTGCCTGGAGCAATTTGGGGGAATCTAGAAAAACCTAAATCTGAATGACAGGACGCTGGTTTGAACCGTCGTCTTCCCGAATGCGAGTCCAGTGTCCTAACCACTTCGCCACCTGTCTCGGTCTCCACACACCAGGAGGATTTGCATTCTCTCCTGTATAGTCGGGCATCCGACGACTGTAATTCTCTGTTAAAAATGAAAAGTGGGAGGTGCGAAATTGTTGAAGCCTTCGTCATAATCAATGCAAGTGAAACTTTTATTTTAGGACGGCAGTAAAATTAGACGATCTGTAATGTAGTTTTTCCGCAGTTTAATATACGTCTTCACATTAAAACGAATCAGAAGTGGTACGTTCCTGACGAAGTACGTAGCATTCGTGAAGAGTGGGATGTTGTGGATCTAAAAATGACGATGTTCGGCAAGAGCACTGCACAGTAGCAGCCAGTTCGAAGCACGTAGTCGTGCACCCTGACATATCAATTAATAATCGAGCTGATACGGCGTTCACTGAAGCTTATGCACAATGCACTGGCTTTTGATTGACCCTTTAATGGTGATAAATCTGGCATTGACGTACCTGCAAAAGCCATGTTTTAACTGGTGTTGTGGTTATTCTGAGGCAGTAATGGGTAACCAGTGTACTACGTGCTGTGACTGAGTGGAACTACGGTATATGGGCAACCTAAGAGTATTGTCATTTTGCCTGAAATATCTTGTTAACTTATAAATTACAATACATACTGACATAGTGAAAGAGATTTGTGTTCACGCTGTAGGCATCACGTGTAGCTCTTGCCAGTTAACATTCCAAGGCAACAGGCAAGATTCAAAACATGTGGATATAGGTCGATGTTGATACGGATATCAGCAAATTATCGTACTTTATGGTTAAAATTAAAATGACAGTTTCAGTGTTACGATTTTTTTGTCTGCACTACATCAATCGATGATGATGATGATGATGATGATGATGATTACTTTCAAGTAACTGATACCACCGCTTTCGGAACGGAGTGCATGTTTTGATTTCAGTCTGCAATTCCGTGGAGATAGTAATGCGTTGCTAACATCTGCAAGGGCTAAATATGGCAACACGTCCCTCTTGCTGGATTTGTGCACGATTACACGTGCATACTATTCTTTCGTACTAGCAGCTGGCGTGCATCTGAGTCATTCCTATTTTGTTTACAGTAAAAGACCGCTTATTCAATTATCAAAAGCTGTCACTAAGCTAACTAAAGGCGTTTTTAGGATACTCTGTCCATAGGAACCTACGCTTCGAGCGTTTGTTATAGATTAACGCTGCTTACCAAATGACATTTATTGATAGCAGTCTGTTAATTTGAGTATCAAAACTCATTTTCCCTGACCAGCAAACACCACAGATGTCATGCGGGTATGACGTAGGGAGCCAAACATTTTTCCCGTTAACCATTCAGTCAGTATTAAAATTGCTTAAGATGGCGAATTTTCTTAAAATTGAAGCCGTTACTTTCGAACTAACTAGAGGGCACGCTGTCGGGTAGGGACACCAGTTGTCCACTAGATTCGAAGAATTGGCTACCAGACAGGTCCGGCAACCTAAACTTCAAAGGCTGAGCCGCTCCGCCGGTCGGGGGCCACAGAAATCGTTAGCACTTCTCCCCAGGTTATGTTGGCATCGGGCAGCTCTTGGCCTCCCGCGGAAGCGTACTGTGGGAAGGCACCCGAGGTTACAGAAGATCGTAGACCTGGATGTCCCAACCTTTGTATGCGGTCGCTTAAAGATGTAGCACGTGTGCCTCCATGATTAGCCACAACGTGAAAGTCACTGTCTTCTTTGAACACGAAAGTGTCTCCATCCCTTGGAAGTAGCAACGTATTTCAAGCAGTGCCTTTGCTAACATCACGCCATAGCCTGCAGCGCCTCTCCTGGGGTCGTGACATCGATTGGCAGCTAGACGACTGGAAAATCGTGTCCTGGTGAGCCAAGTTGTCAACAATGCACTGTGCAAGCTGACTGTGGCTCTATAATGGTGTGAGGTGTGTTTACATGGAATGGACTCGGCTCTCAGGTCCAACTGAACCTATCATTGACTGGAAATGATTACATTCGGCTGCTTGGAGACCATTTGTTGCAGCCATTCGTGGACTACATGTTCTCAGACAACGATGGAATGTTTGTGGATGACAGTGCGCCATGTCATCGGGCCGCAGATGTCCGCGATTGGTTTTAAGAACATTCTACACAGTTCGAGCGAATTATTTGGCCACCCAAATTGTCTGACACGAATCCTCTGGAACATAATCGAGAGGTCAGTTCGTGCACTAAATCCTGCTTTGGCAACAATTTCGCAGTTATGGACGGCTTTAGTGGCAGCATAGCTCAATATTTCTGCAGGGAACTTCCAATAACTTGTTGAGTTCATGCGACGTCGAGTTGCTGTCCTACGCCGGCAAAAGGAGTTCCGATACTATATTAGGAGGTATCCCATGACTTTTGACACATCAGTGTACAGACATTTAGTAATCATAGAAGTGTTTGTCTTAAATTTTTTCCCATGTACAACGGACGACCCAGTAGAATGTACGTTCCATCAGCCATTTTATTTGAAACAGTTTCTGTTGTGGTTGCCGAATTGTAGACAGTCCGCTTATAGAGGTGGCTTCACTTCCGCTCATGTTCAGTTAAGTGTCGCGAATAGCTGAAGACGAGCACAATTACTGAAGACAGCCTCTAAATTAAGTGAATGCGGAAATATTGGCTTGCTTGGGAATTCGTCGTATCGTGCCGATTCGACAGCTGTCGACGCCCACTCACTCACGCAGAGGCCCACGAGAATGGGCCTCGGCACACGCAATGTGACGTCAGCTGTCCCCACCAGCACTCCCGAGTCGGCGGAAACGAGCCTCGGTCACGGCGAGAAGCGAGCGGGACTGACGGGCGCTTTGCTCTAAACCCTTCTCACAGGACATCGTGGGGCAGCAACACCATTGAACGTGATCTGACCCCTTCGGAATGTAGTGTGACCGCAATTTTTGTTCTGTGGAACCACTAGGGACCATCCAAAACCATTCGACGAAATTTGAACGTGATCAAAAGCAGCAAATGGTGCTTACGATTTTTGGCACCCGCGATTGTCTTAATGAAGGTTCAAATGGCTCTGAGCACTATGGAACTTAACGTCTGAGGTCATCAGCCCCCTAGAACTTAGAACTACTTACACCTAACTAACCTAAGTATCACACACATCCATGCCCAAGGCAGGATTCGACCTGCGACCGTAGCGGTCCCGCGGTTTCAGACTGTAGCTCCTTTAACCGCGCGGCCACACCGGCCGGCTGTCTTGATGAAGGGTTGAAGCATCCGGGAGGTGTCAGCTGTGTCAAAGATTGTCAAGAACGTCGTTCTGTCATCGCAGTGCGAACTGTCCTTTTCGACCGGGAAATGCATAGGAATCAACGCCCCAAGGGAAGGGTTGGTTTCATTGACGCCCTTGATGCCACAGCTAAGGCTTTTAAGTATCGATTCCTCGGCCACCGATAAGAAACCCCGTTATTTTACCGCTAGGCGTCGCAGTTTTGACTTCCATTGCAGAGGCGTGAAACAAGGGCTGAAATAAGGATAAGGGAGGCTGTGACGACCTTCGGATCGTGTGACATATACACAGCGTCGTTGGACAGAATTGGGATGCAGTTCGGCGTCAGTGTGATATCATCAACCCATCTGACACCTCACGTTAACTTCTGAGCTTTGGCCTTCTTTCGCGCCTACCGACATCTTGCTGTTTGAAGCGTCGGCGAGCTCGAGAATGATTTCACAGAGCGCCACACTTTTGCACCGTTACAGAGGAAGGTTGCAGCCACCTTTGAACGAAATTTCAAACTTGTGTGTTGTAATGGGAGACAATTACGGCGTTTCGAAAAAGGGATCCTTTAGTTGTGTTGCGCAGTGTGTATACAGTATATTATTCAAAAGTATTGAAGGAAAACGTGTAATAACATTTGGTATATTAAACCTTATTTTGGTACAGGCTGCATCTGTGGGGTCCTTGCGTAGCTTGAGATCTTAGCTTTTAATGTACGCAACAGCTAATGTTATCCGCGTATCCGCGTGGTATGCATTACAGTATTAGGTGGTTCCTCAGGAGAAAGTGAGTACCGGTGTTAATGTGCCCTAGGGAGGTGGACGTTGTATTCAAAGAAGCCCTACCATTGCGACATTTTAGCGCAGTGCAAGTTTCAGGTGCGGATTGTTTTATCCAAGAATGATGGACTTTCCATCGTGTTGTATCACATGCCATTACTTCTCCGTCTGTCAGGTCAATACTCAGAGTTAGTTGGATAAGACCGCCGACAATTACAACCCCACGTGAACACTGATATTATCTGGCCATCTCTGCGTTGCGGTTTCGTACGGCTACCGCCAGAGCACTGCAAGACAATCTCAGACTAGCCACTTGAACCACAATGTCCGATCACTCTGTAAGGAACAGGTTAAGAGATACCCTTCCTACCCAGACATCGTATTCCAATACCCTGTTTGACAAGAAAACACCCGACTGCCCGCGTTCAGTTCTGCTGTTTAAGTGTCAAAGTTTCAACTGGCACCTTCGTCACTGGCGAAACGTTTTATTCAACGACGAGTTGAGATTTCCTCTGATGCAACGTGATGGTCGTGTTGTTGTGTGAAGATGCCGTGGTGAGCGGTACCTGCCAAATGTTCTTCGGAAATCACCAGCTACAGCCAAGGTTCTGTGATGGTGTGGGGAGGCATCAGCATTGACAGCCGCAAGGATCTTGTCGTTGTCCATGGTCGCCTTACCTCCGGACACTGCATCGAACAGATCTTGTTGGACCATTCAGAGGATGTCACATACTGTGGTGGCCCTGAATTCCTTCGCACGCACGGTAATGACAGGGCTTTTTAGGTGGACGTCATCGGGAATGTCTTGTGAAGCCTGGCCATTGCAGTAATGGAATGCTAGCAGCGAGTACCAACCTAAGTCCCATCGAGCATGTGTGAGACATGCTTGACAGACATATTCATGGTCGTCCTGTTCCACCACAGACTCTCCACGAGCTCACTGAGGAATAGCACAGAGTGACCTCCGCAGACTTCAACGGAGCATGGCATGTAGGTGTCAGACGGAAACAAACGCTCACGGAGGACATACACGTATTGAAGATTAAGTCTAATGAAAAGCAACAGACAGGATGAATGATCATTTCCTCTGTGTTTTTGGGCACCTCTCGGACATTTCAGTTCCTTTTATGTAAATGAATGAGGATGTAAGAATGTCTTGTTGTGTAGTTAATTTGTCAAAAATAAAGATATGAATTAGTGAAAGCTGTTATGTATGACTAGTACCACATAAAATAATGTTTGTGGGATAACATAGTAAACGTGTCGAAACAGGATGACACATTGATATGCGACAAGTTGTAGTTCGTGTTTTCGACGTTGTCAGATGACACTTACGAAACTTTGCCAGCTGTAATTCCATGTAGCTCCTGTCACTATTCCATGGTCGTGGAAACTTCGGTAACTAATTTCTAACTCTCAGCGCATTTACTGTCAGCTAAATAATTTCATTACATGCCGCTCAAACCAATAACAGCAGTGCAGCTAGCAACTGCGTACTGTCTATCCGAGGTAATCTTCTTCCAGCTTTTTTGTTTTTGTCCTCTGGAGCGTACAAAACGCACTTCGCTTACTATTTCGTTTCTTTAAATGGATGATTGTCCTGTCAGTCACACTTTTGAAACAAGTACAATTCTAATGGGATTTAATAAATTGCTGAATAATCTAATAGTCTCACGATAATTCGATGTGAAATTTATATTTAGAAATTCGTGATATTATTATAAAGGATACAATACGCTTCTTTATGAGTAAATTAAAGTAATGAAATAATGTTGCTTAAAATGCTTACTATTTACGGTACAAGTTGGTGAGCTAGAGCCTCTTCGCCACATTTACTGATTTAGAATGACCATTTGATATCATGCTGTGAGGCCTATGTTATTTTCGTCAGCAGCAACATAAGCAATTTAGGAGAAAAAGACATACCACAAACGACTGCTTCGGATTTGAAACTGTAAATAAGCAGACAGTAGCTGTAAATTTAGGATAGTCAGCTTACCTTTTGATGGGACGAGGTGGCCTGTCAAATCATAGTATTCTCGTCACGCGATTGCCGTAACACAGAGGAAGTATCCAAGTAAAGGTAAACCTGCCCTCAACACGAAGGTTATTTTAAACACCATAGTGCTTTTCTAGGAGCGGTAATATAGGTGGTGGTGTGCCCTTATCTTCATCCTTCCCCCTTCCCCCTTCCCCCTACCTCTGAACTGACACAGCCATTTATAGGGGGACATACAGTTCAACGTGGACTTGGAAGCAACGTGCATCTTGTGATATTTCGCATTAAATCATTATCAGTGATAAAAGAAGTGATAAGAGACCTGGGATCGAACCCTGCATTATTGGATTTGTAGCCCGCCGCTTACCCACTGAGCAACCGAGACACACAAGTATATAAGAAAGGAATGAATTTAAAGAGATTCTTGTAGTCACATTTGTGCACTCACACAGTTTCGCGTTTTAACTGCTACAAAGTGGAGTAACGAAGCGACTTTTGTTGTGAAAGATCCAAATTCCCTATTGAACGTCAGTGGGAGGATCAAAGTTCTTCCTAGAAGTCAGAACTTAAAGAATATTTTGAATGAGCCGTCGGAGTATTGGCCGTCTGAGATCCTAATTAAGAAATTCATGACGTATGCTTGATTATCACCATAATTTTTTACAATGAACCACAATAAAATAGAAGTGGATTACGTGCATGGATACTGTCGGAAGTCAATGATTATTGTAAGAATACAATGCACCCATTTGAATTTTTAATATGAAAACTATTGAAGCTTTTTAAATATAAAAAACATTATTTCTACGTCTATATTCTTCATGTCTACGTACTTGCAGCCCCCTGCCGTTAGAGGGCTCCGAAATGTAGCGTGTAACATAGCGGTGTATAACGTAACGAGCTGCAATCGAGTTTTGAGTTCGAAGAGTTCGTCCACACATTGAGCACCCTCTCCTATAGCGTGACAATGCCAGGCTCCACACAAGCGCTGCGACATCTGCAACAATCCGACGCATTGAATTCACTGTCATCGATCAACCTTCATACAGTCCTAACTTGGCCCCATCCGATTTTCAGCTGTTCCCGAAACTTAAAGAAAACTTCGAGGAGTTCACTTTGATATTGATGAAGCGGTGCAAGCAGAGGTGAGGGTGTTGTTCCCTCAATTAAGTCAAATAGTGTATAGCGACGGTATCAGCAAGCTGGCCTCTCGTTGGGAGAAATGTGTTCGTCCCCAGGGTCACTATGTTAAGAAATAAATATGTATACATGAAGAATAAAGATGTAGAATGATAATAAAGTGTCTTTATTTAAAAAGCATTAAGAACTTTCTCATAAATTCGGAGGTATTATTTCTCAGCACGCCGTCGTATATACCGAGATGTCTTAATGGTGAAATGCAAGTAATTACGTCATACTGGATAGCAGACTGGCAGTCGCTTTTCTAGCGCAGTTTGGAGGGGCGGGGGGGGGGGGGGGGGGTAAATGCCTGCCATCTCTGTGGTATTTCGGGTAAAACCACACGTGTTATCCGGGTCGTTCGAAATGGCGATCACCTCATGGAGCTTAGCCTTTGTTGCTGGGCAAGGACTTGGCGAACCAGGGCTTCGTGAGTGGGGGGTTGGTGAACGCTTCCAGACTTCTGTAACCTGAAGTTCTAGTCTTGCTTCAACCTGAAGTTCTAGTCTTGCTTCAGCGACCACAGTGCGGCGCGGGGGTAGAGTGCTGTGTGGATCTTGGCTGTGCCGGCCGTATTGCGAGGATGAAAAAAACCTCAGTCGAAGAGACTCAGGGCAGTTAAGGCAGAACAGTCGTTAGTGGGAAACGTCCGGGGAACATGCTGCACCTCAGTTGTATAAGTTTTGCCAGGCAGCTGGGGCTCTATCTGTGTGGATCTTTGCATCCCAACCTACTCGTGGGACCACCATGGCGAATCCACTACACAACATTACGCCCAACGCAGATTGTACACGTGTGGGAGATTTCACCCTCACTCATTCAAGAGACTGAGGGTATCTAGCTCTCTGGATGATAATCTCACTGGAATTTAGTAAAGGGGCTCAAGATGTGTTTCTAGTGATCAATAGGAAGGAGGGGACGTTTGGAAAATTGCCGCCTTCTATATTCACTTGCGTCACAGGAATTAGTCGATGTGATACAAAGAAATAATGGAGAAACAGAGAAGTCCTTCACTGTGACCTTCAGTTCTCCATGGCTACCTGCGTATATCGCGGCAGCGTTCTTCCTGCTTACGTACCTAAGATGATAAGCTGTTACAAATGTCAGCGATTTGGTCACATGACACTGATATGCGGAAGTGGAGCAACTATATGGAAAATGCAGTAAGTCAGCCCATGAATCTGGCCCTGACCGCTCGCCTGCACCAAATGCTCTCGGAGCCACTCAGTCTGAAAGCGAGACTGTCCAGTATTTGCTGAAGACCGAGAAACTGAAGAAATAAAAGCGACAAAGCATGTACCTATTGAGAAGCCGAGAAATAATATGACGAACCTCGATCTTCGCCACTTAACTATGATTCCTTAGCGAAGAAACATGTCACTAAGGCAGATGTTTCGACGCAGATGAAGTCGTGCGAAACAGAAACCAGCACCTGTATCTGCAGTTGTACCACCAAAAGCAGACAGGGTAAACACATAGCAAACCAGACAGCCACGACACAAGAGAAAAAACACTTGAGTGTAGGAAGAATGCACCCCAAAAACAGAGTGCCTGTCAACTTCCCCTTTACTCACCAGCCTCGAAAGGAAAAGAGCTAGGGAGAGGAGCAAGACATTATAGTCAAAATCTGTCCCAGACGCTGTCCGATGTCATGCTTGCACGTCTGACTGATGAGAAGGGCATCATGGAATTAGATTCCTTGTTACTAAATCTAGAAAGCTCACCTCAACTATTGAGCGAGGTGGCGCAGTGGTTAGCAGACTGGGCTCACATTCGAGAGGACGACAATTCAATCCCATGTCTGATTTATGGTCTCCTCGATTTCCCTAAATCGCTTCAGGCAAATGCCGGGATGGTTCCTTTGAAAGGACACGGCCGATTTCCTTCCCCAGCCTTCGCTCGTCCGATGGGACCGATGACCTTGCTGTTTGGTCCCCCTCCCCCAAATCTACCAACCATCACCTGTACTCTTTCATTGCCTTCCTGCACCTGCACAAAGGTAGGGGGTTGGGTTGTTTGGGGAAGGAGACTAGACAGCGAGGTCATCGGTCTTATCGGATTAGTGAAGGATGGGGAAGGAAGTCGGCCGTGCCCTTTCAAAGGAACCATCCCGGTATTTGCCTGGAGCGATTTAGGGAAATCACGGAAAACCTAAATCAGGATGGCCGGACGCGGGATTGAACCGTCATCCTCCAGAATGCGAGTCCAGTGTCTAACCATTGCGCCACCTCGCTCGGTGATAAAGGTAGGGTTAAATGAAAAATCACAATGGTGAAATGGCTTCTATACTTCATTGGAATATGAATGGATACAGGAAACATGTGGAGAAATTTAGACTCCTTGTACACGGCAGACTTTTCTGTCTATGTCTCAAAGAGACTCATTTTAAAATTACTGATGCTCTTGTATTTGGTGGCAATAACATCAACATGATATTCGACATCACTAGTGACAGGCCGAGAGGTGGGGTTGCGGTGTTCAAGGACACTTTCCACTCTTCGCCATTGCCCTTAATCACAACGCTGCAGGCAGTGGCTGTCATGATGAAGGCCCATGTTAATGTCAAGGTGTGCACTGTGTACCTGCTGTCCCATGAGCTGCCCCATCCCTTTTTCCTCTCATGAAATTTTAATGCTCACTGTTGACTATGGGGGATTCATAATCACTTGTCCCAGGGGTCAAATAATATAAGATCTGTCAGAAACTGGAAACATGGTAGCGATAAACGTGCCTCAAGTTACTCATTTCATTAGTACTACTTCTTCCTATACAAAACACTGATCTCCCCTTCTGCTCACTTGCCCTTGCACACAATGCTCAGTGAGAGAGGGATCAAGACTCACGGAAGCGATTAATACTTCATCTGGATGAATTTGCCTGACAGAACAGATTGCGAAAGGAGGCCGCAGAGGTAGGTGTCTGAAACTTGTTTTCGTGAACTATGAATGTGTCCAGACTGGGTGTATCATATTACAGTCGTGACTGGTTCACCAAGCCGCTGTTGCATCCATTCCCACATAATCAGGAACACCTAGAAGGTTGCCTGTCTCTTGGTGGAATGGTGTGAATAGTTTTGCGATCAGTGCCGTAAGGGTGGCTTAGCGTAAGTTCATTTGGTGTCCTACAGATGAGAGTCTTGCAATCTTTCAGGTGGCGAGGGCAAAGGCGAGGAAAAGAATTAGATTATGAGGCGGTCATGGCAGAATTCATGAACTTCATCAATAGATCCACACGCACAAGTGAAATATGCGCAACCATTAGGATTTCCAGACGGTATCCATGACCGGCAATATTAACTGTAGGAGAACATTCATCCCTATTAACTCCCCCTCCTGGACAATGGCTGATGTGTATAAGAACATTACGGCCAATTACAGCCAGGATTCAGCATTCCATCGCCATCAGGCGACTTGTGACACTTTGCCCGGCCATGAAATGATAACGTAAAGCGTGTTAAAACTGTTGAATCAGCAATTTGATGAGGTGGTCCTCCAGCTTTTTAATGAAATTTGGTTGACAGTAGTATTTCCCAACTTGCAGAATGAGTCTATTTTAATCCAGATATTAAAACCAGGGATGAATCGTGCTAATGCCAGTAGCTATGGTAGCATTAGTCTCACTGTCTTGCGTAGGAAAGATATTGGGGTGTTTGGTTAAATGGCGTCTAGTGTTGGTTCTCGAAACCCGCTCGCTATTAAGTCGCTCTCAATGCGGGTGCAGCAGGTATTACTTCACATTCGATAATCTGCCATGCTAGAATCAGGAATTCAGCAAGCTTCTTGGGTTTTGAAAAGGCCTACGATACTACCTGGTGGCATAATATTTTGTTACTGCGCAACTGTGATTTCCGTGGACGTCTCCCCACTTTCACAGATTCTTTCTGTCAGGAATGTTCTGTCGGTACGTTTTTAGCAGGAGAACAGCGTCCCTCGATGGAGTATTCAAAGTGTAACGACGCTCACCATATTACATCAATTGTAAAGAATACCGTACAGCGCTCTTTATTTGTGGACGACTTGTCCATCTTCCGTGTGTCTTCCAGTCAGAAGTTGAATTTGACGACCAGGCGGTTGGAGGAATGGTCACACACTACAGGTTTTTAATTCTCTGTGGAGAAAACTTTTGATTTGAACCTCTCCAGATTTCTTTTGAATTTACAAATTTTAAAACTGGGGATACTGCTCCACTTTTAAGGAAAAGGTTAAATATCTAGGTTTCACTTTTGATGAAAGGTTAACATGGCTGCCATAACTTAAAGACCTGAAATTAAGATGCCTTGAGGATTTAAATATTCTCAATCGCCAATAGCCAAGCCTCTTGTGTCTAAAATGGCTGGATTCTATTCAACGCATTTGACTATAAATGGGGAATTATCGTACGGCCGCGCGGGATTAGCCGAGCGGTGTGTGTGTGTGTGTGTGTGTGTGTGTGTGTGTGTGTGTGTGTCAGTTGCTAGGTTGTGTGCAGAGGCTGGCCAGCCTCCACTTTCTGTTCGATATCTTCTCCTCATGGTACGTCAGGCACACAGGGCTCTGTCCATTCCAAAGTCGGCAGCATCCATCTCCGTGGCCCAGCCGCCGCTGTAACGTCTGTTCCACAACTGTCCACGGGCAACGAGGTCTTTTGGGATCCGTGCGAGTGCCAGCCTTGCGATATTACAGGTGGGTCGAAAGCCATGTGTGGATGAGGAGGTCCCCATGGCTACTAAAGAGCCTCAGGTTAATTGGTGTGGGAAGAATGGTGCTCCAGGTTAAATTTTTAAAACTAAATTTTGCGAGATTGTAAGTTATCACCTGGATATTATTAGTATTTAAACTGTTCTAAGCAGAGAGTCTTCATCGGCTGCACCTTCGTATTCCCCGAATTTGTTCTTAGGATAGACTTCCCAGAGCAGTTTTCAGTTTACTATGCGCATTGTTTGCTATCGTGAGGGCGATGGAATAGACGGGACGGCATCGTGGCAAGAAAAACCTCATATGGCATAATTCCGTAAGTGCCCTTCTTGTTATTGGTCTGCTTTACCCAGCGGATAGGATGGTGTAAAATATCCATGACCCTCTGCATCTCTTGAGATGGCAGGTTTCCAGGGCAAATAGGAATCCTGGGAAATGTGCTTGTTGATGCGGTTGCCAGGGAAGCTTACTATCTTAAACCTCCTGCTCACTGTTCAGTCCCCCAGAAGACCATGTGTTGGTGGCAGGCTCAGTGCCTGGAAATGAAAAGCAATAAGTGAACCCTCCATTGCGAGCATGGCTTCCCTAATTCCGCCAACGACGAGCTGAGGTATAGCCGTTATAAGGCCCCCTTCACACATGGCTTTCGCGGCGGGAGGGCCACGCATGTACCAACAGTGTTTCATATGATGACCTGAGAGCAGACCTGGATCTTGCACAGGACCTGCCCTCTGTTTTAAATGACAGTGAGACGAGTGTGTTTCGTGGTTTTATGTTTTTATGTGCTGTCGGGGCAACTTCCCAAAATACTGGCTATGAGATTTTAGTGCGTCGCTGAATGGCTTGAGCACTCATCATGTCTAAGTAGTCACCGAGCCAAAGTAATCTGACCTGTTATAAACGCATCTGTACAGATATTTTATACTCGATTTTATCTAGTTATTCTGTTGTATTTTATGGATGAACTTCTATGACTCTTTCGATGCCAGTGTTTTATTTTAAATCGTTCTTTGATGTTTTTGTTTTAAAGTGTATTTCTCGTGTAAGGACATTCAACCAACTACAGCGCAACTTCCATGAATAGCAATAGAGACAAATGGAACTAGTACGATCCATCCACTACAATACATCTGACCGTGGCATGAGGAATATAAATGAGGATGCTTGTACGCAGTAGTGAGAATTACATTGCTATTAAATGACTTTTACTCGCCTTTTACTTATAATGCGCTGTGTTGATTGTCTGGGGAGTGTACTGAACGACCCCATCACTCAGATGCACACTCTTTCACTATCCGTCTACTCCCCTAGGTACGGGATTGATCGTTCTTCATTTCAGTACCATAGTTCTGATCATTTAAGTTCTGTTTACTCACTTCTGGAGGAAATAAGACTGGTCAGGGACGGTCCTCGGGACTGGAGTTACTCTTCTGAAACTAAGAAATTTTGTGAACTTGCTAGAGAGAGGGTACAACGTTATCAGAGAACAGGAGAATTTCGTAAGACCGTCTTGTTTCTTGCAATGCGATATCTACCGATGCTAAAGGATACACAGTTAATACAACACTAAACGTTCGGTGTAGAGCTTCTGGCTACAGTTCATGTATGAACACTGTCACATTGTGAAACTTTGTTAGTACAGTTGATGTAGCTAAGACTGGTGCCGTTGGTGGAACAAGGGCGTCGCAATCAGTCACGAGCAGAAAAGTTTGCTGAGATAAACACCTGTCGTTTTCTCGATTCGCATATTCACTGTAATGTAGGCTAACTTGGTTACTGGCGCTTTGAGAGCAAGCTGCCGCTCACGTAGCGGAACCCCTGTACCCACAAAGTACTCCCATCGATCGTCGAGGCAATCGACTCAGGCCCGTTAGAAGCCTGTCAAACGCACAATTAACTGGCCAAGTTTGTTCCGCTGCCTAACATGGGCGAACTTCACTGCCGAACGCGTTTCGGTGTTGTAGTAACAGTAAAGAGCGATTTCATTCTTCAGTTCGCTAATTGGGCTTTTAGTTGCGAAATACATAACGAAATAATGTAGCTGTTAATATGTTGTGGCGCACTTTTGGCCCATGTATTACATTATTACGAAGTTTTCGGTGGCTCGCTTTGGTCAGGTATTTTGCACAAAGAACAGAAGCGTTTGAACCCCGTGCCAGATGTCGGTACCTCAGACAAAAACCTGCTGTTTCAAGAATCGACTCAAACTCGAAGCCTTCTACACCGAACCACTAATCTACGGAGCCAGTCAGTGGTGAGATATAAAGTGTTAATAAAAAAGATTAATTGAAAATTGGTAACTGCAGAAAAAAGGATATCGGAAAAGTACTGGTGCACCGTCGATGCACTGTTTCGAATTATTGTCGTTGTGCAGTAGCAAATCCAGACCGCAGTGCTTTGTGGTATCTACGACTCAATTGGAGAAGACTTCGATTATGCGAAGCATCCATCTTCCGCTGTCTGGTGGTGCTAGTTACAACTCGTCAGGCACTTGGTGCAAAGCATACAACATGGTCCAATTTTCCGCGTCGGTGGTAGCACAACGTGTGGGAGGTGGGATTGATATCGGCTGTATACATCGCTGTTGTTTCTATAAGAGGTTGCTTCTTTCCCACCTCATTGCATCTCGCTGAAGCCTATTGAGGAAGAAAAAACAAACCTTATTGCAAATAGTTCGCAACAAGGTCAAGGCATGAAGAGTACCGCATTCTTGGATATGCAACTTATAAGCAGTTCAGTGCAATCAACGAATTAAGTGGGATTGAAGCAGTCTGTATTCTGCATACAGGTTGTCGCATTTATCTTGAACACCGAAATTACGTTTTGTTCAGAAACAAAATAAAAAATGTATGAAAGAAATTATGTTTTACTACCGGGCGGGGGGGGGGGGGGGGGGGGGAGGGGCATAAACCAGCATGATTAAATTAAACCACAACAGAACAAACAGCAGCGCTTTCAAGAGTTTCAGTAGATAGAGGATTGGATGTCACAAGAAAACCGAGCCCGGTAGACAGAAATTGGTTTAATTTTGCAATTTCGGACTCATAAAGTATCTAAGAAAGCAGTCCACATTATATCTCTCTATCAATGTAGCATAGTGTCGACTTTGTCAAATAATGTCACGATTCAGACTAATTGAATTTTTACTCAAGTCCTTAAACTCTGGTGCCGCCGCGACAAATTTCGCTCTGGAAACTAGGCATCTCCTGTGTCGGATAACGCCTAACGCTTCGCCCCCCGTCTCTCTTTCATTCACGCCAGGCGAATTTATCTATTGGAACTTACTCGCCACAGGACCAAAAGAATTGTCTCTCCTACAGGATTTAATTGTGTTGTTCCATCTAGCAGTGTAGTCGTCATATGCGAGAACAAATACCAAATACCAGATTGTGTCTTGAGTGCGATAAATAAGCGCGGTGTTAGCAGTTGGTAGCGTTTGTGGCGGAGAAGCAATTTATCTATGTCCTGTTCGGAAATCATTGTTGGCAAGGCGGTAGCTCCCGGAAAGTCCTTACAGTGCTTGCTTTGCCGCCGTTTTCTGTCACTGCCGTTTTCTGTCATCACCGTATATTCTAACAGACACCTGTGTCCGTTGCAGATCTGATTGGAATGCTATTTTAGCTTCACTAAGCGCACCATTTATTCCACCCCTCTCCCCCAGTCGTCTTTACGGAAAGCGAGACTGGTTTTATTTGAAATTATAGTACGCTGCAGATGAATCGGGTGCGGATTATCCGTAACTGGTTCAGAGATTTCTGACAAAAGTAAACGGAGCCTGAATTATTCTGTTGTAAATAGACCGAATATTTTCGTTTAGAATTCATTGTAATACCGAGAACTCTTGTTTTATAACCGGGAGACTATGCAGGCCCCAACCTGACTGTCAAGCATCGCTGAAATGCAATTGTGGGCAAAACTTAAGGGTGAAAGTACCTTTCTCATCCTCTCGTCACTGCCAACTAAAATAGCTCGATGAATCTTTGACCATAACAGAAAGAACTGCTACGATATAGTACAGAAAGTAACTTACAGAATTACCCAATGACGCGAACAGACGTGTCCTTGTAATTTTTTTACCATGTTGTTGCGACAATTAGATCGATGAAAGATAATCTGGCATGTTAAGGAGGTGAACCGAGAAAATTGTAGCTCCGATAGATGATGATCTGGTTCCATTCAACCATAGATGAATGTATTTGAATTAAATACTTTGAAACGATTCAGCTGGAGTGTTTGAAATTTGTTTTTAGTGGCACGTTTTCTTTACTGTTAATTACCCGTAGGACACGGTATGTCTGTGTCTCTGGAACGGACCTGTTGTGTTTATCTGCTGATGGGGAGCAGCAAGTCTTACGGTTCACAGCTGGTGGCGTTCGTACTGATAGTATCATAACCTGAGAAGTAACTTACTATGGCAGAAATACTGTTTGCTGGCGAAGTGTGACGCCAATACAATGTTCACGAAAGTAGGGAACTTGGGTTTTCCTGATACCTATTTCCTTTTGTTTCCAGTATCATTCCTTGAGTAAGAGCACTCGATTTCCTGACAAACTGCTCCATTTCAAACGACTTAGATTTCTACATACCTGCCTTCAGCTATCTTTTCTTCGTCTGCGACCGAGGAATGACACTCTTTGCTGTGCCATAGCCGATTAGGAAGCTCGACTCTTTACCACCTTGCAAATAACATTTCAACTAAAACAAGACGTACTGCGTATTAACGTAAGCTAGATTGTACTTGCCCTGATGTCTGGAGAGAAGCTGTGGGACCGTTGAGCTATGGAGAGCAAGTTTTCTTACTCTGATTAATTGTGGTGTATCTTGCGAAATTCCAGTGGGATCCTACTAGTGAACGGCATCTATAGCCCTGACACCTAATTTTCAGATAGCAGGGTTAATGTTTTCTCCTTTTTTTCGCGGAGAAAACTTGCTCCCATTTTGGACCTGCTGGAAGTAACAATCTCACGAAAAAGAATCACAGTGAATCACTTACTTATCATTGACATCTGTTCGTGATTGAGAAGTCTGTCTACGTAGGAGAACAGTCGTTCAATAATGCATTGCTACATTGTGTGAAGTCTCGTTATCTCACGATGAAAAATCGTCTTCGGTATAGACTATCAGTGTGTAGAGAATTGAATTGACATTGCGTTGGAGACAGTCCACGTTGCAGCAAATGACACAACAGTCATCGACTCCTGCCCTCGTGACACTCTCACAAGAATAATTTTCTCCTATTGGTTATGAAAGGTTTCGCCACTTACAGGCTGCACGTACTCCGTCATCACCGATGTTTTGCAGATGTAGAGCATATGCAGCATTGAAAAGAAGTGGGAACTCCAGATGACCATGTGTTCAGGAAAAAATAGTATTTTTGGCGCTGGTAGGACGAGGCATTTGCCATGTATGTCGGCGTAGTTTCAAGGCAGCGCTTGGCGCATCGGTAATTTTAGGGTAGTGGGATTCTAAATCTACATGGATACTCTGCAAATCACGTTTAAGTGCCTGGCAGAGGGTTCATCGAACCACCTTCACAATTCTCTATTATTCCAATCTCTTATAGCTCGCGGAAAGAATGAAAACCTATATCTTTCCGTACGAGCTCTAATTTCCCTTATTTTATCGTGGTGAATGTTCCTCCCTATGTAGGTCGGTGTCAACAAAATATTTTCGCATTCGAAGGAGAAAGTTGGTGATTAGAATTTCGTGAGAAGATTCTGTCGCAACGAAAAACTACTACTTTTAATGTCGTCCAGCACAAATCCTGTATCATTTCTGTGATACACTCTCCCGTATTTCACGATAATACAAAACGTGCTGCCTTTCTTTGAACTTTTTCGATATACTCCGTCAGTGCTATCTGGTTAGGATCCCACACCGCGCAGCAGTATTCTAAAAAGAGGACGGACAAGCGTAGTGTAGGCAGTCTCCTAAGTAGGTCTGTTACATTTTCTAAGTGTCCTGCCATGCGATTTTCAATTTTTACGTTACTTATACTGGAAATAAACGGAAGTAATGATCAGTATATTCAATTTATTAATATTTTCGTAAAAGTCATTAAAAAGGAAAGACAAAGGAAAATTTTTGACAGAGGATTAAAAAACCGGTGGATGAGTACATAGTAAACTGTAGGAGTGTCGTCATTACTTCATCAAAATCTGGGAAACTTGAAGCATCTTTATACAAAATTTTTGACTGATGTAACGAAGCCCTACGTCCGGGAGTACAAATTTATATTCTTAATTGACACGGGGCGAAGACAAACAAATCCACAATTATAAGAGATTTTTTAAGATGGAGGAGGATTGCAGTCGAGCAATATTAACGTGGTTGCCCCCAGATACATTCCGCTAGTGCACCCGGAGATATGTGATTTTATCGTCAGGTAAAGTAGTTTATCAAAAAGCTTCAAAACCGCTCTTATCTCACTGAGAGAGGAAAAAGAGGTCACATCCCTAGAAGAGTTCATCAAAATATATTCAAGAGAATCTGCAATTAGTGAGGGTCCAATACAAAAATTAAGAGTTAGCTTATTTTCATTCATTTCTGACATGGGATATTGTATTCTGGTGTAACTCTCCTCGTTCACAGAGGGTGTTTTTGGCCCAGAAAAGGACAGTTCGAGCATTGTGTGGTGCAAGTTCGCATATCTCTTGTCGACGCATGTTGAGAAGTCCGGGAATTCTTACATAATGTTTATTTTCTTTAATATCGTTTGTTGTTAACAGTATCAGCTTGTTCCCAATAATTAGCAGCTTTCACACAGTTAATACTAGGTAGAAATCGAATCTGCATTTGGACCATGCCTACTTGACTCTTGGGCAGAAAGGCGTGCAGTATTTTGCAGCATCCATTTGCAATAGGCTACGGCAGGAATAAAAAAATCTTAACATTAATGCTCGCATATTCAAGTCTAAACTGAAGCATTTCCTCATGGAACACGCCTTATATTCTGTCGTGGAGTTCATGGAAATATTAAGCTAATTCGTTTGTTATATTGTTGATTATGGTAATGATAATTTACTCGCAGCTTCTTATCTTCATAGGATTCATCTACATTTAATTTCATGCACTGATTCGTTCCATGGCCATTCAGTTTGGTCGTTGGAACTGGATGTACAAAATAAATAAAACTAACAGAATCAGTATTACACTATTCATCGGAATGATCGGTGTTGTGGAGCGGTGCTGAAAACTGTGTACAGGACCAGGACTCGACCCAGAATCCTTTCCGCGGGTTTGCTACTTCGCGATTTAGCTATCCAGATATGACTCATCCTCATAGTTTCATTTCGCCAGTACCTCTCTCCTACTTCAACTTAACAGAAGTTGTGCATTTCATGTTCTCGTTCGCAATAACTGAGCCATTAAATCTCGGGAGTGGAGCAGCATGAACTTTATGTATTCTGATATTACGGGATTAAACCTTTCGGCCATCTTCAGAGTGAGCCGGCGGACTGAAGCTACAGGGCTCGTTCTTTCCTTTTAAACACGTGGACCGCGTTACTGCATATGCGGCCACACATATAAAGCGCTAGAGACGATAGGCGGCAAAGAGCATGCATAAATGCAGTCTGCGGCTACGCGGCCGATTCGTGCCGGGATATTGGTGTATTATTATGAGGTTCTCTGTAACGACATCTTTGCGAGCTTATTAAAGAAAATGCTGGATTCCATGATTTCTCCAGGACAGTGGTTTCAGCCTGGACAAATCAAGGAATCCAACGCAGTCTTTAATAAACTCTCTAAGACGTCGCTAGAGTGCGCCTCATAATGATACATCAATATCCCAGCATGAATCAGCCGCATAGCCGCAGGCGGAATTTATGCATACTCTAAGCCGCCTATCAATGTCTAGCGCTTGATGTATGTGGCCACATACGGAGTAACTTGGTCCACCTGTTTAAGAGGAAGGAGCGACAGCTGTAGCATCAGTCTGCGTCTCACTCCGAAGATGGCTGAAAGGTTTCAGCTCGTAATATTAGAAGAAATAAAGTTTATGCGGCTGAACTCACGAAATTTAACGTTTCACAGACGTTTTCCTCCACGGCACCAACAGAAACCATAGCGTAGAAAAATGGCTTAGCTCGTGTCTAGAGGTACTGAAAGGGGACAGATACTGCCGGAATTGAACCTGCGAGGACGGATCATGAATTGTGAGTGGATGGTGTAATTTGTAAGGGAATTAATTGATAGCGGAAAGCTGTTCCGGAACGGAGTCCCATTTTGACACAGAAGTACAGTCTGCTATAAGTTCACCTTGGGAACCAGCTGCTTTAACACCCAGACGAAGATTTCTGCAATAACGGCCAAAACAGCAACACGTATGTTGTACAGAGTTTTTCCTATTACAGGTTTGTTTGTGTTGTAGAGGGGACTTTCTGATAAGGAACTCGTCTTCGTAAATGTGGCGTTTGGATGCAAACTAAGTTTCAAGATCGAATCACTCCCGCTTCGCGGTACGCACACATCGGAGATAGTGAGCTTTGACCTGTGCGCTCTACAAGAGGAGATAGAACGGACAATGTTTCGGGCACTAGCCGTAGATTTTTCTTTTATGTGGTGAGGAACGTTCTCTTCAAACTCGAGAGTGCAGCACGTCAGTGGAGCACCTCAGTCAACCCTCACGGTTGCGAACGTGCCAGTTTTTCGAAGCCTTAGTTGTAGTCGGACGAATATGGTGTGACATGTCACAAGAGGGGGCTGAAGACTACACCCTCTTCTTAGTTAGTGTGCGTGCCACGATGCGGGAGATTTTAAAGTGATCCGGACTCCACAACCCATAGAAGCCTGTAATAGGCATTGTGAAACTCCGTGTTTTTCATTTTACTGTATGATAGGGCATGCACGGAGTTTCTTCGAGTTGAAAAGGGCAACAGAAGCTTACGCACTTATAGTTTATACATTTGACACAGCATAGAACATTTAGACATTTTGATTTAAGGAGTGGAAACAGAGTGAGCCGGCGCAGCGGCAAAGACACTAGATCTTCATTCGGCAAGACGGCGGTTCAGATTCCCTCCTAGCCAGGTTTTCCGAGAGTTTCCTGACACCATTACGGAGAATGCTGGAATAGTTCCTTCGAAAGCGACCAGGCAGACCTTCCTACTCAATGCGAGCTTGTCGTCAGTCATTATACAGGGTGTTACAGAAAGGTACGGCCAAACTTTCAGGAAACATTCCTCACACATAAATAAAGAACAGATGTTATGTGGACATGTGTCCGGAAATGCTTGATTTCCATGTTAGAGCTCATTTTAGTTTCTTCCACCTACGCTCAATGGAGCACGTTATTATGATTTCCTACGGGATACTCTACCTGTGCTGCTATAACATGTGCCTTTACAAGTACGACACAACATGTAGTTCATGCACAATGGAGCTCCTGCATATTTCAGACGAAGTATTCGTATGCTTCTCAACAACAGATTCGGTGACCGATGGATTGGTAGAGGCGGACCAATTCCATGGCCTCCACGCTCTCCTGACCTCAATCCTCTTGACTTTCATTTATGGAGGCATTTGAAAGCTCTTGTCTACGCAACCCCAGTACCAAATGTAGAGACTCTTCGTGCTCATATTGTGGACAGCTGTGATACAATACGCCATTCTCCAGGGCTGCATCAGCGCATCAGGGATTCCATGCGACGGAGGGTGGATGCATGTATCCTCGCTAACGGAGGACATTTTGAACATTTCCTGTAACAAAGTGTTTGATGTCACGCTGGTACGTTCTGTTTCTGTGTGTTTCCATTCCATGATTAATGTGATTTGAAGAGAAATAATAAAATGAACTCTTAACATGGAAAGTAAGCATTTCCGGACACATGTCCACACAACATATTTTCTTTCTTTGTGTGTGAGGAATGTTTCCTGAAAATTTGACCGTAACTTTTTGTAACACCCTGTATAATTAATCGTCAACGGGACATGAAACTAAAGTTGAGTACGAAGCCCTACGCAGGGGGTGAGATATAAGTAGCCGGCGCGCGTCGATGCAGCTGCGTGAGGGAGAGGAGCCGAGCCCAGCCGCCATCGAGCGCCCGTCCGCCACGCCCACCACTCACTTCACCGGTCTTTGCACGCTAAATAGTCTCACTCAGGATTTTGTACCGTCCTTCGCGATGTATAGGAGGACACAACTGCGCTGTCGTAGAAGGTGCTGAAGTTCGTGGATGTATTGTTCAACTCTGGCCATAGCCGTCCGCAAGAAGGGGGGAGGGGGCGGGGGAAACACCCCCTCCCCTCCTCATCGGATAGATATCAGATTTAAAAAGTGATTTAACGGTTGCAAATGTTAACTGGAGAACTTGGATATAATAAGTTTTTGTGTTCCGTATAAAATTTGTTTCTTGTGGCATGAAGCATCTCGAAACTGATAAAAGTGCCAATTTTGGAGCTTTAGGTGGATCACTTTATGGAAAGTGATGATTTTTTTAAATCTACTATGCTTGAGTATAGCTGAAAGTCTAAAGTACGTGTTCAAAATTTTACACGAATATATCAGTCAGTCTTGATACTGTGCGTCGTTTTGTTTTACAATCTCATCGGGTAATAAGGTAGTAGTAAGGGTGGCACGTGCAATACGAATAACAGTTTCTTTTCTTTTCTTCAGGTAACAGTGTCTAGATTAAGAAGAAAGCCGTGGAGAATGGCATAAAGGGAACATGCAAATTAGTTATACTGTGTTATTTACTGCGTAAAATCTCAGTCTGGGCTTTAGCAGAACGATAAAAGGAACCAAGAATGAAATCGTGTAGGAGGATTGCTGATGTAAGCTGATGTTACAAGTCATCTTGGTCACTCCGAACCAAATTCTGAGGAAATACGTGAATAAGAAGTGTAAGGTTTGGATCATCGAAAAAATTTCTTATGGTGGACTGAAACTTTGAGGAAAATTTGAAATAATGCTACAGGTTTAATGACGGGAAGCAGATGTCTGGAAAAGAGTTTTTCTTGTCATTTATGAAAATTCACCCAAGACGGAAGCTACGGGAAACGGCAGTCTGTCAGTTAAAGGTATTCTGTAGATTTCAGTAGTCATCAATTTGATTTTTCATCCAAGTCTGCGAATCCCAAGAAAAAGCTCGTTTTTACTCTGCACAAATAAACACGTATAGTAAAAATGAAGTGAGATTTTTTACGAGATTTGGATTCACTGTTCCGTTTGGGAGGTCTGGTCGCATGAAAGTAGTGCCATAGGTCGATGATTCACGGTAATGTTTTTGAGGTCGTGGTAAATTTTAGAATTATTACTTCACGTAAACGTTGTTAAACCCAGTCCAACGTTATAATCGTTAGCAGTTACGGAATTAGTGTTTTATACGTGAATGGTAGGTGATTAAGTAGGTGGGTCATGAATATATTGAACGAACCAGAGATAATTGAGAGCTACAAAGGTAGCATTACGCAGCTATTGATAGAAGAAAAAGGACAATAGAAGACGAATGGATATCTTTGAGAGACTGTATAGTAAAGGCAGCAGAGGATCAAAAAATCAAAATAGAAGAGGCCCAGAAGAAATCATTGGATAATAGATAAGGTATTGAATTCAGTTAAAGAAGGGAGAAGACATAAAAACGCAGCAAATGAAACAGGAAAAAGGGTATACATAGTTCCAAAATACGAGCCTGATGTGAAGTCAAAATGGCAAAACAGGGGTATCTCGTGTAAAAATGCAAACCTGTAAAAGCATGCATGGCTGTCGGAAAGATAGATGCGGCCTCTAGGATAGTTAAACATTTGGAGAAAAGAGATGCAGCTGTATGAATATCAAGAATTCAGATGGCAAGCAAATTCTAAGCAAGGAAGAGAAAGCTGAAAGGTGGTAGGGATCTACAGGTGTCCAAATTATAGGTCCAGTTATAAACGCTGTAGACAAAGAACCACAGCTCACAATTACGTCAAATTTGAACACCATGTTGTTAACTCGGGGGAAGCACCATGGGACAAAAAATTGAACTTTTTACCAATCGATGGTGCTATAAGTATATTAACTTAAAATCGCAGGGTACAAATGACAGATGATTCGCAAATTTACAGCTATGGTTTGAGTTGCACATAACACCATCCATATTGCTTACTGTGCATGACTGCACAAGTTCGGCAGTTAACAATAGTGGCACTGTTATGTAGGTAAGCCCGTCCACCACGGCTAGGTCGTATCATATCGGATGGGAAGAATCCGTTTTTAATTGTACTGAAGCCAAAAACCGCATAAAAAGCAGAATTATATAATTTCTAACTGTAGTGAGACTGCCGCAGGTACGCTATCTGCCATTTTCTGTCGCAAGTTGAAATCGAGAAACAGCATGTCCCGCAACAAATCGGAGTCTCTTGGGGGCTCACATTCAGACTCCGCACCATCACAATGTGTTGCGCAATGCGTGCATTCAATTCAGCAACTCCTCTGATTGGAGCACTTAACACAACACCTTCTAGGTAACCCCACAGCCAGAAGTCACTCTGATTAAGATGAGGTGACGTAGACGTCCAGGCTGTAGGGAGCTGACGGCAGATAACTCTAGCATTTCGGAAATGCCTTTGCAGCAGCCGCTTCGCTGACTGTGCAATGTGCGCGAGAGCGCCATCTTGCATAAAACTGATCCTACTCACACATCCACGCTGTTCAAGGGTTGCAATGATGTTGGTGCGCAAGACTGTTTACCAGTGATGGTGCAAGCAACAGGATCCGTTGGACTCTTCTCTTCGAAAAAATACGGCCCTACGATGAACGATGCCGTCAACCCGCACAACACGGTCGTCTTTGCAGAATGAAGTGGTACTTGTTGAAGTACGCGCGGATTTTCCATTGCTCACATTCTGCAAATCTGCATGTTCCTGAAGATAGAAATAGGCTTCTTCTGTCCACAGAATGTTCCATGGTCATTCGTTGTCCACTTTCATGCGAGCAAGATACCCCAGAGAGAACGTTGGTCTTGCTGGCAGGTCATCAGGAAGCAACTCCTGGGCTTGGGGATTTTGTATCGATAGCAATGCAAGATGTTTCGTCCTATTTTATGCACTGTACTGGCAGTCATGTCCTACGTTCGGGCAATTTCCCGTGCATTGCATGCTGGCACATCACCACTCGACCCATCCTGCAATGCCGTGGTCACGTCTTCGACAGACGTCCGATCAACGGCTTTCCTTCCTCTGCCGCATTGCACTTCAAAAGAAGCTGTCTTTTCGAATTTTGTTAATATTTTATCCTGACCCGTAGCAGACATCGTACCAGTGCCTTTTTTCATACCCTTGAGTGTCCGGAACTTTTGCAGGGCTGCTGGCGCACAGTCACCGTTCTTGTAAAATATCTTTACCAGCAGCAGGCGATCCTTCATAGTGACAGTCATGTTGGGCACCTCGGACGCAAACTGAGGAACGACGTTGTTCCATGACGTTTCCCACTGTGTCGGTAATATGCTGTTAAAGTTTGACGTCATTCTGAGCAGTGATTCTCTTTATACAGCGTTTTGAAACTGGAACTTTAATTATAGACAACCTGTACAGACGGGCTGTATAATGGAAATGAAGACAGTGTTACAGATAGGGAAGAGGAAATAGATGAAGGTGAGATAAGATATACTAAAATATGACAGTGGAGAAGATTTGTCAGCGCAGTGGAAACAAGGCCACAGAAGTAGACGACTTCCTCTCAGAAATATTCCGATCCTTGGTAGAGCCATGACAAAACAACTGGCTTTGGCGAGCGAGGTATTTGATACAGGTGAAAGAACCTTGGACTTAAAGAAGAATGTAGTAATGACAATGTAGAAAAAGGCAGATACTGACAAGTGTTACTAGTACCTATCAGTTTAAGTTATGGTCGCAAAATACTGACAGGAATTATTTACAGAAGAATCAAAAAATTGTAGGAGCCTGCCTCTGGAAATACCAGTTGGGGTTTCGAAGAAATATAGGGGCATGTGAGGCAATACTGGCAACAGGAAGATAAGTTAAAGAAAGGTAAACGTATTTTACAGCATTTGTAGATTTAGAGAAAACCTTGGCGACCTTGAGTGGACGTCGTTTCTTCGAAATTCAGTAGGTACCAGAGGTAAAATGCAGGGGGCCAAAGGTTTTTCACAACACGTAAATCAAGCAGGCTGCAGTTTTACGGATCTAAAAGCATGCAACGGAAGCAGTAGTTGAGAGGGGAGTGAGCAAGGTCGTAGCTTATCCTCGACGTCGTTTAATCTGAGGATTGGACAAACTGTAAAGTAAACCAATGGGATATTTGGTAAGAGAGATGAATTTCAGTGAGAAGAAGTGAAAACGTCGAGATATCCTGACGTCATTGTAATTTTGTGAGACGACAAACTATTCGAAAGAGCATTTGAACGTAATGGTTAGCTTCTCGAAAAGAGATCGAAAGATGAATATCGACAAAAATACAACAAACGTTAGGGATTGTAATCAAATAGAATCAAATGTTACCGAGAGAATTAGATGGGGAAACGACACATGAAAAATAGATGACTTCTGCTATTTGAGCAACAAAATAACTGGTAATGGCCGAAATAGAAGGGATATAAAATGAATGATACCCTTGGCACGAAAAGCATTTATGAAAAAAGGCAATTTGTTAGGCACGAAAAGCATTTCTGAAAAAGGGCAATTTGTTAGTATCTAATGTAGATTGGAACTTTAGGAAGTGTTTTGTAAAGGTATTTTTCCGGAACACAACCGCATATGGAAGTGAAATGTGAGCGATTAACAGTTCAGAAACGAAGATAAGCTACAGAAGAATGCTGAAGATTTGATTTCCAAATTAAATAACCAGTGAGGAGGTACTGAATCGAACTGGAAAAAGACGAACTTCGTGGCACAACCTGACTAAAAGGAGCAATTGGTTGATAGAACACACATAGGGACGTCAAGGAATCGGCAGTTCGGTAATGGAGGAAAAGTGTGGAGGTAAAAACTGTGGAGGGACACTAAGTTTCGCATACAGTAAGCAGGCTGCAGTAGTTCTACAGAATTGGAGAGGTTAGAAGAGACTAGGTTAGAGATACATCAATACGCTTTTCGGTATGAAGGAGGCAGCCACGGCATGCGAAAAAATATTAAAGTGTTGTGAATTTAGAAGATCTATAAAATGCGTTAGTGATCGCCCCAGATAGATTGTGAGGCTATGAGCAAATTTTTTTTTTAATGAACCCAGTCGATCAATGTATTAATGCCTTTACATCCCCTGTGCCACAGTATGTAAACGTAGAGCCAGTCATGTAAGTAGACTGCGTGTTCTGAGACATTCATATGTGCGTAATGGCACATATTGGCGTGAATGTCGTACAGGCCATGTTTAAGGCCTACAGGCCGTAGCTATTGTCAACATTTTGTATTGCCACTACGCTGTGAAATTTGTGGCAGTGAAATTTGTGGGTAAATAATGAATAAAGCACTCTGTGTTTCTTATTGTATAATTTCTTTCATGCACAGTCCCACCTATATCCTACCCTATAACAAATAAATACGTAACCTCTTACCGGGAGTCGGACCGCTCACACATCGCAGCCGCCAGTGCGCTGACAACCCTGCCATCTTTGGCGCTGTCTCAGTCGTCGGTGCATCGAGCAGATGTGATGGACTCGCTGATACGGAGCATGATTGAGCCCAGGGATCGCGGCTTTATCGGGGTCCGATTGTGACGGGCGGCGCTAGCCCACGCTGCTCGTGTCTCTCATTAACGGATTGATGGAGCGAGGCTAAAGTGTATCATGTGAAATACTAGTTCGTGAAAATATGTGACTCAGTCGCTAGCATCTTACTTATTTGCTAAACCGCCGTGTATACGCACGCATATTATTACTTCCAAAATTACATTGAAAATAAATAAAATCAATCATTTGCTACTTTCCATTTTACAACCAACACAATGCAGTTTAATAGGAGGAGGCCCATCAATATGGCATCGTGCATTCATGTCATAATGTTCATAATAGGGCTATCACATAAAGCAGCACAATAATTTTAAACACTAGAAGCATTAACTTAAATCAATGTGAAATATCACGCATCAGAGTTGTAAGCTGTGTAGGAAACAGGTAATAGTCTACAGTATTCAAACCGTTAACTCGTTCAGTAAGTTTCCTATAAATGTCCAAATATTTTGTGATGTCAGCTACTCGCACATAAAACGGGCGGTGGTTACTTGCTCGACGTCATCTTGGAATTCATAGTCCTCCAGGAGAATCCTCGTAACATATTCAGGAATATCCAGAACATGTGGGTTAATTCGTTTCCCTGAATACACCGAAGTGGTGCAGTCGCTGCTTTCCATAGGTACCGAGCTAATGGTCTACGCATCAGCGGACCTGACGTGCCATACACACTCACTGCTCTCACTTCAGTTAACGAGGAACGCAGTCACTCCACAAGTGACGGTGAACTGGCAGTAAAGACCAGTCTATTCTTCTTTCATACTGTAACGTTTTAAAGTTGCATGCACTGCTTCAAATAATGTATATAAGCATCGACCGATAAATAGCTTATCCAGTCGTGAGAGAACTGGCAATGGGCTAAGACGCTAAGGTTCAGATTAATAGCGGCAGCCGAGGCGAGGAGGAAGAAGAAGAAGAAGAAGCCGCCGCCACATGACGCCGTAATTATGTTGTTTAACGTTGGGTATAGTTCAACACAGCTCGTAAACCTGTCAGTGTCGGTATCATATCGGACTGGGAGTCCCACCTGGTGTTTATATTACAAAATCAACGGTTTTATGTTGCTGAAGTGACATTGGCCGCACATCAATGATATCTACTACTAGATACTACTCATGTCAGTAATGCTGGGAGATCATACTGTCACAGCAGAAGACTTACCTGGAACAGTTACAATATTTACCATCAGAGAGTGCATATATCTACAGGAACAGCCATTTAAGAATCTAATGCACACAAGTTACTGTATAAAGTATGCTGTAGGCTGTCGAGTAAGGAGCAATCGTATCTCAACCTTTTTTACATTATGGAATAAAATCTAGGAATCTGCTTGCCAGACTCTGCACCCGTCGGAAGAAACCATCACTAATATGTATGATGCATGTTGTGACGGAATGAAAGTAGAAATGTACGAGCTAAGTGTACCAGAGACAGGCACAGAAGTGCTATCGTATTTAAGTCTGTTCATAGATTTAATTCTGTTCATGAACCCTGCAATAAGTGTTCATAAATAAAAAAAGCTTAGTAGCTACATGCGTGTGTTCTCTATAATATACCTTGTATGCAAATGCGAGCGTGCGGTCCTCGTAATGATGGGGTGAACGAAACATCCCCTTCACAAGTGTTTTTCGGTAACAGATTGGTCCTACAGCTGTTACGATGCTGGAAACAAGAGAAAGAAGAAAAATGGCTCATTACTTCCAGATTACATGATTTAATTATACTGAGGTGACAAAAGTCATGGGATAGCGACATGCACATATACATATGGCAGTAGTATCGCGTACACAAGGTATAAAAGGGCAGTGCATTAGCGGAGCAATCTGTAATCAGGTAATTCATGAATGAGCGTACTTTGAAAGTGGAATGACAGCTGGACATTCCATTTGGGAAATCGTTAGGGAATTCAATATTGCGAAATTCACTGTCTCACGAGTGTGCCGAGAATACTAAATTTCAGGCATTACATCTCACCACGGATAACGCAGTGACCGACGGCCTTCACTCAACGACTGAGAGCAGCGGCTTTTAGAGTTGTTAGTACTAACGAACAAGCAACGCTGCATGAAATAACGGCAGAAATCAATGTTGGGCGAGAGACGAACGTATGCGTTAGGACAGTGCTCAGATGAGTCTCAATTTCAGCTGGTAAGAGCTGATCGTAGGGTTTGAGTGTTGCGCAGATCTCTTGAAGCTATGGACCCAAGTTGTCGAGGAGGCACTGTATGAGCTGGTGGTGGCTCCGTATTGGTGTAGAATGTGCTTACATAGAATGAACTGCGTCCTCTGGTCCAACTGAATCGATCATGGTTGTCTTCGGCTACTTGTAGACCATCTGCAGCCGCTTATGGACTTCATATTCTCAAACAACGAAGGAATTGTTATGGATAACAATGCGCCATGTCGCCGGGCTACATCTGTTCGCGATTGGTTTGAAAAACATTCTGAACAATGACAGCGAATGATTTGGTCACGCAGATCGTTTGACTTGAGTCTCATCGAACATTTATGGGACGTAATCGAGACGTCAGTTCGTGCATAAGATCTTGCACTAGCAACACTTTCGCAATTATGGCCGGCTAAAGAGGCAGCATAGCTCACTATTTCTGCAGAGGACTTCCAAAGACTTGGTGAGTCCATGGCACGTAGAGTTGCTGCACTATGCTGAGCAAAAAGAGCTCCGACTCGATATTAAGAAGTATGCCGTGACAATTGTCACCTCCAGTGTATAGGACCTTTAGATTGTGTGAAGACTAATCTTGTTCTAACACTGTTAACACATCCTCCCCCCTCCCCCTCCCTGTCTCTACTTAGGTTCCCCTAAGCAGTTGGTCCAGGATAATACGAACCTTATCACCGCTTTTGAACAGTACAATCCGAATTTAAAAGCATATCTACCAAGCCCATGGAACCGGCGTGTCACTCAATGAAGTCATTACCATATGTGGGAACTGCTGCAATAACTCGCAGTATGGCTTTCCGGTTATTTAGAAAACGAGGGCGAATATATATGAATCTTCGATGAGATTCTGCATAAAATCAACGTTGAGACCAATGTCACCTAACAGGGAAGTTCCGATGCAGCTTACAATGCATGCAACTTGAAGTACCAAGTGCCACGGCACATAGGTGTGTTCTTTCACAATTTGAGCGGATATGCCGATTTTTTTCACCACTTCGGTGAGTCGGAATTGAATGATAGGCACTGTTATCCCTGCCGCTGTTGAAGTACTTGTGGCATCTCTAGCAAAAGAGCACAATGATGGTGCACGCAGAAATGTCTCAAAGCACACCTTTCATCGTACATAGAGCTCCGCAGCAGACTACCCCCTACGTTTTCACATTTTGACCCAACGACATCGTGAATTCCGACAGCAGAGGACACGGGATCAACGGGATTCGACCGTCGATCAATGGAAACGTGTCGGCTCTTCGGGTGAACCATATTTTTTCGCTGTGCTAGGTCGCTGGTCGTCTCCACAAACGCCATCATCGAGGTGAACAGCTGCTCGAAACGCGCAGCGCGCCATGGACGCAGGCTAGTGGGAAGAGTAATACGCTACGGGAGACGTTCTTCTGCGCTTGCATGGTACCTGTGGTAGTAATCGAAGACTCGCTGACAACTGGGAACCATCTGCATCTCTTCATGCTTGATGTCCTCCCCGACGGCGATGTTATCTTTCGACAGTATAATTGTCCGTGTCTCCGAGCCAGAACCGTGTTACACTGGTTTGAGGAGTGTTATCAGAACTCACTTTAGTGTCCCGGCCACCAAATTCCCTGATCTAAATCCTATGGAACGCCTGTGAGTCACCATCGCCGCGTAGACAAATCAGCAGTCCATTATGTACGCGAATTACATGACGTGTGCGTAGACATGTAATGCCACATATCTCGACAAAGCTACCAACAAACTGTCGGATCCTGCAGAATCAGTGATGTATTTTGTTCGAAAGATGAACAAACAAGCTATTAAGCAGGTGGTCATAAAGTTTTGGGTCATCAGTATTTATCCACTAGACGCGTCTGCTCAGCTAGCGATGAGGTAACGGTGATTCAACTAGCCATCGTTTAAAAAACTTGCGTCATTATTATCTGGTTTCCAAATGACGCTACTGCCCCGTCATAGCGCATAAACAGAATCCTTAAATAGATGTAGATTATACAACTCATTATTCAGCACCAGAAGTACACTGTGTGATCTTAAGTATCCGGACATCCCCAGACATCTGTCCAGACCATCACACAGTAATACCAGACTGCATCAGGATCCCCTGCAAGTACTATGACAGTTGGGTGGGAGGTGAGAAAACTCGGATTTCATGGTCGACCGTCTGCTCATAAGCTACACATCACGCCGGTAAATGCCAAACGAAGCCTCGCTTGGTATAAGGAGCGTAAACATTGGACAATTGAACAGTGGGAAAACGCTGTGATGTACACAAAGTGGCGATCCGATGGCAAGGTGTGGGTACGACGAATGCACGTCATCTGCCAGCGCGTGTAGTGCCAACAGTAAAATTCGGAGGCGGTGGTGTTATGGTGTGGTCGTGTCTTTGATCGAAGGAGCTTGCGCCCTTTGTTGTTTTGCGTGGTACTATCACAGTACAGGCCTACATTGATATTTTAAGCACCTTCTTGCTTCCCACTGTTGAAGAGCAATTAGAGGATGGCGATTGCATCTTTCAACACGATCGAGCACCTGTTGATAATGCACGGGCTGTGGCGGAGTGGTTACACGACAATAACATCCCTGTAATGGACTGGCCTGCACAGCGTCCTGACCTGAATCCTATAGAACACCATCGGGATACTTTGGAACGCCGTCTTCGTACCAGGCCTCACCGATCGACATCGATACCTCTCCTCAGTGTAGCACTCCGTGAACAATGGACTGCCATTCACCAAGAAATCTTCCAGCACCTGACTGAATGTATGCCAACGAGAGTGGAAGCTGTCATCATGGCTAAGGGTGTGCCAACACCATATTGAGTTCCAGCATTACCGATGGAGAGTGCCACGGACTTGTCATTTTTAGCCAGGTGTCCGAATACTTTTGATCACATACTGTATCTTCGCTTTAGTATGCTACTGCGTCTTGTCCACATTTTTCTTACAGTTCTAATCGCATTGCTTAAATCCGACTGAGGGCATGGAAAATTGTAGAGCACGTTTACTATTGCAATGACAGTCATCATGGTTTGGAATTTTAGATTAAAATGTCCAAAAGTCTCACAGTCCAAAGAAATAAGTTTGATGCTTCTGTCCCACATTGCTATAATAATGATTTATTTTATTTTTTCCTTGCTGTGTCTTTACATGAACACACACAATCGTAAAAAAAATCGCCGTGAGGAAGTACTGGAGGGTACCAGGCCTCACGATTTAAAGGAAAAGCTTATACGAAGTGTTAATAAAGTATTTGCAAAATTGCGTATTTTGTCTTTCGCAATTCAGTAGTCGTCGCGAGCGGCACGGCTACATACGGCATTTGCTTCACAAGTATTTGGCGTCCGCCGCCGAGCATGCTCTCGCATACATGTACATGACGTAAGTGCACTCTGCGTATCTTCAGAACAAACATTCTCTTCTGTTATCTTCGTAGTAAACGTACTTTACGTATGAAAGGTAACAAAGAACGTCATAGTTACATCGGACAGAAAATATGCACGAGGACACTCTACGGTTGCTTCGCACGTCTGCCACGACCGATCACATGACTTTGTTTACGTTTCTGTGGCAACGCCTCAGTGTTGCCGTACTTACAGATATTTCTGGCTTTGTCAGTGTTGCGGCAGCCTTTTGCGCTTTACGGCTGAAAGCTGGCAGCATCGCTGTCAGCTGTCGACTATCTTCTCTCGCCGAGCAGACTGTAGTCTCCAATCCAGAATTCGAACTGTGTCCTTTATTCGAATAAATATCTTAGCGTGCTGTTTGTGGTGTCGTCTGAAGAACAAAGAGCCGTTGCAAGGATGGTACCTTGCGACGGAACCACAACTAACCGTAGTCGCTGCCAGAAGCGACGAAGAATGACAGACGGAGCCGTAGACACGCCAGAGGAGTTTCCCTAAGTCACCACATCATCTCGCTTGCTTACGTTTGAGCGAAGTTAGGCTCAGACCCAGTCAGCAGTCATCGTCGAAGACGACAGCATCGTCAGTCCACCGAGCTAGCAGTGCGACAATTGTATTACACAGATCTCTGCATAAGAGGTTATCATCAACTGTACTCTTGTTAGAAGACTAGTATCTTTGTTGTATCAAGTGGTACATAATGTTCAGTCGCAGTAATGAATACTCACAACTTTTCTGCAGACATGGATTGTGACAAAGCGAAGTATTTCGTTTTGTTTAAGTTGTAATAAAGTGATGTGGTATTAGATGTGTTGTACTATAATATCGGCCCCCTTCAGGAGTAAAGCTAACAACCCACCACTCTACCTACGAGTGTCATTTCGTCCAGGACAACAGTTTTTCACACCTTATTTGAAACTGTAAAACAAAGGAGCCAACGTAACTTAGATTTTGACTGTAATTACCACGGACGAAACGGAGACGGATGTTAGATCCGAATACGAATTAATATCTTGATGGTGCAGCCCTCAGCCAATAGGACCCGCCACTTCCAGTGTCATCTAATACGAGCCCGGCAGCAGTGGCGTGTATGGGGGCAGCTTCACAGTTGCTGTGCACACACTTGTGTGTCTTCTGATAGCCAGCTAAAAGAAAAGTGGTCCACAGCTAGGCTCCTGCTGGTCCACTTCAGCAACGCTCGTCGTCACCCACTCTCCATAAAATCGTAAATGCCAGACGGCTGTACATCACAAATGAAAAAAAGCATAACTGAAAATAAATTACCAGCAATTGCATTATATAGCATAGGTAAGGAGCACATAACTAACTGCACACTGTAGCACAACTGTATCACACTTCTAGCCTTGTATCGGTGATTTCGAAAGTATGTATTTAGTACCAATATGGACCAAGATAATGATCCTACCACTTCCTGTGTCAAGTTACATACTTCGGCAACCAGTCCACTCGACATCTGGAACTGAAGATCACACATAGGAACCCCCCCCCCCCCCCACACACACACACACACAACTACTACTTCTACTCCTTCCCCCCTATACAACCATGTCAACTGCGTAGGCCTCTTCATTTGAGGTCTTAGCAGCATAGAGGAGAGATTCAGGTTTGTTATAAATAACAGCAAATGAAAGTCTGGATTATTAATAACAATTTTCTCTCTCGCTAATTCAATTGCGTCAGCCTAGTCAACTGCACTCCGTAGTGAAAGGGATAACTTCGTTTGTAAATATCACTGACATAAGAAGGAACTTAGAGTTTATTGATAATTTTTGTATTTTATTAACAATAATATTGTCTTAATATGTGATTATTTACAAAATATTTAATAGGTTATTTTACAATAAACTATTTGCTCTTTTTATTTAAAAGACTGCTTATAGATACATGTACACATTTTTCTTTAAAAATAATACATAGATACTACTTGCACCCAAACTGGTAAGAAAGAAGAAACACACACACACACACACACACACACACACACACACACACACACACGACAGGCGATTCATCGACCTATGCCCACACTTTCGCACATGCCCATCAACTATTTACAAATAAATACATAGCCCCACACTCAATCACTCCAACGAGAAAAGTGAGACTACGGACACACTAGGTCCATCTGTAGGTGGCACCTGAATCTATGCAATATGCGTACATCTTAGATGTGAGCTTCACAAACTCCACAATCTGCGAACCATTCGCCTCGTCTTTCATCAGGCCGATAACCTATTTCATTGGAGGTGTTAGTCCAAAATGATTATCGGCGGCATATCCAGACGTAACGAATGTTTCTGGAATGTGCCTGAGTACTTCATATCGACCGCATCTTCACACCCAGTACATGAAACTGTCTCTATACAAATAAAGTAGCTTGAGATCGGCGAAGTGTGGTTTTGCAAACTCTTAGAGGAAGCGTTGAATCAGTACATGAAGAGTTTGGAGAGGACCAGAATACACATACCGGTACAGACGGGCTTCGTGAACTGCACTGAAACCTTCGCCATTTCCATAGTGACTAGTCCTTCATTGAAGATGGTAATTCGTTTCAAATTTGATCTCACGCTGTAATTTCTTGCTTCATAATGCCAATCCCACAGGTAAAATAAATGAACTTCTCGGTATTATGTAACATTCTCCATGGTTTACCCGAAAACTGAATTGTTCATTAATTTGTAAAAATCTTTTTGAAACTCACACGTCACAGAGCCCTCTGTTCGGTGTTAACATTAATGTACTCCTTCAACCAGCATTGCTGTTTGAAGGCGATTCTGTGGGCGATACTAAGAAGGTCCATCTCCGACCCAGACATTGCTGGAGGTTTCTGTAGTGTAGAATATAGTGTCGTTTGTCCCCCAGCATTGTCGACAGCTTCGGGATGGAACCATTTCGTAGGATTTGGCGCTGCCGACATTGTGGTAAGTCTCTGTGCTCCTGATGCAAATTGGTGGGATATGCCAGTTCTACCTGCGCGACATATCCCTTACCAGCAGCTATCGGAACACTGTAAATGGTAGGCACTGTTGCATGGCATATCTGTGGGATTTGTTTACATCTAAGTCAAGGATGTAAAATCGTCACATGGCCTCTCCTCCTGACTCATATACGTGTTATTCGACTGGGCGTAACTCTGCGCACACACTGGCCAAGTCCACCGCGCATCCCGTGTTCGGAGAAGAGCAGCATGTTACCATCGGTGAACAGTTCGATGCTAACACGTCTTCCTTAACATTGCGTCACAAAAAAGCCCTGTCGCGGAAATAGAAGGCAGGATCCAGAGAGCATGTGTCTAGGCACACTCTCCGGAATTACTCAGAGATGTCCAAAGTCAAGTGTAGGTCTGTAGTCTATATATAGTCTTGCATATTCTACTAAATAAAGGATACCGATCACCTGCCAAACATTCACCATATGCTCATACTCCGCATCCGTTACGGAACTGCGTGTTAGTTTACTGTAGAATACGTTTAAGTTCGGCAATGTGGTTTTGTGGCGTCTCTTCATTGAATCAGGGTATTCGTATGTAAAGACCCCCTTCTTTGTCAGAAGCTGAGTCCTGATGCATCATCTCATAAAGTTTTTGAAGAGATGCGTGCCTGAAGCATAGTGAATCAAGTGGAGCGTTACTGTTGGCAAGATTGCAGAGAAGACAAGCCTCTGAACCCACGTTCTGTGAAGAGTCATGGGCATCCAACCATTTAGCGCCTAGTGCCAGTGTCACTGTTTTACCTCTTTCTGTAGACGCTCACGACAGTACCACGTGAACATTCCACCAGCTTCGCCGTTTTCGAGATACTCATTCACAGGCTCTGAAGAATAATAATAATAATAATAATAATAATAATAATAATAATCTGCTCTGGGTCAATAGTGGCTTATCTCACTGGTTTCCCCATTTGCAGCCCATTTCTTCGCTAGGGCGATTCCCCGTCCGCGTCTTCTCCGCTTACATACTTTTATTACCAGGTCAAGTGCTTGCAACTCCACCATTCGACATCCAGCGTTGCGGTGGGCTGTGGCCATAATGTTTTACTTATCAGTGTAGTCTTCCAGTGCCACCACTTCCGCCAGTTAATTCAGTACAATATAGGACCTGCTTGGTAGTAGAGCGGTAAAGCTCATACCTGGAAAGCGAGAGGTCATGGTATCGAATCCCTGTCGGTCCGCGGATTTTTTCAGTCTGCCTTTATTCTAGCTTTAATATCTTAATTATCTGAAGATTTGCCAAGAACGACACGTGTTTCGGATTCCACGTTAAAATGTGGGGCCTGTTTCCCCAGTAGCATTAGTGGGATAGGTCAGTCGCCTAAGTGGCTTCAAGTGGAAAGAGTTGAATTAGACTGGTGAACCACACGAAACATTATTATTATTATTATTATTGTTATTATTTGGTAAAATGAATTCTTATACAGCATCGATGTTGACCGTATTAAAAAGTTATAGTGAAAAGTTGCATCTCTCGATTCGATACATTAATGGGAAAACCGAATAAATGGTATTTAACTGATAACACACAGAAAACCACAAAAAATTATGTTCCTCTTACATTTTTTGGAGTTCGATGTTGTATGACATTTGATGTAAGTAAGGCTACAATTTTTATGACTTAAAAAATCATGATAATAGGCACAGAAAATGTGCTTTTGTGACAAAAAAATTACGAAATATGAACAATAACATAAAAATATTATCTAATACTATTGAAAAAAGGTAAATTTTTTGTTGTAAAATAAATTAGCAAGTCAGTTTGTGATAATGAATTATGTGCAAGCTAAACCATGGAATTTCATGTTGTAGTATGTTTTTATTGACATTATCACAACGGAGTTAACCTATGGAATCTTTCATTTGTACATTCTCATTTCTAGTCCAGTTATTTTATTTTTTTATTTGGGGGAGTGGACCAAACAGCGAGGTCATCAGTCCCATCAGATGGGGAAGGAAACCGACCGTTTTCTTTCAAAGGAATCATCCCGGCATTTGCCTGAAGCGATTTATGGAAATAATGGAAAACCTAAATCAGTATGGCCGTACGCTGGTTGAATCGTCGTCCTCCAGAGTGCGGGTCCAGTGTGCTTATCACTGCGCCACCTCGCTCGGTTTTACTTAATTTTGTAAGCTCTGGATAGCAATATGCAATGAATACCTTGTGCAAATTTTTGATTAAAAAAAGATTACGTATTGTCAGCCAACAAAGCCTCGTAGTTAATAAAAACTGTCTTCTACTGCAGCTGACACAAGAGGAGCATATTTAAAACTAAGTTCAAATGATTAAGAGAGAACTTTTCATCCAACAAAATAATTGAATTACAACACAGTGTATGGTAGCTTTCGTTTCGTTCTAACACTTTGACACTTCTTTTCCCATTTTTCCACAGTCGGCTTCTAATTTACTCACATGTTTTTCACTTGTTCTCTCTGCTGCACTAGTGGGACTTCCGACTATTCTAAAGCTATTACGACAGCAGAAATAAATCCAGAATTTGATTTTATATACGAATATTTGTCCCAGGTTTCAACATTAGACATTAATTATTGGGCTAGATCAATTGAAGCGTTTCACTGCTATAGAATGAATCAGTTGTACTTCCAAGTTCTGGCAGTAATAGTTGCAGGCATCAACTCAGGACCCTCATCTCGTCAAAATGGGAAATTGTGGTAAGGAAACGTCTGTAGCTAACAACTTAAATACAGCAAACACGAGAAGGGTCTTTCAAAAATACCTTTTAGACATGTAAAATCAATAAGTATGTCGACATCACTGAATGTACTACGAATCTCCTCCGAAACTATGTGTAAGCTATGAGCCAAGCAATTAACATGCACCATTTTACTGTATAATGCTTTTTCGTGAATCGGCAATTTTCACCATATAAGGTGTAGCATCCGTTACAGAGTGGTATATCGCCATGCATAACGCCATTGTGCCATATGGCACCCGTGGATCTGTTGAACAGTTTACTAATGTAGAAAATTTTACTTTGTCTAAATGTTCAATTCATTAGAAACTTGTCGTCTGGACCATCTTCTTCCAAAGTTCCAACAATGAAATTTGCAATCACCACGGCACAAATTTTACTTTGTGATATATTCCAATTATGAAGAATATCTAGGAGTACTTTCGATATATATTCAGCTGTATGTTAGTTTATTTGGGATAAGGGACCAAACACCGACGTCATCGATCCCATCAGCTGTGTGAATTTCGTTTAGTGCGCAAGTGTCAAAGTATTACGCCGTTTTGTAGAAAATGGACTGTCACACCTAAAAATAAAGATCTCGTACGTTCATTGTTTCAGTGGATATATCCAGTGTGAGACAAATATGGTCTATTTTTGACAATGTAGAACTACCTATAGCCACAGAAGCCTGATATTTTTCTCCAGTCATTTTTTTTAAATATTTTACTGCATCTACTGTAAAATTCGGTTAGAGCTCCTTTATAAGACATAAAAAGAACTATTATTAGTTTCTTTTATCAGGCGCAGTGGCAATGCTGACTTTCTTCTATATAAGTTCCGCGAGAACAGGCGTGTTTAAATAAAGTGGACGTATTACCACGAAACTTCAGTTTTAAAACATTGTTTGCACTTTGCCGTGGTGTCATTTATTTTAGTAAAATATGTCTATACTTCAATTTTTGGAGGCGCTATGATACAATAAAAACTAACCGTCTTTTAACAACAAACACGAATTGCACAGTTCTAAACAGCAACAAACCGTATGACCGACGAACAGGCGTGGCGGACGATGGGCAGCGCCGGGGGCGGAAGGCAGTACCGTAGATACAGATGCTCACTCACTCACTCCTAGGATAAGCGCGTAAAATCAATTCGATACAACTAATTTCCTTTCGATACCGAGTAAGTATCGAAAGAATGATTCAATTCTAAAAGTAGTTGGTATTGAAACAGGAGTATCGAATACTTACTTGATTTGTAACGTCACGAGTCCAGACTGCTTTAAACAACTACCTGCTCATAGAGTAACAACGGGCTACACAGACTCACTGTAGTGAAGTTCATATTGTCAGTTCCAACGAAATAGGGGAAATAAGTAGATATTTGACGCATTCCGAGAAGCAAAATGATATGCGCAATTCTGAGAAATGCAAGACGCAAGAAATAAATTGTATGAGAAACTTTCTTTACTTCTCGAAGAGTGAAATATAACGAATATGACTGAACAGATTACCGTAATTTATTTATATGTATTTAAGGAAAATGTGTTTCCGAAAAATATATGCTGATCATAAACTTCCTAGCCCTATTTGTAAGCACTTCTTTGCTTGGATTGCGCACGTGGAGCAGCGACAGTGAGAGGTACCCTTCGCCACAACTCTTGAAGTCCGAAGAGTTGCGGCGTGAGTGAGTGCGTCGCGCCGGGGGCGGTGTTTGACAGGAGTCGCGCGCGCAGTCATACACAAGGCGCGCCGCAGGCGCAATCGCCTCCGCGAGTGCCATTCCACTCCAGTCGGAATGCAGCGTTGCCAGCTCGGCGGCTCCCACCCGGGCGCGCTCTCGTATGCTGCGTGGCGCGCGGCAACGCGGCATCCACCCCTCGGCATAAGGCTGCGGGCTAGCGACCGTATCGGTCAATTCGCTAGCGGACGCGGTTTGCTTTGGCCGTGCACTATCACAGGCAATCAGTGTGTGCAACTGGCGCTTTCGACCGTGCATTAGCTTTTCACTGCCGACTGCAGAAAAGTGACGTTAAACAGTCACTACCATCATTACGAAACCAGTTCGTGTTGATTTGTACGATTATGACCTCCAGCAGTCCATCTGTTTAGGCAACTACATTGTAGATTGATTTTTTTACACTCAGTTTTCAGTATGTCGCTTTGGTATTTCTTAATTCAATGTGATCAATTTTATTTATTTATTTTTATTTACCTTTCATGTTCCATGGAACCGTGTGTTTCTCTCTGTTGGTAAGGGGACGAGTCTGTACAAAGTTTACCAAATTCTAATTAAAGAACTTATAAAGTAAAGAATTAATAATGGGGAAAAATTGTAAGAGTATACGAATAAATAACACATTCCAGACGAAAGTTCACAATTACTGTGAGGGAGTCCTTTACAGAATAGGAGTGCACCACAAGGAAACTTTTCAACTTGGATTTGAGTCCTTGCGGTTTATCATTCAATTTTTTCAATTCTGCTGGATGCCTATTGAGAAATGAAGCCTACTGAGCAGGGCACACCTTTCTATATAATACGCCAGGAAGTTCATCCAAATGCCTGCCGCTTTTCCGTCTAGTGTTCACTGAATGAATGTTGCATGTTGCAGTTTCTTCCAACAATAAATTCCATGGTGGAATGTGTGTACAGGGGATGACAGGATCAGTATTCCGAGACACCTAACAACGGCCTTCACGAATTGCGCGAACTGACACTGCAGATCACTCGAACGGCCCTTTCCTGAGATAAGAACTTACTTGGTTAATGCACAGAGTTGGTCTAAAATACACCACCATAAGAGATAATGGAGTGAGGCTAAGCAGACCTTCGCGTTTCAATGTCAGATACAGTCGAGATCATCAGAAACCAGTATTCAGTTTCTGTACAATATCTCGAATGTGACACTTCTAAAGTAAAACGTCGTTGCGTATCATAAAATGTAGTTGGTATTCCCTTGTAGACAGCGTCTTTCAGTTTTCCCACAGAAAAAAATCCGGGGAACGGGTCCTCAGCGTCCAATCCAAGGATTTGGAAACAATTCGTGAAGGCATGCTGCAGTACTTCGTGCACAATGGGCTGCGTGCAGAGGACGTCTTCTGGCATCCGTGGAAGATGGTCTGTTGGGAAGCTGCGATACTTGTTTGCGTTCAGCGTTCCGTCTATGAAAAGCGGGCCTATGAGCTGATGGTTCACTGTCCCGCACCACTCCATGGACGCTGATGTTCCATCTGACGAAGCCAACGGGTGCTGTATACAGACCTGTAGCTCATAACTGGCCACGATTGTTGGATGTGGCTTCATCACTAAACAAGATACATGATACATCTGGAGTATTGTCTTACTGCCCATGTACAGAAGTTAACGTTTCTCAAATCGTTTGCTCTTGATGGATAGAGATGTGATATGGATGGAACCTATGCCAATGCAGAATGCTTAGGACACTTATTCGACTCATGACACTTCCTCGTGCGATTTCGCGGGAGCTAACGTGCGTATCAACCACGGCAAGAACATCAATTTCCCCCTCTTATGTCATTTGCTTCCTTCTGTTATGTTGTGTAGGCGTTACCCTAAGACTTTCACGTAACTGGGTGGAGAGGTTGATAAATAATTGCCGAGATGGTTGACGTCTGTTGGGATATCTTGCCGCATACATCGTACAAGAACGAACTACATTCTTTCTACACTTTCGATGCACCATGAGCATGTCGGCTTTTTCTGCATTGGTAAATCCCATCGTCAACTCATGATCTACTGCTTGGACTGCCACACACTGACTGACTAACAAGTCACAATGCAGTCAAGGAAGACACAAGCACACTGTAAGGAAACATAACAGCATCGTACGTAGCAACGACGCAGGTTGAATGGCACAAACAGAGGTCGGTGTGGAACCTTTTCAAAATACGGTATTTAGTAAACGGTTTTGTACTAGAATCCTGCAACAAATACCACTGACGTTCTAATTTACCGTAGTTTTAGTTTCTTAATGTCAATATGCATTTTTCCATTTAAAAATGTGTATTTTTTTGCACAAAAATACACTTTATAAGTATTATTGTGGCCTGTTTATTGGCTAACAATCCGAGCCCCTGACTACCAATATATTATGTAGAAACGACACAGTAGTAGAACTTTCCATTTCCGCAATATTTACGGAGCAAATTTTAGATGATTTACTCAGCACATCAAGAAAAGAAATGCACTCAGGACAAAATCCTGTGGCACTTCCCACTTTACATGATGCTAGTCAGATTCAAACCTGGTCCCTGTTTGTTGCCACAGGAGGACAGCTTTGTGCTCCCTACTTTCCTCATATGACTTGAACCATTATTGAGCTAATCCCATGATATTCCAACTTACGCAGAAGTCTAGAAAAAACGCCATTGTGTGGAGAGTGCGTACTTTTTTCTCTTCTTACTCATTTATTCTCCCTTCTGTATCCTTCCTCTTCAAATTTGGCCTTCGGTTTTTTTTAATTGAAATAAAGGAAGTTGTCCCGTCGACGTCGAGGCCTTTAGAGACGAAGCACAAGTTCGGAACGTTTCAAGGATGAGGAAGGAAGCCGACTGTGCTCTTTCAAAGGAACCAACCCTGCATTTGCCCGGAACCATGTATGGAAAACCTGAATCCTGACGGCCGGACACAGATTTGAACAGTCTTCCTCCCGCACTCGAGTTCATTGCGCTAACCATTGACAGTTCAAATAAGTCTTGCTCTGACAATAAATGGCAAACATATTGCACTCGTTATAAATTGTATTGGGGTTCATGATTTGAAATAAATAATTGATAGAAATTAGGAACCACATAAAAAGTACATATAATCGGTTAATAAGCGAATGATAATAGACATTTCCTTCTTCTGGCATAGGTTGACCTTCATGCACCTGTGTGAGAGTCATTCAACTAATTTGCTTGTCGTGGTTCATTGTCTTCCCGTCTTGGACTTCACAGATGCATTTCCGTATCTTGCAGATGTATTGGGATATGGACATAGATTTCGGGCTGTCAAACACGGTTCGTGACACTTGCGGACAGATAAATACTCAGTTGCCTGGCGTATCGGGGCGGTAGGTGATTCTGCCTGTTACGACAGACACTCTTAAAACTATGATTCTATGTAAATGAGTTGGGTTAATACTCATGTCCATTTCTTGGAGAGCGGACACGTTCAAGGATTTTTCGACCTAGAAAAAGCCCGCTACAGAACCAGATGGTGCAAGGTACTCGAAATTCTCAGGGAGATAGTTGTAAGATACAGGGAAAGACGGGTACAGGGACCAAGATAGGAAAAATCAAGGATGGAAGACGTAGAACGAAGTTCTAGGATTAGAAAGGGTATGAGATAGGGATGTAGTCTTTGGGTCATACTGTTTGTCTATACATCAAAGAAGCAATGACGGAAGTAACATCAAGATTAAGGAGTGGGATTAATATTCAGGGAGAAAGTATGTCGATGATAAAAAGCATGTCGATGATAAGAATCGCTGATGATATTGCAAGCCTCAGTGAAAAGGAAGAATTTCAGGACCTTTTGCAATGAACAATCTAATGGGCACGCACCAGAGATTGAGAGTAAATAGAAGAAAGTGAAGGTTAATGAGGAGTAGCAGAAATAAGATCAGCGGTAAACTTTTAATCGAAATTTGGAAACTCGAAATGGATTAGGTTAAGGAATTCTGATACTTCAAAAGCAAAATAAAAGACAATGGGCGAAGCAAGAAAGAGGTAAAAAGTGGATTAGCCCAGGCAAGTAGAGCATTCCTATCCAAAAGTAGTCTACTAGTGTCAAACGTTAGCCTTAATTTGACAAAGAAATTTCTGAGATTGTACATTTGGAGCACAGCATTGTATGGAAATAAATCACGGAGTGTGTGAAAACCGGAAGAGAATCGAAGCAGTTGAGATGTGATGCTACAGAAATAACACAAATGTGTTGAAAATGAACTGACAAGACACGAGATGGTTCTACACGGCGATGAGATGAAAAAGTGGGAAACGTTGGCTAGAACAAGGGACAGGATGATAGTCCAGATGTTAAGACACGAATGAATAACTTCCCTAGTATTTGAGGGAGCCGTAGAGGGTAAAACTGTAAGAAAAGACAGATTTTTCGATATATCCTACAAACAGTTGAGGGCACTGAGTGCAAGGGCTGCTTTGAGAGGAATTAGTGACGAGCTGCATCTGACTAGTCAGAAGAATAATGAAGGGAGGGGAAAAAGAGAAGGAAAACCTTCTCCCTTATTGGTCAGTTTTTCACATGTCTGCTTTTCATTGACTGTGGGATGGTTTGTACCTGCGAGAAGAATTAATTCGGATCACAGAAAATTTCTTAGTTTATATTACAGACATTTACATTTCCTTCTACAACTTTCCCCTTTGAATTGTGACAAATTGATTCCCGCAGTAACCTTCTTACTCTCCCCTGATGTTGATGTAACACCGTTAAACACGGCATTCTCCCTGAATTGCAACGTTGCTACACAGTCTCCGTTACCTTATAAAAAGTTTTCGCAGAAAGGAGTGTGCTAACACTTCGATGGTTCATCCCTGTACCCGCATATGTAGTCAGTGTAACGTCAACAGTTGAACGTAGAATCTTTATCACTGTGGTTTTTAGTTGGTATCAGTCATTCAGCCGGTTATTTCCACGACTGGAAGTATCTTTAATGTCAGAAGAGATCCAACGATCTACAGTGGTGCAACACAGTATTTTTAGCTTTTTTAGTCTGAAATCCACTTGAAGCACAAAGATAATATAAGAATACGAATCACATTGTTGAGGCTTAAGTTTGTAGCCTAAGAACGCAGGAATGTGCGTAACACCACCTCTCTCTCGGTGTTACCGACGAGCACAGTTTGGGGAAGCGCGCGATCAGAACATTTCATAGCGGCCACATCGTGGGTAACAAATGCATTGGACACTCAGTCGTAGGGATCGTACAGGTATTTAGCTTTTTCCGTGCCACGGTGGGGTGTTCGGTGAGTACATCGACATGGGAAAAGCCGCCGCCGCCGCCACCACTTAACAGCAGCCACGGTCGTGCTACTGATGCTATCGGCCTACATCGACTGTGGTCAAAGTATTGTTGCACCATTCGACATTTTAATAATGGGCGACAATAGCCTTGCTACAATCGGGCCGTGGGCTGCTGAAACCACTGCATCCTACGGCACGGGGCGCAGGAAAGAGTGTAAGTGCAGGGTCACTACCACTGAACGCCAGAAACGTTACAACGCTGGTAGACAGCCATGGCTGTGGCACAAATCCATGGAAAGGACGACGCAGAGCGACCCGCTTGCAGACATGACACTGCCCTGGCAAGTGGTAAAACTGTTGACATACGGGGGATGCATTCCTGTATGAAATTCCAACGTCATGGGATCCTACTATCCGTCCATGTGTATTCGTACAGCACACCTCTCCACAGACATGAGGGAGTTTGCGTGGCCGTAGTGGTTTCTATCGTCTTGTGGGGGACTGATTAGAGCAATATTTTTCATTCGTACCAGAACGCTTCGGATGACTAGTTTTCCTTCGCAGGACGTCTCATAACGTGTACCACAGTACAACTAATTATTTAAATAAAAATGAATTTAAATATACCACGTTTTTAAATAGACTATAAAGTACAAACCGATTTCTCCTAGACATAAAAGGATTCCAGACCCAATACAGATAGTCCTGAAAATTTGTGATTGTGAGCTCTTAATAGCTATGAAAGCACTTTTAAGATTTAAAACGAAAAACGTGGAGCGCATGCAATAGACTGTGCTAAGGAGGGGAAAAGTTCATGTATCTGTAAGTCGTGTAATAGTAAGGAGATGAGCTATACATGCATCGGTTACGTACTGTGTAGTGTTAGGAATGTGTATGAGGCTATGAGAAATTGTTATATATTTTTTAGTCTGATCTAAAAACTTGCGAAATCTCCGTTTCATTGGAAATTCTTCCAACCCGGAAAGCTAATTGCGGGCGTGCCACTACTTTAAGATCTATCCTATGAATTTAACGTGCACAGCTTCTAATGGAAAACGCCATTTTTAGGCCCTAGACATAGATTCTAAAGTGGGAGGAAGTACACAATAATTCAGTGTGACAGCAATGTGCCTGACGAAAACTCTGTTTTAAACACACTGACTTATTCATTAAAACATAGAGAACAACTCGCAAAAAAGAGGCAATCAAATAGCTGACTAATGCTGTATGTATGAAAATTCTGATTAGTGATCGTATGGGCAGCAGTGTTACTCGACTGCGTGAGATATTATACCCCGTTAACTCAGAAATGACGGTCTATAACTCAGTTTCAGAACTCTGTTTCCCGACGGAAAACAGTGACTGAAAGCTTGGTGACTAATAGACTGGTGACCAATCGAAGGATTCACGTTTTCCACACATGTACGTTGTACATGATAGGCGATCGTATATAATTCCATCAGTGCTGAATGATGACCTAGTTCGCTGATGCTATTATGGATGCTCACCGTAATTCAATTGTCGCAGATGCCGCGCCGCTGTCGTGCAGGTTCTCTGGAGAAGAGGGCTCCTTGTTGCTACAGCTGCAACACCATTCCATGGACGTCTCCTACCCAGAAAGTCGCTGTGGACAGCACCACGTCTCAGTCCGACATGGGTGCGCTGTGCACGCAGCCTCCACCCGTCTCGACCAGGAGTACTTGATTTTCTCGGCTCTCTCTCTTACGGTCTGCTCACCTTTTTGCACCAAACACTGCTGGCGCCAGTAGCGAAAGTACAAAAACTGCGGCTCAATAACGAGGTTTTTCTGCATCATAGAGAATCCCACCCAAAAGGTGCTTCGTGATCAGACACCAATCATATAGCACATCTCTCCCCTACTAAGGAAGTCCACTCCAGCTCAGCACTCTCAAAGCCACACTCTCGCCTATGGGTCCTAGCCTCGCATCAGAGAGCCTCTGAAATTCTGAATGGCCGCTCACGAGGCAAACATATTGTTTTCTGCAGCCCTTGTTTTATAGAGCGCTGGGTGGCGATCCACAAAACACTAGGAAGCGGCCTCTGCCTACTGCTTGTGGCGCCCCTGGCCCGGACGGGCACTAGGTTGCGCGACGTTGTGAAGCTGGACGCCTGAGCAGCCTCAGTTGTGTGAAGTCCACCAGAGCCTCCAGTCTCTGCTCCCAGCAAAGTGCCGTTTTCCGTAGTGTTCTCTTTTTTCACCCGTCTCAGTTCCAGTGCACTCTTCTCACGCACACAAAAAGCGTTTAGGAACCGGAGAGTTCATCATCACATTAAAGAAGGGAAATGAAGTGACACACAGCACCGTACAACCAGTCAAAGTTGTCCAAAATCTTCAATAGAAACATTCAAATTGCAGTCTCCATTGTTATCATCCTCTAATTATACAACCAGTCTCAAAATAAATGAAAAATGCATTCAAAATACCCTGCTAATTTTCAGACGTCGTATATTAAAATTTATTTTTTATTTAATTATTTTCTGTATTTTAGTCTTGCGTGTGTGTGAAATTGTTCAATCGATTTGAAACATTATGATGAGATTACAACATAGAGATATGGTAATTTTCAGGCTTATTTCAGTTTCTCTTCACCTCATTCAACTAATATATTGCTGATCGTACAGTCCACGGGTGTACTGCCGGTTAATAGTGTCCAACGGCCACATTATTTCTCCGATCAGACATGAGTGCCCATGGCCGGCTAATATACTCTGCGCCCGCGGTGCGCGCCCACGGCCTCGCGTCGGCGTCAGCGGTCGCAGAGACACTAGCGTCGTCGTCTGTGATGGCGCTGATGTAAGTTCTCTGTCCGCCAAAGTCGCCAGATCGTTTTGTTTGCTGAGAGTCTTCTTAATTAAAACTCAGTATTGGTTCCCAAACCTTGCTAAGAATATAGCTGCTATCTCGGTTGATGAGATCGTCCCTAGTACGAATTTCTAAGGGCTATCTAACGACACTGTCCCAATATATGGCGTACTTCGAGGAGAAAACCGTGGTATTATCCAAATGAAAACCCACGTGTTTTTTTCCGTTATGTCGATGACACGTTAGTTATCTGGCCCCATTGAAGGAACAAACTCCTTGTCTTCCTGAGACATTTGAACTCCACACATCTCAACATCAAATTCACTATTAAGACCGAAGCAAAAGGAAGACCTGATGGCACTCTGAATCACGGTGTGTACCGTAGATGTAGATAGCTATCACACTTCCCAGAGGAATGGGATACTCAAAACACTGCCCAATAGCTGGAACACCTCAGAACGGTATTAAAAAGAGAGAGAGAGAGAGAGAGAGAGAGACGGCAGATGAGGCACTCTCTCCAATCCATCCCAACAGTACAGACTGTGGAGAAAGAAGCCACGGAGAAAGAGGCAGCCACTGCCTTCATACCGTACACTGGCGCACTACCTGGAAAAAATCGGACACATACTGAAGAAGCACCGAGTAAAAACTGTCCTTTGGCCGTCCAATAAAACATGAGCGTTATTTGGAAGCGTCAAAGATTTCGGTTTGCGCAAAACCGGCGTATACCAGATTCCATGTCAATGTGGGGAAAACGTACACTGGACAGACAGTGCGCATCGTCGAAGATCGTTGCTGATAACACCAGAGGCAAACTCGATTGAGGTATCCCAACGAGTCAGCGGTCGCAGAGCACTGTTCGTCCGAGAATCATGTGATGGAGTACAAACGTTCCAGGGTCTTGCCACAGACTTCCAAATACTGCGACATCGTTGTTAGAGAGGCCACGGAAATTCGTACCAGGGATGATACCATGAACCGAGATCGCGGCTATGATCTTAAGTAAGGCTTGGGAACCAGCACTAAGTTTAATGCAGAAGACTCTCAGGAAACGAAACTATCTGGCGACCATGATGGATAGAAAACTTACATCAATGCCATCACAGACGCCGACACTAGCGTCTCCGCAACCGCCGACGCCGACGTGCGACCGCGGGCGCGGACGGCGGACGGAGCGGCTCGCGGAGGCAGGACGTGTTAGCCAGGCACCCGCACTCAGGAGCTCAGTTAGTCAGCGCACCTGACGATAGTGACTTGTCTGATCGCCGAAATATTGTGTCCGTTGGACACTATGAACCGGTAATACACCCGTGGACTGTTCGATCAACAAATACGCCAGGAGAAATTGAAGAATCACGGTACATTGCTTCCTCGTACGTATATGTGGTTTAAAGACCGTGGACATAAAAATGAGAGAGATTTGAGCTTACGCAGAGGGTACCAGCAATCGTTCTTCCCACAAATTACTCGCATTTGGAAAAGCAAAAGAGGAAATGGCAGTTGTGCACAAAGTACCCTCCACCTTCACACAGTGTGAGACAGCGAATTAATATTGCATTGTCGTCCAATTCTGAGCTATTTGTAAAATTTCAAGTCTCTAGCTCATCGAAAAACTCGTTTAAAATCAGTTGTAGAATTTGCACTGAATAGACCGACAGGAAAGTGACCTAATAAAAATCTGGCAAAAAGAGAAGGCAGGAACTACGAATTTAGAAACTTTCCCATCAAACAGTTGTTATTTCTGGGAACTTTGTTATATACAAATATAGGCTTTTTGTTGAAATATGAGACCCACTACAATATTTATAGTTGCTGTCGTCGTGTCTTGTTGTGTGTAAAAGTATTCGGAGAGGTTTGGTCTGAATACTAAGTGTGTGCCGTTTCCCCTACAGATGAGAGCATTTTCTTTATGTCTTCTTCCGCTTTCGTTCTACATCAAATGAGTGTCACCGTGTGTCTGTTGGTTCAAAGCAATGTGAAAGTAATGAGGTAATTTCATTTTCCTACAGATTGTAAGTGGGACACTTTCTTCCTTCGTTGGCTACTAGAAACAGCCTGATAGTTTTAAATGCTATCTGCGAGTTTATAATACATCTGCACAGTATTAACGATTTTGTCTTTTATTTGCCAATATGACTGTTCATTTCGGCACCAGCTGTATTTTCTGTATGATGTAACCCGACTGAAAAGTAAAACGTTCGTGAAAGTGCCTGCGATATGAAATATTCAAATATTCTTGAGCACTGAGTTCCGTAGGTTTATATATTCAGTGACTTGTCATGATGTGACTTCATGATGTGTCCTCTAGACCAAAGTGATAACGTGATCTGGAATTGTGATATGATAGTGAGCCCTGGTTGAGTGCCTCGCTCCTTTCTTGTCCATGATTTGTGGGAAAGTGATTAAATGAAAGAAGAGACCCATAATCAATCATTTAAAGTTTTAGATTATTATTTTCACTTTTTTGTTGACACCAACTGGTAATATACAAAACTGGTACCGATTTCACCAACAGTGATTAATTATGTTGTGCACATTGTCCTGTAAAACAAAAATGGCTCTGAGCACTATGCGACATAACTTCTGAGGTCATCAGTCGCCTAGAACTAATTAAACCTAACTAACCTAAGGACATCACGCACATCCATGCCCGAGACAGGATTCGAACCTGCGACTGTATTGGTCGCTCGGTTCCAGACTGTAGCGCATGTAAAACATGTTCCATTATTTTATTTGCAGTACTCGTGTCTTTCGCGCACCATCGATACTCTGTCGTTAATGTTAATTTTTATCATTGTTTTTGCACGCACCCCCACGTCATTCGTCGTTGTTCCTTTCACAGCTACTGTTGAACTCGTTCTGAGACTCTGGTCTGGCGACCCTTCCGTTGGGCGCGTCCTCCTGCGTCGCACGCCCTGGGTACGTAAACAGCCCGCAGGAGTTGACCGTAACAAAACATGGGGTATTCTTGCGAACGTGAGAAAATCGAAATTCTCTTCTGGGGAACTGTCATTTATACGTTACAAGATAACCAAACAGCTACGTCAAAATGTTGAGTCCCATAGTGCTCAGAGCCAGAGCTACGTCAAAAGGACTTCGGAGTCCCGGGCCGAATCTAAATTTTCGTTTACCTATAAAGTATTTTTAATTGCACGTACATTATGAAAACTTTGTGACAGCTGAGGTCTCAGAGGATACGAGCACCTTACAATATTTCTTGCCACGAAACTTTGAGAGTCTAAGTTGCGTGAATCACATATACTGTAACGAGCTCTTGAGATAGTGCAGCCATTACTAGCGGGCTTTATATTAGGGAGAAACGTGAACAACTATCCTCATTTGTTTTCCCCGCAGGGTCCTAAAATACTTTCAGACCCCTGACAGAAGTAGAAAGATGCGTCTTATCCTGATCGGTAGCATTATGAATATGCGCTTGAGCTCTTTAACGGCATTGAATAGTTACCTCTGTCGACACTGTTCGTAAAAGGTGGCAACATGTCAACCCTTTCGTAATAATGTAGCAAAATGGCCTCAGTATTCGTATCAAGGCAGGCGTACCGAATTTGTACCAATGATAATAGTGATTACGGGATTAGAAACATCTTCTCATTTGCTCCAGTTCCGTGAGGTGTTCTTTCTTTCTTATGTCAACTGTACAGTATTGAAATATCCCAAACATACGACTTTCCTAAACGTAACATTGTATCTGTCACAGTAAAATGTGGTTGCAACGATTTAATAGTACTGGTTTTTAAGCTTTGTGCTCGTCTATCAGGTTGCGTCTTTCAGTAAGGCAGTTATGTTTCCATCCAGCCATTTAACTGTGCGTGTTTCGGGATTTTTTTCGTGCTTTCATTACCAGCTAAGCAGATACATGTGCCGATAAAGATGTACATTATCTTCTCAGTTACAGTTATTTTCCTTGTTTATTTTTACGCATATCCGCGGAAATTAGGACACTGTTGCACAACGTGAATGTAATTTCAAAAATGCTTCCTTCGGTTTACTTACTGAGACTTGAGTTTTTTGTGCTCCTCAAAGCACTTCTTGTTTTCGCATTGTTTTTCTTTTAATATATATGTTTTAGCGCTTCTGAGTTATATCCTTTTCCACCCTCCGGCTAACATTAATCTGCTGTATAAACATAGACAGTTCTGTGCCGTAAGAGCAAGAGTTGTTTCTAATAAGCAGCTGGGCTGAAACTAAAGGTAAGTTTTATCTACTAAACCACACCGAAAAATTAGACAAGCGGTAATTGCCCAGAAGTTATTACAACTCGCATACGTCTAAGCGTGCTAGTAAGTGGTTCAAGCTAACGATAATTTGCAATGACCGGCAGAGAAACAGCGAGTTATACCGTGACAATTTTTTCGATTTATTCACAGTTTCACCAACGATTACGCTATAATTAATGTAACACATTATTTTCTCTTCTGCCATTATCGACAAATAACTGTTTAGTGGGCCGTAAGCGAGAAGATAATCGTTACATAGTGCACGACCTCACGTTTGACCAGAGTATCCCTGGTAAAGTATTTGCGAGGAACTGTTTTGGGAAACCACGGAAAACATTCACCGAATGTCCCATTCGGAAACGTGTTCACGACTAGGTTTTAGTGTGTTTCCCACTCGCCTGTTATACTCGCTCATTTATTTCCTTCCGCAACACGAGTAATTCTCAATATCCGATTGTTTAGCTATAAACGTTATTTGATACGCCGCGGAAACAAATCGGAGGTCGGCGATCCCTTTTATTGGCTTTGTCACATTTAATGTGCGTCTGCTAAACGAGCCAGCTGCGATAGCAGCGGATAAGTTGGCATCGCTGCAGGTTTCGCGGCCAGTGCGCAGTGATACGGTGGTATGGGCGTGTGCAGCAGCTCCAATCTGTAGTTGGCGGCAGAACGTTTTTAATTAAATCACGCTGGCCGCCATTTTACAGTAAAATATCTGTATGTCGTCATGTATCTGCAAGCCTGTGTTCTTCTCAAGAAAGTCGTTTAGGCTTTAAAAAGGGACCTTATAACTGCACGAAACGTTGAAACTTCGCTTAACCCACCTCCATTAATACACAAGGCGAACCAGAAGGCCACCGACAAAATTTCTGAGTTTATTCAGGTGTATTGTGGTATAAGGGGCCTGTGGCCTCTGGTGGCTCGTTACAGAGTAACAATATAATTATGATTTATTGGGCTTCGTTATGCTAATTATCTTTGTTTTTGTGGCAACACTTTCGCATCAGTGAAAATGCCTGTAATACCCTATCACTAAAAAGTAGTAACGCGGGCAGACCCAGTTACCCTTGGGTGCCTATGTACAGATGTAAACTGTTGTAATGCGTATGCTGTCGCCGCGTGGGGAAACAGCTGACTGTAGAGTCGTCGTACCGCTTTTCCATAGCGTTCAAGAGACCCATGGACGATACGCACATCGTCAAATTCTTTATCAGAAAACCTATCCATACTGCTGTGTATCACTGTTAATGTACAACTAAGACTGCTGGAACAGCAAACCCGAGATAGAACCGCGAAGTACTGAACGCAAGCTTTAGGGCAAAGAGTAAAGAGGGCGATACTGCTGTCAGATCGAAGTACCGTAAGTAAATGGAACATGTCTGTTTCCAGACAGGACACACAGCGCACACTGTCGGTATTTGCACCGTTGTATAGCTATTTCCGATGCAATATCGATCCAAGGGGGTAATAAAACAAATGAAATTTAATTACTCTGTAACGAGCCACCGGAGACTAAGGGTCCATTGTTCCAAATTCCTCGGAAAAAATCACCGAAAAATCTCAAAAATTTTGTCGCTAGAGTTCTGGTTCACCCTGTATAATTACACAAATCAAAAAAAAGTTTTGCATCACCCCGGTTCCCACAACTCCTGACGATAGACGTTGACTGTGAATATTGTATCAGAGGCACAGTCCCTTTGACTGTTCACAGATGTCACTAAACCCTCCTAAAGATGTAAAGAACATTGCATGAGCAGCGCTTGTTAGACGGAGGGGGTCCGGCAGCCGATCAGTTCCAGTCATTCCACCAGGAAGGAGGTACACGGCTCTTGTTGTTTGTTGTTCAACCATGCCTAGACGGTCAACACCGTGGTTCAATCGTTTCGGCTTTGTTACTTTGTGCCAGGAAGGGATCTCAACAAGGGAAGTGTCTAGGCGTCTCAGAGTGAACCAAAGCGACGTTGTTCGGACATGAAGTAGATACAGAGAGACAGGAACTGTCGATGACATGCCTCGGTTAGGCCGTGCAAGGGCTACTACTCCAGTGGAAGACCGCTACCTACGTGTTATGCCTCAGAGTAACAGTGACAGCAACGCTATCATGTTGAATAATGCTTTTAGTGTAGCCAGAGGACGTCGTATTACGAGACAAACTGTGCGCAATAGGCTGCATGATGCGCAACTCCCCTCCGACGTCCATGACGAGGTCCATCTGTGCAACCACGACACCATGCAGCGCGGTTCAGGTGGGCCCAACAACATGCTGGATGGACCGCTCAGGATTGGCATCACGTTCTCTTCACCGATAAGTGTCACATATGCCTTCAGTCACACAGTTGTCGGAGAAGCGTTTGGAGGCAACCCGATTAGGCTGAACGCCTTAGACACACTGTCCAGTGAGTGCAGCAAGATGGAGGTTCCCTGCTGTTTTGGGGTGGCATTATGTGGGACCGACGCATGCTGTTGGTGGTCATGGAAGGCGCCGTAACGGTTGTATGATACGTGAATGGAAACCTCTGACCGATAGTGCAGCGATATCGGCAGCATATTGGCGAGGCATGGAAGACAATTGGCATCTCCATCGTGCACATCTTGTGAATGACATCCTTCAGGATAACGACATCGCTCGACTAGAGTAGCCAGCATGTTCTCCATACATGAACCGTATCGAACATGCCTGGGATGGATTGAAAAGGGTCGTTTATGGACTACGTGACCCACCAACCGCTCTGAGGGATCTACTCCGAATCGCCGTTGAGGAGTGGCACGCTCTGGACCAACAGTGCCTTGATGAACTTGGGGATAGTATGCCACAATGAATACAGGCATGCATCAATGCAAGAGGACCTGCTACTGGGTATTATTGGTACCGGTGTGTACAGGAATCTGGACCACCACCTCTGTATGTCTCGCTGTATGGCGGTACAACATGCAATGTGTGGTTTTCATGGACAATAAAAAGGGGCAGAAATGATGTTTATGTTGATCTCTGTTCCAATTTTCCGTACAGTTTCCGGACCTTTCTGAACCGAGATGATGCAAAATCTTTTGATGTGTGTATATTTCTGTATGGCTTAGTGACAGACGCAACTCGAAATGTTCGGGATTCAATCATCAGTTGGTCCTAGGATGTTATCTTAGCATTGTTGCTTCTGTCATTTTGGCAATGATTCGTTAATGCGAAAAATGTCAAGCTACACCGCCATCGTTAAACTGCATGACCCCCTATAACTCTGGTGCGTCAGTTCAAAGGTGAGAGAATAGCACTTACAGTAACAGCGTGCTTATTACAGTATTTTGTTATTCAAACCAGCGTTTAAGTCGACAGTTGTTCTGTTGTGTGATCGTTCAAACGCTCAAAGAGGAATAGTGTGCCTTAACATTCCTTGCTGTGAAGAAAATTCGTACAAAGTTGATACAAATTTATAAAGAATTTGATTCGTTATTTTCACTGGTTAAGAAATGGGTGGCTGAAATTAAACGTGGGCGTAACACTCTTGTACACAATTCACTTGACGAATGTCCCAAAATTGCCGTCACTGATGAAAATATCAAGAAAGTGCACAATATGTTGTTCGAAGATCGGGTCTTACAGATGCATGTAATTCCTTCGTCATTAGTATGTTAGAGAAAGAAGTCAGTGCGGGAAGAAGTCAGTGCGTTTTACGTGAGGAATTAAGTGTGAGAACTCGTCGTGCTAGATTGGTACCTGGCGTACTGAATGCAGATCAAAAGGAAATGTAGAAACAAATTACTTATCAATGTTAGGACCTTTTTTAAAAAAGAAACAAACTGAAGTGCGCCGATTTCGTATTCAAAGCAGTAGAGGCAAGCCGGTGGCTGCGCACGGATAGAAACTGAAACCAAATGTATTTCATCTTCTGGAAAGTGTGTACAGCCATATAACGCGCAAAGAACAAAACAGTAGCTGATGAATTCTGCGCAATTCTTCTAGACGACCTCCATGAAAAAATATGTGACAAGCAGCATGGCTTACAAAAAATAAAATTTCCGCCTGGAGAGTGCCTTTGCCCAGAAAGGAGATTTGACAGTGGGGACACAACGATTTGAAGGAAGAGTTGTTGGAGCATCCAGACTTTTGACCATAGTTGTCCCTCTCTGACTTCTGCCTATCTCCCCGTTTAAAGGAATTACTGACAGTAAAACATTTTGAGTTCAATGAAAAGTTTCAGACCTTCCAAAATAATAGTTCAGGGAAAGAATCTACTCACAGGACTAGGTATATAAATCTAGAGTAAAATAAATTCGAAAAATACATACACTTCACCTGTTCTCCCCATTGCATTCATGTGTACTGCCGGTCATTGCACAGTAGTTCCGTGTGTTTGTAGAGCAGTGAGACTTGCAATTACTGTATTTGTGAACAGTGAAGTTTTGTTGTGGTATACGTGGTTTTAACTTACATCGGACCCGATATGATTGAAGTTACTACAAATGAGAAAGTACGGAGAGCATAAAATAATGGCGAACAAAAAATGTCGGAGGAAACTTCTGTACAATCGCCGTGGAAGCAGAAATGTTCTGGCCGTGTCCAGACTCGGCGATAATCGCGCGGTTAGAGAGTAGCGCGGTGCCCGCGCGGGTTTTATTTAGTTGAGTATTGTCGTAACTGTTGACACGTAACCGCGCGGCTAGTCCAATCGCGCGGTAGCCGCATTTCAACCGCCGGAAAATAGAACCACGCGGCGCCCGCGCGATTCTATTTGTGTGGAATCCTATGAGAGCGTTTAGTTTCGTTGCGGGTACCGCGCGATTCGGACGCCTCAGTGCCACAAGCTTGCAATGGATCGCTTCAACACTGAATTATTTATTGATGAAGTTGAGAAACGACCTGCATTATGGGATCTTCAGAGCGATGAATATTCTGATAAAACTGCGAAATCCAAGCTTGGCAAGAATTGGTGGATATATTTGGAAGTTATAAAGATACGTTGGAAAAAATATTTTTGGTAAGTAGGTGTTTACTGAACGAAAATGAACTTACATAGAATCATATTTTTGTATCTTGCCACCCAACACGCCCGTCACTCGCAAAGAAATCAGTCAGTTTATATCTAACATTCAAAGCTTAGGTGTCCCTCTTCCTGCATGCAACGTATTTAGATTATCCATTGGTGCAGTATATAAAATATCTTCATACTTTATACCATCTCTAGTCCTCGCAAAGTTGTTCAGTACACAACAGGCTTCTATTATGTCTTCAGCAAAGTTTGTGTTTACATTTATAGGCATGAACAATTCGCCACTAGTTTGACTATATGCCGAATGTGCATTCTATGTAACGTCTGGCTCTCGAAGACCTGTAGTTAAAAGTCTGTATTTGATATGGCACACATTTGCCGGCATAGGGTTGCATTAAATTTTCCGCTAAGCCGAAAGGTTCATCTCCAACTATAAGATAGGGAGTTGTGTTGGATCTACATAAAAAATTGGTTTTGGTATATTCAATGATTCTTGTACAAGTCTTTTATAAAATTTGGAATTTTTAAATATACCAGAATCACTGCCCTTGCCATAAGCTCCGATGTAAGTAAAACAATAGTTTGAGTCACAGAGTGGTAAAAGCACTATTGAAAAGAAATGTTTGTAGTTACGATACAACGATCCAGAATCCATAGACTTTTTTTATAACACGGATATGCTTGCAATCTATGGTGCCAATGCAATTTGGAAAATTTGCATATCTTTCAAAGTCTTTCGCTTTTTTTCTCCCACATATCTGCAATCGGTTCAGGCACGACTTTATGCACCAACTTTTCCCACAATGTCTTACATACTTCGCGGACAATTCCTGTTACCGTAGATTTTCCAAGGCCATGGTGGTAGCCAATTTCTCCAAATGAACAAGCTTTCGTAAGATATCTGAAACAGTGAAATAAATGTGTTATTTTCAGGTGTTTCGCTATAAAAACATGGAAAACGATACGTGATTGCTATAATAAGGACCTAAGGAAAATCAAAACAGCTCCTTCAGGTTCAGGTGTTCGTAAAGGATCACAGTATATGTATTTTTAAAGACTTTCTGTTCATCAGAAAAATGTAGACACCAAAGAAAATGCTGCTAGTATGAAAAAGCACCAAGGCGAAAGACAAGAAAGGCACATTGAAGTCAATAATGACGGCGGTGAAGTCAATAGTGAGGTAAGTGCAGTTACCGCTACTAAACCCACTAAAATGCTTGTAACCAGACGAAAGAAAACCAAGATTACTATAGAATACCGAATCAGTGAATTAATACAAAAAAGTGTCCAGTCAAGAAAAAATTTGGTGGAAGAACTACAAGAAAATAGTATTTCGAAACAAGATGATGACAAACTTTTTTGCTTGTCAGTGAACTCAAGAAGGTATCAGAAAATAGGCGTTCAGCAACGAAAATCAAATTGCTTCAGGAGATACAAAAAGGGAAAGTTTCACCACACTCTCTTCTCAACAATTCTCAGCAGATTATACCTACTACAGCATACTGGCATAATCAACAATATTCGAACGGACAGGGATATTTTGCTGCACCAAAATCAGCCTCTACAGTCATAGTGCCAGCATCACCGTGTCCTGCATCCCAGTTTAGCTCTAGTTCGCATTCTTCTACCTTTTTAACAATGTATATGCTGATATTGATGAACACCAGTAAATAAATATCTTACTTCAAAGTTATTACGAGTTTTTCTTCAGGTGACGTGCTTCGTCTCATGTGTGCTTCAGAACTTGAAATATCATCCGTGACTAAGTAGCTCGTCAAAAGCATTTATTGATATTCTCAAATAATCAAAGAACTTTTCTCCATACATTCTTAATGTAGGATACAACCTTACGAATTGGCCATGTACGCGCCGATCACTTAGTATAGGATGCACCCAATACTGCCTTTTTCTTACTCTCACTTTTTTTTAGCAATCAGAATAAACAATATTTCTTCTCCGAATTCCATTCTGACACTGAGAATTCACGCTACACACTGCGAACGCCAACCGCTTACTAATCGCGCCCGGACAGTGCCTGTCTGAACACACAGGCTGTCATTGTGCGGTTCAAACTGCGCAATTCTTGCATGTCTGAACGCAGCCGTAATGTTACGATGTTTTCTTAAATCCGTGCAAAGTAACGGCGAAGCGGTTCTTTTTCCTCCCATCGTTATCGAACTGGAACGACCTCTGCATCGACGAGAGGTTAAGTCCTAACCTTCCAAAACATGGATAAGTTATGTGCACAGATGAGCAATGAAACGTTGCAGCTTTTAAGGAAGCGTCAGAGAACCCAGATTAAGATTAATTATTTACACCGGGAGGATGTCTCTCCATCTACATCAGGGTGTCTACGACCCGGGACAACAGGGAGATCCGGGAAAAACCCGGGAATTTTTTCATCCGGGAGAAAACCGGGGAAAACCCGGGAATCTTTTTGTGTTCGGGGAATTTTTCATTGTTTTAGTTTTCAGTTAAATTTTTGTTATTTTGACTGGTAAGAACCAATACTCCAACAAAAAAATTTACTGTATCCCGCTTCTGCAGAATAATACTGCAGCAACAAAACATGAACGAGAGAAAAAAACTAAAATAAAACTTAAGTCGCAAATTTATTTTATTTATTTAGCGTGTGGATCATAACATCACAGTAAAAATTACAGAAACAACACGATTTAAAAAAAATCACATGTATAAACAGAGCAATAAATAACAGCAAAGAAAATGCGACATACACAACAACAAAACACAGTGCTCATACAAGTGTCTGCCAGCAGCAAAGTGTGTCAAAGGCTTTAGGAAGACTGTGCAGTGCTTCTTAACAACAAATTGCCTCCAATGAGCGTGAAGTGACAGTTTTTTTTTTACATTAGATTCGTTGTAATGCAAGATCTTTTAATGTTTCACACGTACGAACATGCGGGCTTCCTGCGTCATCGTACCTGCGTAAGTGCAGTGACGCCTGTTATCTGGCGCTCTCTGGCAACTGCTGAAACGTACCTTTCTAATAGGTCACTGAAAAATATTGCGATTATTGCTTTGAAAAGCGTTACTTTCAAAGTAAATTTCCTTTTATGTAAGATAAACTATGTGAGAGAGTGTACGACGAATTTCTTAAATCACAGAGCGTTTGACTCTCATTAAAACTCTTTGGGTACGACCATATGAAGAATTTCGGGCCCAGAAGATCAGACATTTACGTTGTTATTAAAAAAAATTTACTGGCACATTTATGTGATGTGCAAAAAGGATCAACAATATATGTGGAAGCTTAGCTTCTCTTGCAGCTTATTAATCTTAAAGACCAATGTTATATGTGATAGCTTTTCTTTTCTTGTAGCAACAATTGTACATTAGTTTAAGCTATTAATTTTTCTTATTTGTGTGTTCGCGCTACTTAAGAGTGATCTTGCTGACTACATCACGTGTCAAATGCTGTCATCAGCTGGCGAGATCAGGTAACATGAGCTGTGACTGGCTTACAAAATCGCGTCGCAGTCTCGATTTTAATGCTTCGGAAAGTAACGTGCGGTGTTTGGTGGAATTCGAATTTATACCTTCGTAACACGGAAATATGCAGTGTATATGTTGCTGCACATCAAAGATCTTTCCAAAACGTGTCTTTTCCCCTGAGTTTCATCTTCTGAAGTGCCGGGAAATTCTACGCCGGTGTATAAAAACATAAACCATAAAAGGATTGATAAGTGCCGAGATAAAGTATACAGTCACTTAACACGGAAAAAGTGTATTTTCGCCCGGGAGAAAGTGTATTTTCAACCGGGAAATCCGGGAAAAATCCGGGAATAATCCGGGAATAATTTTTCCTTGTCCATGTAGACACCCTGTACATGCAGATCTTCCTGATTCATAGCGAGCTGTACTGTTGAAGATAACGCCTTCCTCCGCTGTCACATTGGTTTCAGCAAAGTATTTGCATCGTACTGAGAGAAACTGGAAGAAAGCTGCCACACTAAGTCAGAACAGTTCAAATTACTTCAACCTGGTGCACTCTCTGAAGATGGCACGAAACAAAGAACGTGGGTGGCAAGCATTGATTTTTAATATACCATTCCTCTGCTATAGAGACTTGTGCCTCATTAAACAGATCCTTTATTTCCTCTTTCCGTCCATCAGTTATTACTTTAGCTAACTAAATTTTAGTCGATTTTAGTGGATTATATTAGGAGAAGGGGTATTGTTCTCTCCGTAATGACCCACACTGCCTTATGGAACGCGAGGCACTCACCGTGAAATGAAGTAGATACCAGGCATGTCGCGTAATACGTAATATCCGTGTCTTTGTCCTCAGCGAAGAATTTTCATTTGTGTATCATCATCATGATGTTATCATCGCACTGAAATTTCAATGTGGACATACTCGGAACGGATCGGTCAATAGGGAAACGTATACGAAAATAAAATCACGCTACTCATAAGTTACAAGATGGAATAAAACTTTTTTAAGGGGTGCAAATGTTTCTGTAGACAGTTTGCTAAGATTGACTGCGGGAAAGAAGCTGTAGGATATGTTGTTTGTTCTAAGTAACCATCATATGTGCTGTAGGCAAATTAATAGCGGAGTGTTTAGTCATTCAGATTTAGATATTTAACAATCGAAGGTAGAAATATGTTGCCCGGACTGATTAATTCTCGAACATCATTGTTAAATCCAATACGGTATGCATTAACTGACCTGTTATGCTACAGTCAATGGAGAAGTGACACTATATTCCGGCCCAGAATCTAAACACGGACCCTTGCTTTTCGGGTGCAATATTCTTACCAGCTGAGCAGGCCAGGCACAACGTGCGTTTCCAGTAGTGTAATCAATCATAAAACCACTGTTGTAATATTTAAGACACGTGCGTGGTATCAAAGATAGGCAAAATATATGGTACATTTGGTATCTCTGCTAACTTTAGAATCTGGTAACATAGTGAATACTGTTTTAGGAAAGTTCTCAATTCATCAATTTTCTGACACACAGACAGGCAGTGCACTGACTAATGGGCATTTTACTCACCACGTATACCTTTTTATGATTGCGAAAATTTTTGATGGCCTAACTTTTCTCAACATTGAAGAGAGATTGTGATATGTGCATTCCCCTCCGATCGTCATTTGTTTTATGTACGTATTCTGTACGAGAAGTTACCACGATGGCAGGTAACAGGGTTCCAGCTCTATTAGATCAGGAACAGTGACTTGCTGAACTTCAGAATATTTTCGTGCGTTCTGAGTTGCGAAGAAAGTGGCCCTTCTGAAAACGGACTAGTGCTTAAATGGACTTAAAAATGGAACTAAAACATGGCAAAAGTTCTTACAAGTCTGTTAGGTACACTGTGTACAAATTTCATCAAAATAGAAGATGGTCGAATGGGAGCATCTTCTAGTTTGGCTCCCCTGTCACGGAATGACTTACCTGGAAACACACTAGACTATGGCAGACGTTTTCCGTAATATTTTTCTTCCAATTGTTCTAGTTCGTAACGGTAAGAGGAATTTGGAGTGTATGGAAGGTATACTAAGAAATGGAAGCTGTGAAATGGGTCGTAAGTGGTATTTTGGTAGCTTACATTGTAAAGGTAAGAGTAGGTTGCAGTAGTTTTCTCTCTGCTGCGGAGAGAAAGGTTCGTTTAACGAAAAGTGCTGTAATGTCCAAAGCGAAGGTAATGAGGCATATGTAAATTGGATACCTGTCTACATATCATCAAAAATATTGATTACCTTGCTCAAATGCCACTGTAATATCTCTCTCTCTCTCTTTCATTCATTAATACACACACACACACACACACACACACACACACACACACACACACACACACACACACGACACTGATACACATTTGACATTTCATAACATAGTACGAAGCCGGTGCAAACTACGGCCACTATGATCTTGGCCTGGTAATGCGGGGGTCTAACATTTACTGCCACCTCTAATTTCCTGATTATGGGACACATTTTTACTTTTTGCTTTATATTGAGTACATTATGACATGTTTTACATTCTTAACTTAAATTTAAATGACGCGGAAATATCATACAAAGGACATTTCCACTTTTTTTGCTTTTAGTGTAATGAGTACAGATGTAGAACGCATCATTCACTGATTTCACTCACTTGGACACAAGTGAACCTGGTATGTTTTTCTTTCCTAGATATTCTGGTCATTCGACACCGCACCAACATCTCAGCTCAAACAAAAATACGATCATGGGGACTATTGTTCTAAATACGTGATTTAGTGAACAAAATGTAGACTAACCTAAGTGAGTGTGTCACCCTGGAAGACAAGTATTTGTTAGAAACCTGGCTCGATCCCTTGCGTACTAACACTAGAAAGTTTCGTCCCGTGTATATTTCCGGTACAAAATGGACGTCATAGGAATGCAATTTCGCAGTACTGCAGTTACAAGTACAAGTATCTTCTTTCAACACTGTGTTGCTATGATGTCCAGTTAGTTTTTTTAAGTTAATGCTGGTCGTAGAGTTTTGCGGTAGGATACTAGAGTTCGCGAGTGTGATTCTAGGTCTAGGTGTCAATTTTTTTAATTTCTTGATTTAAATGGTTCAAATGGATCTAAGCACTAAGAGACTTAACATCTGAGGTCATCAGTCCCCTAGAGTTAGAAGTACTTAAACCTAGCTAACCATTAGGACATCACACACATCCATGCCCGAGGCAGGATTCGAACTTGCGGCCGTAGCAGCAGCGTGGTTCCGGACTGAAGTGCCTAGAACCGATCGGCCACAGCACCCGGCCTTCTTGATTTGATCTGCGTGATTCGATAACTGTCTTCGTAATTGTTATACATAAATTACAGCAGGTCTTACACAAAACAAGCGCTAATATTTAGTACTATCGTTGAATGAGAGTGCAGTCGTTCTTATTGTTCTACTTTGCAAGAGGTATTGTGGCTTTAACCATACCGGCCTACAGCATTCTTTCACGGACTACATCGTTAATTGCTTTCCGGTCCATTGTGAGCATCATTTCGCGCTTGCTCAGTCATATCCTTCTTGATCTGTTCCTGCTTCTTTTATTCAAGATAGTGCCCCTCCAACCATGGAAATCTCATAGCCACGTTGTCCAAGTGTACTGTTTAGTGCTCTTGCATCAAGTGCATTCGAACCCAATTTCCGGTATAACTTCTACCATTGGTACTATCGACTGGTCCCAACTGCCATTTCGTGTCTATTACATTTATTGAGGGTATTACGTCGTCAGTACGGAGAGCAGGTAATTAACAAACTTTGTTACTACTATTATCATCATCATAATCATTGTGTAATAAGTTAGGTCCTTCATCTTTCAGCTTATAAGTAATGGCTACATATGTATAAATGTAATGTGTGTGTGTGTGTGTGTGTGTGTGTGTGTGTGTGTGTGTGTGTGTGTTAATGGCGCTCAACGACGAGGTTATCAGCCTGCGTAATTGACCTCTTACACTCGTCATGAGCAGTAGTGCTGTGTTGAAGAAAGCAGAACAATAGCTATGTCTCCACAAGTCGTAAAACACATTCCAAAAGTTATACCTTCACATCGTTGGCTTTTAAAAAATTCAATTTAAAAAAGTTTTATAGATGATTACCCTAACTCCATATGTAAAAATAACACGAAAAACTACCTGCAGCAGGGTTGATGTGCCTTAAGGACACCTATACACTTCGGCGAATGAATTATTAACATGTTCTTTTTCCGCAGATGAGGAGTGCGGGAAAACTGGTAGGTCGCTTCCATGCTGTTCCTGTGGATGCAGCTATGCTGCGAAGCAATCAGCGAAATATGATCCAGCGAGTTGTGCAATCGAGATGTGTGAGTTCGCTAGGAGCATTTGCACTGAAGCCAATGTTACTTAAACCATCACAACCGGTCACTATTACCGTATATAATAAATTGTTTAATGTCTCTATGTTGATGAGTTACGTTGTTACCTTTGTACTATAACAGTAATTGATTTTTAATTGATTACTACTCTTGATTAATATTTCTGATCAATAAAAATTACATTCAAATCATACTTGTACGTTAAAAAACTGTAGTTTGGAATACGCATCGTTCAGGAAACATTATATACTGCAGCATTATTTGGCAGATCAAATTTGGAAAATAAAAAGTACACCTACACCCGTAAGCGAACTCGAGTACTCTAATTCAATACTCTACCCACGGGTGCGACTGCTACGGTCGCAGGTTCGAATCCTGCCTCGGGCATGGATGTGTGTGATGTCCTTAGGTTAGTTAGGTTTAAGTAGTTCTCAGTTCTAGGGGACTGATGACCTCAGATGTTAAGTCCCATAGTGCTCAGAGCCATTTGAACCATCTACCCACGGCAGTTACTGGTTAACACAATAAAATAGTGGTGAATGAAGATTCACGTCGCTCATTAACTTCCTCTGACGACCATATCCTACCAATGGTATGTATGGGACTTTGTAAGACGTAGTTCTATACTGTTGATGTACAAGGAATCGTGCTGGGGCGTTAGAGTTCGCCAGTTTGGTTCACAGGGTACTTTCTCTGGTGTTTCGGCAGATTGTTGCAGTTTTGGCTTTGCATTGTGTTGCTTGTCGCTTGGTTGATTTGGGGGAGGGGATCAAACAGCAAAGTCATTGGTCCCGTCAGGTTAGGGAAGGAAGTCGGCCGCGCCCTTTCAAAGGAACCATCCCAACATTTTCCTGAAGCGATTTAGGGAAATTACGGAAAACATAAATCAGTATGGTAGGGCGGGTGTTTGAATCGTCGGCCTCCCGAATGAGAGTCCAGTTGCTAAACACTGCGCCACCTCGCCCGGTTTGTAGCTTGTGTTAGCAGAAACAAATATTGGTCATCACGTCTTTGCTGCGATCGCCCAGTGTCGATGAAAAGCGTCGACTTTTTTCCGTTTCAAACAAAGCTATTTTTAAAGCGGAATTCTAAATGCCAATTCGTCCTAAATTAGTGTAGCGCGATATTTGTTTTATCGTTTTATATTAACAAGGATAGTTATGCAGTAAGAATAGCCAGCACTCCAGCAGCAACTGAGTAGCGCTGCTGCATGGCGGTAGCAGTCTACGCGGGCCATGGTAGTGCTGGTTTGCTGTGAATGAATGACGGAAGGAAAGAAGATCAGCAGCCGGCCGCGGTGGTCTCGCGGTTAAGGCGCTCAGTCCGGAACCGCGTGACTGCTACGGTCGCAGGTTCTAATCCTGCCTCGGGCATGGATGTGTGTGATGTCCTTAGGATAATTAGGTTTAAGTAGTTCTAAGTTCTAGGGGACTGATGACCACAGATGTTGAGTCCCATAGTGCTCAGAGCCATTTGAACCATTTTTTTGAAGATCAGCATTTGACAGTCCGTCGACAACAAGGTAATGAGAGACTGATCACAAGTTCGGGTTGTTTGCTTTAAGAATGAGGAAAAAAATCGGCCGTGCCCTTTCAAAGAAACCATCCCAGCATTTGCCCGGAGGGATTTAAGGAAATCAGGAAAACGTAAATCGCGATGACCGGCCACTGATTTGGACTTTCGTCTCCCCATTGAGTGTCCAGTGTGGTAGACACCTCGCTCGGTAGGGAGGTGCTATAGCTGCTGGAATACTGATTATTCTTCGTGTTTTCTGTCAAATTTAATACATACCAATAAAACGAATATAGCTCTAATTTAAATCCGCTCTATCAAAGTGGCACGCAAAATTCCGCTTTAAAAATAATTTTCTCGAACCGGCCGTGACTGGTAGCCTTTGAATCTTTCGGCAGTCCGTGGTGGCAGGTGCTCGGCCGTGTGACTGACTACTGCAGTCTGGCAACGTTCGTTCGTTCCCTCCCTCCCTCCCTCTCTCCCCCTCTCGGAACCTCCACACAAGCATACAACCATCGTGATACAATACGAAGAACCTGATCACTGTGCGCCACATTTTATTAGACAATTGTAATTTCTTATCAGAGGGCATCAGCAGATTTGCTGACAGATCTACCCTCTAGTTTATGTAACGCTCACAAGAATGTGGAGAGCGTTTTAAGATTTTGTGACATATTCAACTTGTTTCCTAAAATTTTATGGAGGTGTTCTAAATGTGTTAACTGGGTGGCTGGCTAACCCATGTTGTTTGTAAGTTGTCAGCCAGTCACATTTCCCTGTGCTTTTCGTTTAGCTCATCGTCGGTTTTACATGCATTTTAATCACGAGTAAGTCGCCTTTCAACCTTTCTCAGTTGCCTTCAGACATGTGAGATAAGTGGTTCCACACGAGTGAGGTGGGATTGAGTGTCATTTTATGGATTTCCTCCTCACTGTGTGCAACAGTTTGAGACTTTATCGCTTCGCGGGTTTAGCCGAGCGGTTTGAGGCGCTACAGTCATGGACTGTGCGGCTGGTCCCGGCGGAGGTTCGAGTCCTCCCTCGGGCGCGCGCGCGCGCGCGCGCGTGTGTGTGTGTGTGTGTGTGTGTGTGTGTGTGTGTGTGTGTGTTTGCCCTTAGGATAATTTAGGTTAAGTAGTGTGCAAGCTTAGGGACTGATGACCTTAGCAGCTAAGTCCGATAAGATTTTCATACACGCTTGAACATTTGAGACTTTATCCACATTAGTTTGTCATAATGAGGGTAGGAGCGCTGATAACTTCGCCGTTGAACGCTCATAAGCTGCACACACACACACACACACACACACACACACACACACACACACACACACACACACACACACACACGTTTTCTTCGTGCTTCGTGTTCTGCAGTGTGCTGCAAGTGGCGGTTTACTAACAGCACTAAAGAACGGGTCGCACAAATGTTCTGTACGCAATCTCCTTTATAGATCAGCTACACGTTCGTAGAAGTATCCCAGTCGGTCATTCATCTTCTCCACAACCGACGTCACGTGCCCGTTCCATTTCATGTCGCCTTGCAACTTTGCGACTAAACGTTCTCTGAGCAGCTAGTTACGTGGGACCGCTGAAATCTTGCATGGAGTAAGTATGACTGTCGTGAAACAGTGGATTACATATTCGGTTTACAATCGCGATCGTCGGTATCCTCCGATGGCCCTATAGTTGTAGATGACTGTACTCGTACCTACTTCGTGCGGTTGCACTGAAATTGTAATCATTTGCTTACCCAAACATGTAGTACGCTTCATGGTAAGTTGTTTGTTGCATGCCGCATTCATGGTGTTCCAGTTTTAACAACCAGCAGTGTATTACATATTATTATTATTATTATTATTATTATTATACAAAAAAAATTACCAATTACAACACGTAACAGGTTCAAAAAATCCTGTAAGCTGAACCTGTTCTACGATTCTAATTTATAGGCAACAAGTTTATCACTGCAGACAGCCTACAGCACTTTTCCAGTTAGTTGAGGATTCAGTTTACTTCTATAACATCCTTTCACCTGACATTTCACATTTTTCAATTCACATGGCATCTAAACTTGTAATATGAGTCTAAACATTTCGCCGTTTCACGTAACACTTTTCGCAATACAGTGTCGGATGGTCCCGTTACATACTGTTGACACCATCTGCTGGACTGTCGCCCGTTCGTGCTGGCGTCTAAGTCCCGCTGCGACGACGATGTGCATGCTAATCGGTGCCATCGGAGCGCTACTTAAATGTTCATGTAATGAGCAAGAAGGATTGACAGTCGGTTCGTCTGGTGATGGTGCCTGTAGTATTCGTTAGACATCATAAACTCCGCATATTTAGTACTAGAGAATGATCAGCGCTCGAAACTAGTCGCGAAGTAAGTAAATAGGGCAGCTGTGATGGCGATATAGTTTTATCTTTGTCACAAGTCGTATCAGCTGTAGGACTCATCAAGCATATGCTATTCTTTGAAAGCATACACAAAACATTGGAAGCTCTCGTTTAGAGTGCTTGTTATTCAAGTAGTGATAATGTAGCAAAAGTGTAATAAACACCTATTCTGAAAAACATTTTCTCGATCAGTTTAGGCAAACAAAAACTAAATCATTGTGCCTGGATCGTTAGGTTCATGTTCTTCTAACATCGGTTTCACCACTGTGCCACCCAGTAGCCACAACTATCGCATGGATTACTAACGGAATGTTCATTAAAGGCTAATGTGATGGTTCACATGGCTCTGAACACTAGGGGACTTAACGTCTGAGGTCATCAGTCCCCTAGACTTAGACCTAGTTAAACCTAACTAACCTAAGGACATCACACACATCCATGCAGGATTCGAACCTGCGACTGTAGCGGTCACGCGGTTCCAGACTGTAGCACCTAGAACCGCTCGGCCACAACGGCCGGCGGCTAATGTGAGCGTTAGCTTAATTAGGACTATAAAAACTAATTCCCTTACATTACCAAGAGGAAAGAAACTTGGCACTAAGCAAGCGACGAGGAACAGTGTCCAAAACTTCGTGTGGTCACCCAAATTTATATCTGCATGACTCCGCGCCGTCACTTTAGTTTAACGCTGGGATGGTTTGTGGAAGAGACCGCTGGCGATGTCCGATTCCATCGTCGCCCGTCGGAGGTAGTGCTCAGTCTTTGGGATCATGAGCTTGGATTCTTTCTTCATCAGTTACGCTCTAAAACTGTGAACGAGCAACGTGGCGCAGTGGTAAGTGAAACGCACCCAGGAGGAAGGATAAAAGGAGAGAGAGAGAGAGAGAGAGAGAGAGAGAGAGAGAGAGAGAGAGAGAACAAAGCAGACTTTTTAAATCTTAAACGCGGAGCAAAGTTATGGTGAGCTGCACGAAAGTCAAAGAACTTGTTTGTAAAGTTTGAAAATGCTCATCATAGTTCCAGATGCAAGTCATACTAGAAACCACAACGCAGCTTCTATCACACCTCGGCACAGAACCCGGTGGCATGCCCACAAGCCCAGTACCAGCAGACTTCCGCGCTTCTGCGTACGCTCCCGTCTCTCCTCGCGCTGCACTGTTGTTACGGGCGTTTATAAAAGTCCAAGTCCAAAGCTGGCTCTCCGCAGCGTGCGCTCGTTGACTTCGCCGGTCGCCTCTGTCTCTCACTCTTCAGGTCATCTTGTAACCCCCTACTCACCGCCGCGGCCCAGGCCATCTGGCCGGGAGCCACACGTCGGTATCTTTGCCTGTGTCAGTCGACCATGAGGCAAAATCGATGGGCACGTATCAGTAGAACGCTGGATTCTCATTCGGGAGGACCGGGGTTCAACTCTTAAGTAAAGATATACGTCAAAATCTCCTAACGAGGTTGTGCTGTGTCCCTAATGGCTTAATCGTTGATGGTACGTTATGCTTTACTCTTCCTTCCTTCCTTCCGCCCAAAATTCTAGAGGGAGATACTTGAACTCACCACTCAAATGGACGCTGTCCTATCAGTCACGCCCCTGACGAACAAAAACGGCTTTTGAACAAATGTCATATCGAGAATTTTGTGAAAGACTATTTGCAAACAGTGTTAAAAGACCAAACTAGCGAGCGTTGAAAGCAATTAAAAGCACAACAGCCCCAAGCCTTCAGCCCGCTGGGCTGTATTCGAGCAATTTTAATACTGTCACAGACGTGATGTAACGGTTGTTAGATATTACTAATACCTTAAATTACCACATAATACTGTTGTTCTTAAATTGTGCGTTTTGAAAGAACAAGCTGCACCTTCAGCTTCAGAACACTGGAATTACATTTACACACACACACACACACACACACACACACACACACACACACACACACACACACACACACACACGTAGCAGCAGCAGCAGCAGAAAGAACATCTGAAACGGCCAATGACAGAGTGCCCACACAGGATAGATAACTATAGATAAGTACACTATAGAGAGACTGAATGACAGGAAGAATGGCCTCGTGAGTGCTTCTGTCGCACCATGATACGCGTATATGAGATCGGTAACTGCTGTAAGTATCCTACACAACTAAGATAATCCTCACAGGCCCTCCGAACCACAGTGATGAATACACCACAGCCCACATCGGACAACATGGACCCAACCGTGTTACTTCACATACACCTTCGTTTGAGTTTTTTTTTTACATCGACTGTACTGTAAAATGTTCTTTTACACTGTTAATGAAAATTATAGCCTACAATGAATTGTTTCACGGAGACAACATGACCACGACTAACATCCATGATGGAATCATTCAATTTACATTTTTTACATGTGTAAAGGTAAACTACATTGAGGTGACAAAAGTCGTGGGATACCTCCTAAAATGGTTTCGGAAATCCTTTTTCCCGGCGTAGTGCACCTGCTCGAATTGGCATCGACAAGTCGCTGGAAGTCGACAGCAGAAATGTTGAACTATGCTGCCTGTGCAGCCTTCTATATTTGCGAAAACGTTGCCAGGGCAGGATTTTGTGTAACAACTGATCTCTCTATTATGCCCATTAATGTTAGATAGGATTTATGATGGACGATATGGGTGGCCAAATCATTCGCTCGAATTGTCCATACTGTTCTTCAAACCAATACGAACTGCTGTGGCCCGGTGACATGGCGCATTTTTAGCCATAAAAATTCCATCATTGTTCGGGAACATGAAGTCCGTGAATGGCTGAAAATGGTGTCCAAGTAGCCGAACGCAACTATTTCCAGCCAATGATCGGTTCAGTTGGATCAGAGAACGCGTTCTATTCCATGCAAACACAGCCTACACCATTATGGAGCCACCACCGTCTTGCAAAGTATCTTGTTGACAACTTGAATCCATGGCGTCGTTGCGTGTGACTCACACTCGAATGCTGCCATCAACTCTTACCAACTGAAATAGGGACTCATCTGAGCAGGCCACGGTTTGCCAGTTGTCTAGGGTCCAACCTATATGGTCACGAGCCAGGAGAGGCGCTGCAGGCGATATGCTGTTAGCAAAGGCACTCGTGTCTATCATTCACTCTGACATAACCCATTAACGCCAAATTTCGCCGCACTGTCCTAACTGACACGTTCGTCGTATGTCCCCTATAGATTTCTCTGTTTATTTCACTCACTGTTACTTGTCTGTTAGCACTGATAACTCTACGCAATGGCTGCTACTCTGAGTTGTCAAGTGAAAGCTGTCGACCTCTGTGCTGTCTGTGGTGAGAGGTAATGCTTGGAATGTGGTTTTCTCAGTACACCATTGACACTGTAGATATCGGAATACTAAATTTCCGAAATGGAGTTTCCCATGCGTCTACCTCCAACTACCATTCCGCATTCGAAGTCTCTTATTTTCCGTCGTGCAGCCAAAATCAAGTCGTAAATATTTTCACATGAATCTCCTGAGTACAAATGACAGCTCTGTGCTGTCCGTTTATACCTTTTGTACGCGATATACTGCAATCTGTATATGTGCATGTCGCTGTCCCATGACTTTCGTCACCTCAGTGTATGATCGCTGTATCTAATCAGCTAATGACAATGGCAGTGTATCTCGTCATTGTGCATTTCTCACAATGGTTCCTGCAATACATTGCCAAATCTTTTTATCTACGGAAGAAGATGCTAAATAATAAAAAAATTTATGGTCCTCAAGTAATACTGTTACTATTTGTATAACTTTTATACACTTCTCATTTCTTAAGGAGCGCGAAATTGAAGTACTACAGTGAAACTGTTTCTGTACAGACAACTCTCGACGAGTTTGGAGAGGGGCAAAGGGGTTCCCATTTGGAGTGAAAAAAAAACCCTTAATGCATACTTGTGTACGTAAGTAGTGCTTAGCTGACAGCTCCATTTGCGTGATTTTGTGTACCAATCATTAGGAGTGGGCTCACTTTCTCATAATGTGCTGTATTTTCAAAAAAAGAAAACCACCTGGAATAATACAGAAAATTGCACTTGAAAAAATAGGGATCATTTTCGGAAACGTGTGGTACAGGTGACAAATAATTCTAGTTTTAGATCGTTCCGTATGGATAATCTTAGTTGTTTTGTGGCGGCTTGTTGTCAGTAGTCCAAGAACAGTTGTTGTACATCAGATAACCCGTCGCTGAGCTGCTGCGGTGCACACATCGCCTGCATTTGCTGATCCAAAATTACGGGTAAATGCTGTGACTGTTTGCTGTGACTTAGGTTACTATCAGGCAACCCGTGTGCATGCTGCTGCGGTTCTTTTTTTCGCATGCCGTGGCTCAAATGGCTCTGAGCACTATGGGACTTAACATCTGAGGTCATCAGGTCCCTAGAACTTAGAACTACACTACTGGCCATTAAAATTGCTACACCACGAAGATGACGTGTTACATACGCGAAATTTAACCCACAAGAAGAACATGCTGTGATATGCAAATGATTAGCTTTTCAGAGCATTCACACAAGGTTGGCGCCGGTGGCGACACCTACAGCGTGCTGAGATGAGGAAAGTTTCCAACCGATTTCTCGTACACAAACAGCAGTTGACCGGCGTTGCCCAGTGAAACGTTGTTGTGATGCCTCGTGTAAGGAGGAGAAATGCGAACCATCCCGTTTCCGACTTTGATAAAGGTCGGATTGTAGCCCATCGCGATTGTAGTTTATCGTATTGCGACATTGCTGCTCGCGTTGGTCGAGATCCAATGACTGTTAGCAAAATAAGGAACCGGTGGGTTCAGGAGGTTAATACGGAGCGCCGTGCTGGATTCCAACGGCCTCGTATCACTAGCAGTCGAGATGACAGGCATCTTATCCTCATGCCTGTAACGGATCGTGCAGCCACGTCTCGGTCCCTGAGTCAACAGATGAGGGACGTTTGCAAGACAACAACCATCTGCACGAACAGTTCGACGACGTCTGCAGCAGCATGGACTATCACCTCGGAGACCATGGCTGCGGTTACATTTGACGCTGCATCACAGACAGGAGCGCCTGCGATGGTGTACTCAACGACGAACCTGGGTGCGCGAATGGCAAAACGTCATTTTTTCGGATGAAACCAGGTTCTCTTTACAGCATCATGGTGGTCGCATTCGTGTTTGGCGGCATCGCGGTGAACGCACATTGGAAACGCGTATTCGTCATCGGCATACTGGCGTATCACCTGGCGTGATGGTATGGGGTGCCATTAGTTACACGTCTCGGTCACCTCTTGTTCGCATTGACGGCGCTTTGAACAGTGGATGTTAAATTTAAGATATGTTACGATTCGTGGCTCTACCCTTTCGATCCCTGCGAAACCCTACGTTTCAGCAGGATAATGCAAGACAGCATGTTGCAGGGCCTGTGCGGGCCTTTCTTGTTACAGAAAATGTTCGACTGCTGCCCTGGCCAGCACATTCTCCAGATCTCTCACCAACTGAAAACGTCTGGTCAATGGTGGCCGAGCAACTGGCTCGTCACAATACGCCAGTCACTACTCTTGATGAACTGTGGTAGCTTGTTGAAGCTGCATGGGCAGCTGTACCTGTACACACCATCCAAGCTCTGTTTGACTCAATGCCCAGGCGTATCAAGGGCGTTATTAGTGCCAGAGGTGGTTGTTCTGGGTACTGATTTCTCAGGATCTATGCACCCAAATTGCGTGAAAATGTAATCACATGTAAGTTCTAGTATAATATATTTGTCCAATGAATACCCGTTTATCATCTGCATTTCTTCTTGGTGTAGCAATTTTAATGGCCAGTAGTGTACTTACCAATGCTACATCATCGACGTGGGCAAGTCATATAATCTTCACTCCACTGCAGTTAGATTCTTTGTTAATTTTAGTTAAGTCTTTATCGATTTTCTTTAACACGACGTTAAGTAAAATAGGGGAAATGGCGCACCTATTTCTCAGTCCAGTGTACACTGCAAAATTTCAGTTTTCTCATGATGTAGGTGTCTTTATTCGATATACAGTTTTGTATATATATATATATATATATATATATATATATATATATATATATATATTTCAATTAATTTGGTAAGCTTAGAAGGTATTTCAAATATGGTGAAAATGAATAGTCCGATAAACTCCCTGTTGGTACACTCGAAGTTACACTGACGTCTGAAGGTTTCTCTTCGTTCTGAATGACAACGTATGTTTTGTTGGCTTGGAAATCTTCACGCCAATCACAAAGCTGGTCTGATTTTCAGGACATCTACATTTATACCCCGCAAGCCAGCCAACGGTGTGTGGCGGAGGGCACTTTACGTGCCGTTGTCATTACCTCCCTTGCCTGTTCCAGTCGCGTACGGTTCGCGGGAAGAACGACTGTCTGAAAGCCTCCGTGCCCACTCGAATCTCTCTAATTTTACATTCGTGATCTCCTCGGGAGATATAAGTAGGGGGAAGCAATATATTCGATACCTCATCCAGAAACGCACCCTCTCTAAACCTGGCGAGCAAGCTACACCGCGATGCAGAGCGCCTCTCTTGCAGAGTCTGCCACTTGAGTTTGCTAAACATCTCCGTAACGCTATCACGGTTACCGAATAACCATGTGACGAAACGCGCCACTCTCCCAATGAATCTCAACCTGGTACCCGCCTTACCAACAATTAATTTTATATGATCATTCCACTTCAAATCGTTCCGCACGCATACTCCCAGATATTTTACAGAAGTAATTGCTACCAGTGTTTGTTCCGCTATTATATAATCATACAATAAAGGATCCTTCTTTCTATGTATTCGCAATACATTATATTTGTCTATGTTAAGGGTCAGTTGCCACTCCCTGCACCAAGTGCCTATCCGTTGCAGATCATCTTGCATTTCGCTACAATTTTCTAATGCTGCAACTTCTCTGTATACTACAGCATCATCCGCGAAAAGCCGCATGGAACTTGCGACACTATCTACTAGGTCATTTTTATATATTTTGAAAAGCAATGGTCCCGTAACACTCCCCTATGGCACGCCAGAGGTTACTTTAACGTCTGTAGACGTCTCTCCATTGATAACAACATGCTGTGTTCTGTTTGCTAAAAACTCTTCAATCCAGCCACACAGGTGGTCTGATATTCCGTAGACTCTTACTTTGTTTATCAGGCGACAGTGCGGAACTGTATCGAACGCCTTGCGGAAGTCAAGAAAAATAGCATCTACCTGGGAGCCTGTATCTAATATTTTCTGGGTCTCATGAACAAATAAAGCGAGTTGTCTCTCACACGATCGCTGTTTCAGAATCCATGTTGATTCCTGCAGAGTAGATTCTGGGTTTCCAAAAACAACATGATACGCGAGCAAAAAAACATGTTCTAAAATTCTACAACAGATCAACGTCAGAGATATAGGTCTATAGTTTTGCGCATCTGCTCGACGACCCTTCTTGGAGACTGGGACTACCTGTGGTCGGTTCCAGTCATTTGGAACCTTCCGTTCCTCTATAGACTTGCGGTACACGGCTGTTAGAAGGGAGCCAGTTCTTTCGCGTACTCTGTGCAGAATCGAATTGGTATCCCGTCAGGTCCAGTGGACTTTCCTCTGTTGAGTGATTGCAGTTGCTTTTCTAATCCTTGGACACTTATTTCGATGTCAATCATTTTTTCGTTTGTGCGAGGATTTAGAGAAGGAACTGCAGTGCGGTCTTCCTCCTTGAAACAGCTTTGGAAAAAGGTGTTTAGTATTTCAGCTTTACGCGTGTCATCCTCTATTTCAATGCTATCATCATCCCGGAGTGCCTGGATATGCTGTTTCGAGCCACATACTGATTTAACGAAAGACCAGTAGTGCCTAGGATTTTCTGGCAAGTCGGTACATAGAATTTCACTTTCGAATTCACTAAACGCTTCACGCATAGCCCTCCTTACGCCGGTATCTGGTTCATTAGACGAGGTTGCGATACTGAGAGTTGAACAGCACTGCACCAACTGAGCGCCGGTATCTACTGTCCTCTGGGTCTCGCGTACAAAGAGAGTAAACCTGTTTTCGGACGATCGTTGTTAGCTGAATTCATATTGATTACTACAGTGGACGGATATTCGGGGATAATATAATTTTTTTTCAGTCAGTGCTTCGTTCCTCCAGCAACCTACGTTACACAGCTGCCAGAAGAGAAATAGATCCCCGTACTGTACGTAGAATGAAATAGATATCCCACCATGTTCGATCGACTTTCCTCAGTTAAGCTGTTTCAGTTGATCTCTTGCCCTGCGGTCAGTTATGTCGATATGTTATTTTAAAGGAAGTGCGACAACTGAGCGGAGAAACCACAGTACGATCTTCCTATGTGAAATGCTTTGAAACACTGAATTTAGTATTTCGTCATTCGCTATGTCATCCCCAGTTTTGATGCTATTGTGGTCGTGCGGTAGTGTTCTCGCTTCCCGCGATCGGGTTCCCGGGTTCGATTCCCGGCGGGGTCAGGGATTTTCTCTGCCTCGTGATGTTCTTAGGTTAGTTAGGTTTAATTAGTTCTATGTTCTAGGGGACTGATGACCATAGCTGTTAAGTCCCATAGGGCTCAGAGCCATTTGAACCAATTTGTTTTTTTTTTTAATGTGCTATTATTGTCGCAGAATTTCTGAGCACAAGGCTCTGATCCGTTGACTGATGTAACATAAGACAAAACATTCTTTAGGTTTTCTGTCAGATAATTAGGTACAATTTTACTTCCGATTTCGGCGAACGCTTCACATTCGAATGTACGTACGCTAATTTTGGCTTAGTTCAATATTTGTCTAGCTTTGGCTGCATTTAAATATACGTTGAAGCTCGCTTTGCTTTCGGAGCATATTTCTAACCCGGCCTCTCATATTTTCGCTTGCATCATACTCGCATCATACTGTAGAATATCCTTGAACTTCATCCGTTTACATTCAGTAGTTTCCGTCTCATAGATCTGTTGAATACTGACCGCTCAGGTAGTCTGAAAATACGCTTCTTGTTGCCTTTGCTAAGTAGAAATTTCTTCTACTTTTCTTTAGATTCGTATTTACAACCGTATTCAGTCGTGCTGTAATGGAGTTGGAATCACTGTTTGGCTTATGCTGATGAGGGGATGATCAAACCTGTTAACCACGGATTTTTCTTATGTTATTGAGGGACTTGTGCTGAGTACATGGCTAGCGGCGATTCATGCGATGGACATTAGTTTCCTATAAAATCGACGTTGAAGTTCTATGCGTACCTCCAATATCCGTAACGTGTAATACCTTTCGAGAGAGCGTAGTGCAGGGAGCTAAGGGTTACAGGTACCCTGCTGGCTGTACGGGTTCAAACCCTGCCCGTGTACTTCTGTTCAGATTCGTCGTACAGAATTAGTATATGTAATGCAAAATTATTCTAAAGTAGTAATTTTCGCCGTATTACTTTCGTTAGTAAGTCAGCACACACCCGTGCCCGAGGGAGGTCTCGAACCTCCGACGGGAGGTGCCGCGTAGTCAGTGACATGATGCCTCAAACCCTGCGGCCAGTCTGCGCGGCAGCAGACTTTCTTCAGATGTGCATTCCGTTTGTTACTGAATAGATTACAGAATCGTCTTACTCTCTATTGCTTCCATCGCGTGCTGTGCTTGGACAATTTTCGGGATTCGTCACAGAAGCAACAGATAAACAACTTCGTAGAATTTAGTAAAAGATACTAGCTTGCAGAGACAATTTTTTTTTTTTTTTCAGAAGCTATACCGGATTACACAGTTCTTTTAAATTTAAAAATATTCTTCTTTTTTCGATCGACTTGGATTCGAACCACACGTTGGTCGTTAGTGTGAAAGCAAGTGACCGATGTCTGCCGTCCCCATGAATCAATAATGTATAGAAATATTTCTTGTACCATGTACGGAAAAATAAGATTTGGAAAAACTCTTTGTGCAGCACTTCCGTGAACTTAGCTTATTTCGCGCAGGTCACATATACATCTTTTAATTTAGAAGTCAATTCGTCAACTCTCTTTAGAACAGTCCGATCAAATCCCTCGGATGGTTCTTGCGCACGTAAAAATGAATCTTCCCTGGCGCCATTATCGTACAATGTGCTGTGAAGGAATGGCTAATTTTCTTTATCGGTTTTTGCTCCTTGTTACACAAGGGAGTGATGTGCATCGATTTATACTGACAGCAGGTTTGATCGGTAATCGGTACATGGTCGAGGTCAAAATTTGAGATGGGTACTTTCGTCTGTATCCGCTAATACTTAGTCTGTCGTTGCGAACTCTTCGGAGCTGTCTAAATACTTGGAACTTTAAGTGGAACTTTAAGTATGAACCACAAACGGAATAAACATTTGATGAAATTGCTGTAATGACTGATTCGTGAATGAAATTACTGCACTGAAAATGACTATTTATGAATAATGTTGCACGACATGTACTATTTAATGATATGTATTGCGAATTTGGAAAAAAAATATTCACAGGCAGCGTCTGGATCCGTACGGCCAGCGTCTTAACCGTGAACCTGAACCACTGCACTGCGCTCACTCGGTCGAAACGTGTTTAATGTTACGGGTATAGGAAGTATGGATAAAATTTCAACATCGATTTCTTCGGAAAGTAGATGCCGTTGCATGAAAAGCCGCTAGCTACGTACTCAGGACAGGCCCCTCTAACAATATATCTAAGACTCATCAAAGTCCGTGATGAGAAGCTCTGATGGTTCCCCAGCGAGTCGAAAAACTCAGATCTGTCGGTGACCAGGACATCTCATATGCTATTTTCACGAATCTGGTCTCTGATTAGATGCTAAAGGTATTCTGGATAAGGCATTTAGAACTATTTCTCGCGAGTTGTTGGCCATAATCACTTGAGTCTCCTAGCTGGTAACTTCAAATGTCCATATAATACTGTAACTCGGTCAAGAAATTTGTGCACAATGTTCTCAGTTTTCTCTCCAGTGTTCCAACACTACTGCTCCTCATAGCGAATGTCTACAATAGCATATGATCACAAAATTTGACCCTCATTTAACAGATACCGTCACCCAAATTATTTTGTATTCGAGAAGGTACTATGCTCACTAGATGTATTATTGATTGTTTCCCACTCCCGTCCTGGCAAATGCTGGGCTGGTTGCAGTCATCACAGCTGAAACACAGCACACAAACATCTGAAAGAAGAAGAGAGGGAGTTTTCACCAGTCTCAGAAAAATGCCGCGTCAACTTTGCTGCTACGTATTAGGTTTAGTGAGAATTTAACGACAAATAGTGGTATCCGACCGTTAGAATGTTATGCTGTGTGTGTGTGTGTGTGTGTGTGTGTGTGTGTGTGTGTGTGTGTGTGTGTAAATCCGAGGTCGCTAAAAGTTCCCGTCTCCCCATGATGTAACTGGTGCTGCTGATACGATTTTCCTTATTTGACTAGAAGCACAGCCGTTAAGGAGCGTAGCGGCTGCGCCGTGAAGTCGTTTCCGTTGCTACCAGGCCATCAGCAGAAAAAACGAGAAGCCCGCGTTCGTTTCTGTCGTAAAGACATATCCGCTGTTAGGGAGGCATCCGAAAAAAGTAGTGTCTCGTAGAACTCGCTAGCGGCAGCGCCAGCGAACATTTGTCGTCTCCTTGAGTCTCCTATCAACTCGTGCTTACAAGGCCGCTCTTACATACTTCTGCAATTTTTGTATACATTTTGGCGATACTCAGTGCCGACTCATTCGCCAAATCATGCCACTCTTTTCCAGGCGTATGTTTGCTGCATGTACATACCCAATTTTCTACTGTCGTTTTACTGTTCCTTCTCACAAGCTATGTAAAGATTTTCCTGGATAGTACTGCAAACTTGTTTGCCTGTGTGTAGTTTAACATTTAAGAAACGAGTCACGCTAATTTATGTGTTAAATTACAGTTACTGATAAAGCAAACTGTGTTAACTCTTGCATTGGTTTGTACATACGACAGAAAGAGCAAACTTCACAAAGAGCACGTGCTTGGTTTGTTTGGACACAACCAAATGTTACTGCTTTTGTGGAGCAGGCGTATTCTACGCAAACAATTCATGCGGTTTCCTTATAACACGTCTGTTCAGAAAGTCGCTATGTTTTATTTGAGTTTTAATATTTCAAATTTTGTTTCGTTTCGAGACATTTTGTGGCATGCGAAATTTACTCATATGTTGTAATAATTTTGCCATCTAATGGTACCTAGTAATTTTAATAAACGTCATATTTCTGCTTACCTTGTTACAAAGAGTGTAAATACATTTTAGTACACTAAAGAAGGGATCGGTTGATAGTATACATACTGAGTCATCACGAAATAGTCAGTTGGGTAAGTGTGTGTGTGTGTGTGTGTGTGTGTGTGTGTGTGTGTGTGTGTGTGTGTGTGTGTGTAGGGGGAAATGAAGTTCGAATATAATTAGCAGTTGCAAATGGATGTGGATTACAGTAGTTACGCAGAGATGAAGATACTTGCACAGGGTAGATTAGCATGGAAAAATGCAGACGACGACTACAGTAATAGAAATTGAAAAATGTTGTGTGTTATCTCGTTTCATAAGAGTGTTCTATTGAGCTATAAAAATAAATTGGTTTAGTGTACTTCATAAACACTGCCCAGTATAAATTTTGATCGTTTTACTAAAATTGCAATGGACTCGCATTCCAGAGGATGAGGAGGAAAAGTAGTCAAATCCACGTCCGCTAATCCAGATTTACGTTTTTCGTGGTTTCCCTAAACCTGTCAAGGTCAGTGCTCGGATGTTCTGCTTAAAGAATAATACTGCCGTTTTTCACCCTCATCGGAGATAATGCTCTGTCCCCATCGTCCACAAGACGCTTCTCTTTTAGTCTAATTATCATGCCCCTCTCCATCGAACCATCGGTACAGAAGCAGGTCCAACAGACAGATGAACATTCATAGGCCAATCCATAAGATTACAAGTCGTTCCTCCTTTAATGTAAATACAGGCCTACTGCGGATCTTGCGTGTTCTGCCAACACAGTAACGTTGCGGTAACGCGAAATGACCGACATGATGCTTGCGCACGGTAAAACGGATTGCAATGGTAAAGTTGCTTCAAGGTTGTATGCGGAAAGTTTTCCAAACAGACGTAACCCACATCATTCTACGTTCGTGGCCATCGAAACACACCTCAGAGAAGCCAGAGAGTTGCAAGTAGGTATTTTCTGCGTGAAGTGTGTACACTACACTTCGTCCTCCGTTAGGGTCATCTACTCTCGGCTCGAACAATAGAGTTGGACGAGGGCGTGCTGACAGTGTTCGAAGAGGACCCATCCACCATCAATCGGCACGTGGCACACGGGTAGAATGGCGTGTTGTCAATGAATAGCGGCTGCATTCATACTATCTGCAAAAAGTCCAGACATTACAGGAGGACGAATACCCACGACGAGTACGGTTTTCGCAGTGATGTTTACAAAACTGCATACTTCTCCCACTATTCTCGAGCTTGGTCCTATTCATGCATGAATGCTCGCTTACTGGAGATAGCATATTAAACCTGCACATGAATGTTTGGGCGGACGAAAATTCGCGTGCGCAGGTGATTCAGAATCACGAGCAGAGGGTCGGTACTAACATCTGGGCTGGGATATTGGTGACCATATTATTGGGTCATATTTGCTGCCAAACAGACCGACAGGACCGATATATCTCAAATTAATTGGAGGTGTTTTGCCTCCCCATTTCGATGGAGTGCCACTAGTGTTCGATGGACATTTGGCTGCAACACGATGGAGCTCCAGCACAATTTCATGTCAATGTGCCGAATCACCTCAACGACGCATATCGGAATCAATGGATTGATAACGGTGGACTAGCTCCATGGCCTGCACAACCCCCCCAGAACTGACACCTCGCTACTATTTTCTGTGGAGTAATATGAAGCGTTTGGTGTAGGGCACACGTATAACACAGCGGAGGGCCTTTCTGCGCGAATCTTCTGAGAGATTACAATTAAAGCGAACCGCACGTATTGGCTCATGTGCGTGAGGCTCAGCACCGCCGATGTAGAGTGCACTGACGTAGGAGGTACTCAGTTCGTAATCGATCTACACAGCTATTCAAATTCCCTTTTCCCCATTCAACTGAGGCTGCTGCTTTTTTTCTAATGGTTAGTAACATCATTTCCATAGCGCCTGAGAAGCCCTACGTCAGAATTACGACGTGTCTTGTGATGCAAATTAAGTTTAATATACGTTAAAGTTATTTTGATGGTCTACTATACATATAATTCAGTACGTCCAAATGACCCTTGGAGACTCTCGCAAGTTGCCGGTACTGACCGCATGCAAATTTTGTCTGTAATATATTGAGTCAACCGGGTTAAAAGGTGTTGGCAGGGGTAAATACGTACAAAAATCACAAGAACGTGTAAAAATAATCAACCCGAATATGTTGTGATATACCTTTTGATCAAAAAGTCAGTATAAATTTGAAAACTTAATAAACCACGGAATAATGTAGATACAGGAGTAAAAATTGACACACATGCTTGGAATGACATGGGGTTCTATTAGAAAAAAAAGGATTGCTAGACGCTCGAAAGATCTCTTGCGCTCGTCGTTTGGTGGTGATCGTGTGCTCAGCAGCCACTTTCGTCATGCTTGGCCTCCCAGGTCCCCAGACCTCAGTCCGTGCGATTATTGGCTTTCGGGTTACCTGAAGTCGCAAGTGTATCGTGATCGACCGACATCTCTAGGGATGCTGAAAGACAACATCCGACACCAATGCCTCACCATAACTCCGGATATGCTTTACAGTGCTGTTCACGACATTATTTCTCGACTACAGCTATTGTTGAGGAATGATGGTGGACATATTGAACATTTCCTGTAAGGAACATCATCTTTGCTTTGTCTTACTGTGTTACGCCAATTATTGCTATTCTGATCAGATGAAGCGCCATCTGTCGGATATTTTTTGAACGTTTGTATTTTTTTCGTTCTTATAAAACCCCATGTAATTCCAAGCATGTGTGTCAATTTGTACCTCTCTATCTACATTATTCCGTGATTTATTCAGTTTTCAAATTTATTCTGACTTTTTGATCACCCGGTATATCAGTCGATTCCGTTTGATCAGAGGATTAAAAAACTGAAATCGCACTGTGTCTGGACGAAGTATTACGAAGTTTGCCGATGTTTATTTATCGATGCTTTAATTAATTGATTAATGGTAATTAAAATATCGTGTTTCAAGTGAAACTAGTTATCCGAATCGAAGTATTTTGACCTCTTGTGTCGGTGAAATATATCAGTTACTTCAAGAGGCTGTTTAGAAAAGTGTTCACATTGATGTCCAGTGTTCTCGTTCTCTTCAGTGATGATCTGTCACAACCACTCAGCACACGCTATCGTCTGCGTATTGATGTAGCAGGGATGTTCTTCCGCTTTCCCCATATTCAGTATAAATTTTTGACACCATGCCTCTTGAAACATCAAATACTTCGGCTACCTTGGTTACGGAAGCACACTCTATGTGAACACCAACTGTTCGTTCCAATTCGAATTCACTTAGCTCCGACATAATGTACTGACCACGACTGAAACTTGCAACGAACGTATTGAGGACATGGCGCAGGTGCCGTTCGTGGTCAAATACAACAGTGCAACATGCAAGCTCGGCTAGCATCTGCATTTATGTTCATGTATGCGTTTCTCGCGGTGTTTCCATATTTTTGGCAATATTTGTACATGGACGAACAGGATATAGAAAATAGTCTCTCAGTCCGTATTAACTTTAAGACTTACGACCTGTTGTTTACATTGTTCTTTCAAATCAAATGGCTCTAAGCAATGGGACTTAACATCTGAGGTCATCAGTACCCTAGAACTCAGAACTACTTAAACCTAACTAACCACATCCATGCCCGAGGCAGGATTCGAACCTGCGACCGTAGCAGCAGCGTCGTTCCGGACTGAAGTGCCTAGAACTGCTCGGCCACAGCGGCCGGCCATTCTTCTTTTCCAACGGTGTGTAGGTGAAACAAAATCATAGCAAATATTCGTGGAACTAGGTTTTTTTCGAAAGAGAACAGTACGGTTGAAAATCCAGTTGACGTTGGGGGATTTAGGCACGGAGAACGCCGCCGCTTAGGACAGGACATGATAGGACAGTATAGGATAGGATAGGAAAGAAAATTGATACTGCCCTATTCAGAGGAGTCATTTTACTTCATCGATTTATGGAGATCACCGAAAACCTGCTTAGTGTGGCTGGACAGGGATTTGAACGCCGCTGCTCTCAAATGCAGTTTCAGTAATGCTAACCACTCCTCCAATTCACAGAGCGACGACATAACGGCAGAAGTCATGTTGAACAGCAGTTGTCTTCTTCGCAACGCAGTGAATTTTGCCTCCCTTTGGATGGAAACTTTCTTTGTTGTCGCATAAATTCGAGACCATAGGAGATTAAATCTCCGCGAATATTTCCAGTGCTGCCAGATATAAAGAGACTCTGCTTCTTAGTGCTGTCTGTCTGCGTTTGAGCAGTTTATCGTGGAGTTGTTTATATGAAATGTATTCGCAGTTGCGAGTATGAACAACCATGAGCTGTATAATGGAATGACAACAATGAAAATTTGTGCCGGTCCGGGACTGGAAGCCGGATTTCCCGCTTATCGCGAGCGGTTGCCTAACAATTCGGCTATCCGACCACGCACGACTCACGGCCAGACCCGTTGCGCGTTGCCGTTAATTACATTTATTTCACGAAGCTATGACAACTCTGCGGTCGATATTTCATTACACACGCTACTGTGAATTTTTTAACCATTTTTCACCTTCTTCATAAATATGGCGATCCTTGGTATTGTGATTCCAGCGTGATTAACGCATGGGTGCCATCATCGCACAACCTTGGATGCCATTTTTTTCCTTGACTGGCACTCTGATTTTAACTTGGTCGTCAGGGCCTCGTCTTTTCCCGTGCTTCTATGTATCGGTCAGTACATTTACATTACAATAACAAATAAATATATGTACAGATACGTTCGAAAAAAAGAACACCCTAAATGACTAGAGATAGGACGTCCACATTTATAGGACGAGTACATTTCTTTGTTCTGCAGAAATGGTTAACATTTGAAACATTTCAACATCGATATCGAGGCACAACACCACGTACCGGTAAGATGTGTCTGCGACTCTCTCGTTGTCGCCATAAATCGAAGATAATGTAACAACGTGACTTGAGCAGAGGTGCAGGATGCCTCACAGACGTATGCGCGAACTGTACCGTCAAATCAGTGAGTTTGAAAGAGGGCGCATTATTGGTATGTGAGAATGTGATGCATCCATCCGGAAATGGATGCTCGTGTTGACGAATGTGTAGAATCTTTCTCGACGGCAGTTGTATTAGAAACGACGTCACTGGGGACAGGTTTTGTTTGTTTGAAAATCATAGCCGCATTTTAGTTCGCCGTAGACCGGGGCACTAGGCATACAGCACCACATCAAAGCCTTATGGTGCGGGGTGCTATTCGGTACAACCACAAATCACAGTTGGTGCGTCTCCAGGACACTGCGACCAGCGTGATCTACGTGAATGACATCCTGCGAGCCATAGCCATACTCTTTCAGCACAACACTCCAGACGCCATTTTGCAGCAAGACAGTGCACGACCACATGTTGCTGCACGAACATGTGCTTTCTTGATGTCACCCTTTTGCCTTGGCCCGCCAGATCACCAGACTTTTCGCCAATCCCAAATGTGTGGGGTGTAGTGAAACAACGGGTGCGGCACTGTAACCCAGTGCCAAGCACCACAGATGAATTTTGGAACCCGGTGAATGCAGCATGGATGGCTACACCACAGGATGGCATTCGCCCCTTATACTCGTCGATGCCATCAAGCGTTGAACAAATTATCAGGGCCCGTGGCTGACCCTGTACCTACTAGGCCACAGGACACATGCTGAACCGAGGTGCCTGAAATGCTACTCATTTGTGCAGAATATACTAATGTACATGTCCTGTGAATATGAACGTTCTGTCTCTAGTCGTTCTAGGTGTTCTGTTTTTTTTTTTTTTTTTTTCGTACGTGAGTGTATTTTAGATAATGTATTCAAAGTATATTTTACATTTGCCATAGTGCCTATAAATCTTACTAATTTTCCTCGTCCAAGGGGCGTATAGATTATGTTAAAATTCCCAAATTAATTAGGTCATTCACTATATTTATACATTTAAATGATGTTGTTTAGTTAAACGATTTTGTAAGATCAACCCATCATATTGTAGTGTTGATATGTACATGCGCTGTTTACAAACATTTCATACTGTTACGCACTCATGCTTACATCACCGTGACCTCCCTGTTTTCGTCAGCACTCGAACAGCTGGTTGGCGCATTCCAAAAGGCAATTAGCCGCGAGGCACACACCTGTCCTCCTTCCTTTAAACGCCTCGCTAGTCCTGATACTCCGTCCCATTCATTCTTAATAAGGTGCCCATTGAGAACTGGCAGATGCAGTATTTCCAAACAGTAAACGAGAACATGCATTCTTTATCATAATTAGTTATTCATAATTTGTTGGCTTAGATCCTGTTGCTTAACAGTATATTCTCACATCTACGTAATATTCCATTCTTAAACAACTCTTTATATTTGTCCACAGATGTGTTCTCTTCCAGTATATGGTATTAGTGTCGTCATAACCAAGCGGCTTTCTGTTAGTTACTAATCATTTTAGTGATAGGGACATGGATTTGACACTTCTGTCTCATTTTGTTGAGGTACTCTACTTACTACACACAGGCCTTCAAAAATTTCGTAACATTTTGTCATCTTGTGATAGTTTCTCGTCGTCTTTCAAAAAAGCCCGTTTCATTTGAAAATAAATTTTGGTACTTAAGAAGCAAATACTTAAGCTTTCCTTTTACATCATTTTTGATTACTTTAATTTCCTTTATTTTCAATCCTTATTTCATTATTTGATACTTCTGCACCAATATTTTTGATCACTCTTTCCTTGTGTTCATATAATTTCATTGCTGTAGGTTTCGCATTGAAAAACATCGCGTATTACTTTCAAGCAGCATCAATTGTGTGCTTCTGTGTGAGGGCGCAGAATATTTGCAAAGTTTTTCTTAAGCATTGTACTATTTACCATCTCTGTCATACTGCGCCTTTCAAACTCTACAACAGACGAATGGCTTACTAACAAGGGAACCTCCGCATCGCACCCCCCTCAGATTTAGTTATAAGTTGGCACAGTGGATAGGCCTTGAAAAACTGAACACAGATTAATCGAGGAAACAGGAAGAAGTTGTGTGGAACTATGAAAAAAATAAGCAAAATATACAAACTGAGTAGTCCATGCGCAAGATAGGCAACATCAAGGATACTGTGAGCTCAGGAGCGCTGCGGTCCCGTGGTTAGCGCGAGCAGCTACTGAACGAGAGGTAATTGGTTCAAGTCTTCCCTCAAGTGAAAAGTTTGAATTTTCTATTTTCGCTAGATTATGATCCTTCCGTTCGTTCATTGACGTCTCTGTTCACTGTAATAAGTTTAGTGTCTGTGTTTTGCGACCGCACCGCAAAACCGTGCGATTAGTAGACGAAAGGACGTGCCTCTCCAATGGGAACCGAGAACATTTGATCGCGAGGTTATAGATCAACCGATTCCTCCACAGGAAACGCGTCTGATATATTCTATACGACACTGGTGACGGCATGTGCGTCACATGACAGGAATATGTTGTCGAACCACCTAACTTGTACACTTAGCGCATGGGTAAAAAGATTCTTCTACCTTGCCCGATTTAGGTTTTCTTGTGGATGTGATAATCACTCCCAAAAAAGTGATTAAAACATAAGAGTTTGTCTTATAAACTGCAACAAATGAATGCAACAGTTTCACAGTCGCACAGTTTTCCCTGTGCTCTGTCAAAACATATGTTGTTAACGCTTTTAAAATTTTCCGTGTGTGGACCGTCAAATCCTGCATATGTCCAAGGAAATCTGAACATTTCCTGGAATTTTGGAGAACGAAGTTCATTGTGTTAGTGCCTGAACTTTGATAATTGTCTGAAAATAAAAATTTAAACTTTTCAGTTCATGGAAGTCTTGATTCAAGGACCTCTCGTTCCGCAACTGCTCACGCTAACCACGGGGTCACGGCGCTCCTTGGCTCACACTATCCTTGATGTTGCCTATCTTGCGCATGGACTACTCAGTTTGTATATTTTTCTTATTTTTTTTTCATAGTTTTCTCAACTGATCAGTGTTCAGTTTTTCAAGGCCTATCCACTGTGCCAACTTATAACAAAATCTGAGGGGGGTGCGCTGGGGAGGTTCCCTTGTAAGAGATGTAATAAAACTGGTATCTATAGATATGGTACCCCCAAGTCAATAAATTCCAGCTATTTGACCCCTTACTTCTGATAATACTTGTTTCTTCATTGTTTTATTGTTACCTCGAACGGCACATACGATGTTAAAACCTTGTACTGGAAATATTGGTATTGTCTATTTATATTTATTATTTGCTCATCGAGTCCTTCTGCAGTTGCTACCAGAGTCAGTGATCGTTACTGTTAGAGTACACTTACCAAACGAGGTGGCGCAGTGGTGAGCACATTGGACTCTCATTTGAGAAGACGACGGTTCAGATCCACATCCGGGCATTCTGATTTACATTTTGCGTAATTTCTGCTATGGTCGAGAAAGCCACGCCAGTATACGTGCCCCAGACAAGTATAAATGAACTTAATTTTCACTCATAAGGGGTAGTCAAATTAAACGAGACAGGGGAAAAAAGTAAGAAAACTACTTTAAAAGGTAATCTCTGTAACTCACAGTACAATAACCCACTGTGAGACATGGCGGTTAGTGCCTTTGTGAAAAATTTTTGGTGTTGCCTACGGAACCATGCACCTCTTCGTCCTAAGCAAATCGGCGGGCACAGATGTCTTCTTAATGGTTCCAAAAGTATGGAATTCATATGGAGAGACATCCAAACTGTATGGAGGATGTGTAAGGGCCTCCCAGAAAAACGTCTGCTGCGTAGTCGAAACGACGTCGGCAGCATGTGGACGGCCATTATCCTGCAACAGAATGATGCCGTCCGTCAACATGCCTGGTCATTTCGTGGGCTGTCCACATATCGCTGTGCATTAATTGTAGCGCTATGTCCTAGAAAATCAGTGAACAACAATCCGTTGCAGTCAAAACGAAAGATCATCGTGACTTTCCCGGTGCTGGCGTGGACGGCTTTGGAATCTTTTCCATGAGAGTGAATCCATGTACGTACATTCTTGGCTCTGACGCTTGCTCTTCGGCTCAAAATGATGACACCATGTTTCGTCTCCCGCGACAATTCGGGACTGGAAACTATATTCCTTACCGTGATAGCGTTACAGCTGCTGCAGTGATGTCGACATTCTGTTAAGTTTGTGCTTATCCGTCAGGCGGTGGGGAAACCCACTGCGCCCAGATTTTCCGGAACTTCAGTTCACGATGGCGTGAGCAGTATCGTGACGGATGGCCAACATCCACCGTCTTCCTGACGCCAGCATCCACCGCAGTAATGATAAGAGGAGTAATGACGTAATGAACCTGTCCTAGCGGACTGCTGCTTTTCAATGACACCCGACCTAATCAAAATCGTTTATCTTCATCCCGACATACTCCGCAAGCCAACATACGCTACGAGGCGGAGGGTATCCTGTACCACTACTAGTCATTTCTTTTCTCCTTTCCTTCTCCACTCTCAAATGGAGGAGGGGGGAGACGACGACGACGACGACGACGAAGACTGCTGTCTGTACCAGCCCTAATTTCTCGTATCTTATTTTCGTGGTCCGTAGGCGATGCGTATGTTGGCAGTAGCAGAATAGTTCTGCAGACATCTTCAAGTACCGGTCCTCTACATTCTCTAAATAATGTTCCTCCAGGGATTCACTTTTCAGTTTCCGAGGCATCTCCGTAATACTTAAGTGTTGTTCGAACGTACCAGTAACAAATGCAGCAACCCGCCTCTGAATTGCTTCGATGTCTACCTTCAGTCCTACCAGGTGCGGATCCCAAACACTCGAGCAGTACTCACGAACAAGTCGCACTACCGTCCTATATGTGAATCCCACTTTCCTAAAATTCCCCCAATAAACCGAAGTTCTTCCGCTGTCAAAAACTGCACTATACCTCATTGTTCTTCTTTCCCGGCCTCCATAGTTTCAGTCGGTCGCACTCGTGACGCGTTGATCTTATGTCGAGCACGTCTGAAAGACAAATGGCACGACGGTGAACGTTCTCGCTGATCGTTCCTAATTCCCAATAGAAGGCACTTCCATACACACAACTACTTGCGTTACCAGTGCTGCAGACGTTGTGGAGATAAGAACTTCGTCGGTCGGGTTGCGGACGCGACTCTCAGCGAAGGGCTACGCTCGGGCAAAGGGAGATATGATTGAGGGATAAGTGGTTGAGATCGGCGCGTGGCCCGGAGCGATTCCCGATGCGGACTGCCTCTCATCGCCCGAGCGGTGTCCTTTATAACGGACACGCGGAAGAATATTGCTTTGATGAACAGTCGGCACGTGACCGCCTGAGGAAGGATCGGTCTCCGGGATGGCAGCGCCAACTGCTGCGATTCTCACGCCTCCGCGGGAGATCCGGTAGACAGCAAACGCGGTGTACTTACGTCGTGGTAGTGCTGCTTATCCTGCATCTCCCGCGGTGGGGACGTATACGCGCGGTGACATCGTTTTCGTGCGGTTTTCTGGTACCGCGCGCCGCGGAATTTGAATTCCCACCAGACATCATGGACGTCCAAGACCCCCATTGCGCCATAAGCTGTGGCGGCGCGGCGCCTCCTGGCCCGCATTGAGTGTGAGGTCGCCACAGTGGAACATGTGGTTCCAGCGGCCAATAGCGGCGCCCTCGATAGAGTACTTAAGTGCCTGCCTCTTGCTCACCCAGCCAGTCTAACCTTGCGTACGTCTCGCCTTAAACAGCTTATTTACTTTTTTGTTCTGTGGACGTGGTTGTTTGGTTTTCTTGCGATTGCGTTGTTTCGTTGTTGTTCGTTCTGTCCTTCGTTGGTTGTGTCCGTCCTGCGCTTTCCGTCACTTCAACTCCGCGACCGTTCTGGTAGCCGTTACAACAAGTTTCGTGTTCTTTGCAGTAATTTTTGAAACTCGAAATGACTCCTTAGCTGCTGCTTTATTCTTGTCTAAGTGTTTTATAAAAGTTGATTGTTTAGCATTAAGTTCGGATTTTAGCTGCTTTGCCTTTCTTTTCTTACAGCAGAATCCAGTGGGAAATTCTTTTCAGTGCATGAGTGTGCGGTCTTGAAGTGACGTTCGACGTTCCCTTTCTTGCCAATAGATACATGGCGCAGTACACACACACACACACACACACACACACACACACACACACACACACACACCCGTAACTGGGTAAGGAAGCAACTGGTTTGCCATTCCAAATTACAATAAGTTTTTTGCCTTAACACACCATCATTAGAACAACCTAGCCTAGTATCAATGCGAAAAATGGAATTATTCAAGTTAGCAAACGTCTGACATACGAAAAACATGACGTGCACAACCTATGGCATGTACAACTACTATGAAGCCGGCAATGTAGTATTCTTGACGGACAACCCCCTTCCCCCCGCCCCTGAGGGGGCTCGCCACTCTTTGGCGGGTTCGTGCTTGGCTACCACGGGGCCCCAGTCTTTCCAGCATGTTTTTACTTCCGTGCTGCATGTCTACCCTCTTGCTATTTTTTCCCCTCCCTTGGATAACATGTCTGGGGGTGTTACTGCGAATGTTCTGCATTTTCTGTCGATCACGTAAGAATAGTCTAACGATAGTTTTTCGCTCTCTTTTCATTTCTTTGTTTCCCTGCTCCTCTCGTTCCTCCGCTTCGGTGTTTGAGGTTTCTCTTTTTTTTTTTTCTCTCTCTCTCTCTCTCTCTCTCTCCCAGTGCACTCCGGAAGGCCGGCCCACGCGTCTGACCCGTAACAGGTGACTGGGTAACGCATAAATCCCAGCCCCGGGTAGACAGGTAGAGTTCACACGCACCTGCTGCACATGCCAGGCCCAGGGAGGGGTGTTTGCCTCAGCTGTAACCTTCTCAAATTGCCAATTGGTCCTTCCATTAGGTGTTCCGGAGGTGTGACCTGAGGTGTGAACAATCACCTAAGGCAGGTGCGCCCCCTTGTGAAGGAGGCCCTCAGTTGGAAGGAGTGCGCCATCGGAGACGCTGGCAATCACGGGGAATTTCCCCGCAATTAGTCACTCATCTTCACAGTAAACGTTTGCGAAACGTAAACGTAATGAGGCTAATGATTAAAAAAAACCTTCCCGCCGCACCACGGTTCCTCGTGGTCTCACGTACTGAAGACGTCAGTCCTTCATCACGGTAAATCCGTTTATTATTCAGAAAGGTGTTGACACAATTGCCGGCCCTGCTCTTGTTTATGAAATGGCACTTTGCTTTTGGAGACTACTTCTGATTCTCAACCACAACAACTGCTTGCCGCCTTGCTTCTCCACGGATACACTGTTCGTGTCGAGGCCCATAGACCTTCAAATTCTGCCCGTGGTGTCATTTACACTAAGCTGCTCGACGGTCTAACCGACGCCGAAATCCAGTCTTACCTCTCTGATTAGGATGTCACAGCATTCCATCGTGTAATGGAAAAGGTAGATTCCTCCTTAATGCCCACCCGCACTCTTTTTTTCTCACCTTTGATAGAGTGGTGCTTCCGTCCAAGATCAAAGCAGCCGTACATTCCGCACCCCTATGCGCTGCTACCAGTGTCGTCTTTTCAACCACACTAAAACGTCTTGTTGACATCCAGCCAAATGTGTAACCTGTGTTATGGATGCGCACGAAGGCAATTGTCCGCCTTCTTCTCCCCACTATTAACTGCAATGGCGGCCATGCCGCCGCCTCTCGGCATTTCCCATGTATCTTCATGAGCGGGCTGTCAAAGAGATCCGCGTAAAGGAAAAAGTGCCTTACCCAGTCGCTCACAAGTTGGTGGCTAGTCGCAAACCCTACGTTCTCCCGTCTGGCACCTATAGTTCTGTTCTTGTTAGCCCTCGCTTCAGGAAGGACATGGCCATGCAGACATGTGACATGCAATTCAGCTCTGAGGTTGTGAAATCGCCCAGTCTACATGTGGAATACCCCCCTCCCCCCCCCCCCCCCGCCCGTCCATCTGTGCAAGCCATCATACTCTGGCATCAAGGGGCGAAGCCACAAGCTACACAACCGGTAGGCCGGGAAGGACAGGAGGATACTCCTGTGAAGACTTCCTCCGTCCCTCCACCGAAACAACACCCAAGTCTTCCTCTAACCGGAAAGGCTCGAAGAAGTCCACAGAGGCAAACGGTCTTCTCCTTCGCCTCTTCGACGATGTCGCCACGTGACGCCTTAGCCCGGCCGGCCTCCATGTCGGCGGTTCCCACCACCAACAGTTTTTCAGTGTTGGACTCCACAGCCCGACCGCACAAACAAGCCGATGCTTCTGTGGACTCCATGGAGAAGGATTCTCCTGCTTCGGTGCCGTCGTAGATAGAGATGGGTCGATCGCGAACTAACGGGTCCAAAGGAACGGTTCACCAAGATGAACGGAAGGATCGAATTCTAAGCAACGGTCTTTCACGGCTTTCCGCTTATAGTTCCTGGGAACAAGAAACGGTCGGTCTCGTTCCCGCAACGGCACGTCGTACGATCTCGTAGCCGTAGCCGTCGGTGTCGGTCTCCCTCGGGCGAACTCGTCCTTCTTCGCGTTGCCACTCGCTGCAGTTCCATTGCCGACTGCTCCTAGTTAGTTCAGTATCGAGTTGTTTTTCGTTTCGTTCTCTGTGCGCACCCATTCTAGCTCTGTGTCAAACCTTTTTTGAACTCTGGACTTTAGTTCTTGTCGTATTCAATTCAGCTTCCACGACCGGTAATTAAAATGTACTTTCTAATTACGTAAATTACACAAAACTTACGTGGTATCTAATACATACATCTTTTCAGGCAACAAAAGAACATATCAGCTTACTTCACTATTTCGATAAACGGCAGAAGACATACTTACAAAAGGGCAAAGTTTTTTTTGTTATTACACATCCAAAGGAAGTCACCAGGGCACTCACGAATGGCCATTTTCCGTCTTTTTTTTTTATCCGAGGTAAAACAGCATGTTCATTGTTATGGAAGGCAGACCGACTTACAACCGAATAAAACCCGCGCTCTATAATCGAGTGTCCTGTGCGACATTTTGCGAAGAGAATACAATATCATTTGAGTGGTACAGGGTGGCGCACGAATAATCGGCCGCGAATACTAGACTGCTCATTGTTGCCCACCAATCGTCATCTATTGTTTCGAAGTGTGCATTAGCTTTTTTCTTTTTACTGCCAAATTATTACGTGTTTATCTGTTCGGCTCGTAGCGGTCAACAAGTCTTGCGTAATTGGCGAGCAGTCTTTACTCGGGGCCGGTTTTTCGTAGGCCGTCTTATATTATTTCACTACGATCTGCCACATAACGCTACAGTTGGCAAAACGAGAGGCTCTGCAGGATCACGAAAATTGCTTCAAGTGTGTGAGAATTCTGTAATGAATAGAAACTCTGTACTAGAGAGGGGAAGCAAGTGCCTCCTCATTCACCTATACTACTAAGTTTCAATTTTTCATAACAAACATTCATCACGGGCATTGAACGATGAACGAGTGAACTAGTTGCTAAGGATGAAGCAGTTTGCCAATCTCTAGTCGTAGCGACTCTTCAGTCTGTCACTCGATAGCCACCGAGGTGACACCCCTACACCTCTTACTCGTCATGACTCTCCTCCAATGGAGCGTTCGCGGCCTTCGGTTCACAAAGAGGATTTACGGCTTCTTTTAGAATCGCAGCGTATCCGTGTACTCTGCCTTCAGGAAACGAAATTGCGCCCTCATGATCACTTTGAGCTCTCACGTTTCTTACCTGTTAGTTTAAACCTTCCCCCTGAGGTCGGCATTCCATCTCGTGGGGGCGTCACGCTGTTCATACGGGATGAACTTCATTGTCAACCCATCTCCTTGACTACCCATCTTGAAGCTGTTGGAGTTAGCCTTCCTCTTCCCCACCTGACTTTTCCGTTCTGTGCTATTTATGTCCCTCCGTCATTCGATGTCACCAGGGCAAACTTCTTTCAGCTTATTGGGCAGCTACCTCCCCCATTTTTTACTACTCGGTGACTTTAATGTGCATCATCCTCTTTGGGGTTCTCCCAGGACCTGCCAGAGAGGTGCCCTCTTGATTGACCTTCTTAACCAACTTAACCTCTCCGCCTTAATAGTGGCGCACCCACCTTCCATTCTGACTCCTCGCACACCTATTCCCATTTGGACTTATCCTTTTGCAGTGCCCAGCTTGCCCATCGTCTTGAGTGGTCCGTTCTTTCTGACACCTGCTCGAGCGACCATTTCCCGTATGCTCTACGTCTGGGGACTCGTACCCCCCTCCACATGCATGCCCGAATGGCAGCTTACTTAAGGCCGACTGCCAGCTTTACTCCTTCCTGGCGACCTTCGCAAAACAAGATTTCCTCAGTCGTGATGACCAGGTGGGCTATCTCACAAACGTTATCCGCCGGCCGCGGTGGTCTAGCTGTTGTAGGCGCTCAGTACGGAACCGCGTGACAGTTACGGTCGCAGGTTCGAATCCTGCCTGGGGCATGGATGGGTGTGATGTGCGTAGGTTAGTTAGGTTTAAGTAGTTCTAAGTTCTAGGGGAGTGATGACCACAGATGTTAAGTCCCATAGTGCTCATAGCCATTTGAGCCATTTGAACAAACGTTATCCGTACAGTTGCAGAACGTTCCATTCCTCACACTCCCTCTTTACCACGTCGTGTCCCAGTCCCTTGGTGGACTGAGGCATGCCGCGACGAAATTCGTGCATGGAGACGTGCTCTCCGCGTTTTTAACCGCCACCCTACCTTGGAAAACTGCATTCATTATAAAAGAGATGTGTGCAAAGTGTCGCCGAGTTCTTCGGGATAGCAAAAGACGTAGCTGGATTTCGTTCCCTAGTTCTTTTAACCGTTCCACACCTTCCAATATCGCTTGGGCCAACCTCCGACAGCTCTCTGGGACCAAGAGCCATTCCCAAATTTCCGGCCTGACAGTAGCAGACGATGTCATTTGCACCCTATTGCTGTCTCCAACACCTTGGGCCGCCATTTTGCGGACATTTCGAGCTCTTCCCACTATCACCCTGCCTTCCTCCATTGGAAACGAGCGGAGGCGGCTCGGGCGATACCCTTCTCTTCTCCGAATCGTGTGTGCTACAATGCCGCCTTTACTGTGAGGGAGCTAGATCATGCTCTCAGTTCATCTCGATCCTCTGCCCCAGGGCCAGACGCCGTCAACATTCAGTTGCTGCCGCACCTTTCTGTTGCAGGCAAGCACTTTCTGCTCAACACGTACAACCGCATCTGGCCAGAGGGTACATTTCCCGGAAGTTGGCGTCAAGCCACCTTCATACCCATACCTAGACCCGGTAAGGACAAAAACCTCATCTCTCTTACCAGCTGCGTTTGCAAGGTGATGGAACGTATGTTTTGTGCCCGACTGGTATGGTGGCTCGAGTCTCAAAATCTGCTGACAAATGCACAGTGTGGATTTCGAACGAGGTATTCTGCAGTTGACCATCTCGTTACTTTGGCCACCGATGTCATGAATGGTTTTCTGCTGAAATCCCAGACTGTGGACGTGTTTTTCGATTTGGAGAATGCCTACGACAACTGCTGGAGATCTTTTATCCCCCATGCTTTTTAGATGTGGGGTTTCCGTGGCCGCCTGCCCTGTTTCCTTGAGAAATTTTTAAAAGACCAAGTTTTCAAGTTGCGTGTTGGTTGCGCCTTGTCGGACAGCTTTATCCAGGAAAACGCTGTGCCTCAGGGTTCCGTCGTGAGCGTCGTCCTCTTTGTTATCGCCATTAACTCTATAATGGCCTGTCTCCCGCCGGGCATCTCCACCTCCATTTTTGTTGACGATTTTCCCATCTATTGCATTTCTCCACGGACATGTCTCACTGAGCGGCGTCTTCCGCGCTGCTTTGATCGTCCTCACTCCTGGAACATCACCAATGGATTTCGCTTTTCCACTGACAAAACCGTCTGTATGAATTTCTGACGGCGCAAATGGTTTCTCCCACCATCCTCACATCTTGGGCCTGTTGCCCTTCCGTCATTTGACACTACGAAATTCCTGGGGCTCATGCTCGACAGGAGACACTTTTGGTCCTCACATGTGTGTTAACCTGGCAGCCTTCTGTAAGCAGTTCCTCAGTGTCCTACGTGTCCTCAATTGTATTCCCTGGGATGCCGATCGAACCAACCTCCTCCTTTTGTACCGGTCCCTTGTCCGTTCGAAACACGACTATGGGTGCTTTGTTCATGCGTCTGCACCACCATCGTGGCGAAGGCCATATAATTTTTAATTTTGGACTTCCGTTTCTGTATGGTCTGGTTTTTAGCCCTTTTCCCACGTGCCCGTTTTAGCTGTCTTCTCTTATGTCAACTGGGACTGACATACCGTCTTTTTTTTAATTCCTCTCTGTCTTCGTGTTCTATAATTTTGACTTGGGCGCCTATAACCTCAGTTGTTTTTTGCGCCCTAAACCAAAGCAAAACAAAACAAAACAAAATTGACAACTATATTTGCGCTGTAGAAACAGACTATTGTCGTTAGCGCGGTCTAGGTTAGCCAACGTGAGCGTTACCACGATGTACCAAAAATTTCCTCGAGAGCAGCTAGCAGCTCGCGATCTCCAGTTTGCCGATCACTGATTCATATCATGGATTACCTTTGATCGGAGTAGTCACGTTTCTTGTGACATCAGGTAGATAGTCGTGTCCGGATACGCCGTCATCCAGCCGCACGGCTGCTCGAAACATCGTCTAGGAGCCGCCAGGTGGTTTATTGTTAGGCTACGTGGGACATTCAGCTGGGCTTACATGAGGCCAATGCTAGTGACTGGTGTGGATTGCTTATAAATTATTGCGGGCCACCTTCATCACTTCATGCTCGACGTCTTCCGGACGGCCATAGCATTTTCCACCAGGATGACTGTACGCGTCATAATAGCACAATCGAACTACCATGGTTTATGAAGCATGATAGTGAACTATCGTTGATGTCCTAACTACCAAATTTGGTTTATCTGAACCCGGTAGAACACGTCCAGGGCACTGTCGGGCTCCAGCTCCGCGGCAACAAGCCGCGAGGCAGTAATTTACAGAAATTACATGACTGTGTGTAGACATCTGGTTTAGTGTGTCCATTCGTCCCATTTTCTGATTTTCTCGCGACAGTCCCATTTATTTCCAAAATTCCAGTCTCTCGAAAGTTGTTTTGGCGTCCTCTCTTGAGATCATCCATTGTGTTAAAAACTGATGACTCCTCCCCCCCCCCCAAAAAAAAAAGAGAGGGAGAGAGAGAGAGAAGAGAGAGAGAGAGAGAGAGAGAGAGAGAGAGAGAGAGAGAGAGAGAGACAGCGAAGAGAACCGTCCAATATCCACACATATCAGCCCCAAACAGAACTGACCAACATCCGTACTGAATGTGTAGAGTTGCATGTCTGAAGCAGGCATTGTTCTGGCTGCCTCCACACTCCTTTGCGATTATCGTCAGGTGTCAGACTAATCCCGCAGCCATCGGTGAAGAGAATCCGACGCCACTGATACAGCTTGCATTCCAGGTGTTCCCATGCCCACCTCCTTCGTGCATCACATAGCTGGTGAGTTTTTACTGCCGTTCCTAATAGACGCGTAGAGGCTACATTGATCGTGTGGGTCGACACAGCTCTCCTAGATGGCTCCAAAAAGCCGTAGTGGGTAGGTAGCGGTTTCAACAGGCTGCCAGGGCGACACACGTCTTCAGTGTTATGTGCCTCACGACAGTGGTTCAATGTTCGAAAAACTTCGCTGTAGTGTATGCCAATTCCGCGGACAACTTCCCGTGCTGACCACCCCTCTTACAGTAAAGTGAAAGTGGGCGGACGCTTTAAGATTGAATAGTGTACACAAGCTGCGCGGCGCGCTCTTCTGAGCTGCACTGTGAATGCGTGTTTATTTGACCTCGATTACACAGATGATCCTACGTAGTGACTTCATGTTCCAAACAAAAAGTTGTCTTACAGGTTAGTGCGCTGTCTTCTTCTTGCAGCGGCATGTTTCAAACCAGCAGTGACTACAGTGCGAAGAGTCCACGATTGTTTTCATAACCCGTTAATAGTACGTTACAATTATGGCTGTTGGAAACATTTTCCTCCCATGTTTGGTTGATTACTTTGTGCGTTGCACATTCACCCGATATGATACAGGACACTGACAGGCGGCGCTCACAAACTGGGGAGGCAAAAGCTGATTACTCGCTAAGTTTTTGGTAACTCTGCAAGTAAAAGGAAATTTGTTGTCTATCTAATTGTACACTACCACAACATTCTCCAACAGTATGATTTTGAAAATTACTTGTAGCATTTTCTTAGTGTAAAGCAGTGCAATCTCCTGTTCTGAAAAAGTGTCTCCCTTTTTTCGCCAAAAAATATTAGTTTCATTTTGTTGTATTTTAAGTGAGGAGAGTTGTTCACCAGTAAATTTGATATCAGCGGCTTTACATTTCGATGATTTTGCATTGTAGTAAATCATGAACTCACATTCATAATTGGTTGATAACTACTACGCACAACTCATGTAATTTGAGATAGTTAAAAATATCGTAGTACTATCTACAGTGGCCGTTTGGCTTAAAACACTATGATCATAGATTAAAAACTACTGAGAGTTTGTTGTATTCCTCAGTGTTACCTTTAGCCAAAGTTGAACAGTCTCAACGATTTTGTTTTGTATATCGAATTGGAGTTACCTCAGTGGAAGTGAAACTTGTAATAAAACTCTTAATATTTTGCAGTTACGTTGTTACATAGGCTGAAGATTATCTCTTGATCTCACATAGAACAAAAAATTGGGAGGAATCATTCCAAGAAGTGTATGTAAGTTACATTATTTTCGTCAGTAAGAGGAAACACGCGTGTTGGAATCCACATGTATCGTTTTGGTGTTCCCTCGACCCCCTTTATTTCGAAATTCATTACAAACGAAACAAATATTGTCTCTGAGGCATGCGTACACATTCATTTACAATGTGTCCTCATCACCAAATAAAAAAGCATACATTTCTGTAACGACAAAATCGTGTTTACTTTGGGGAAGGGATGTTCATCTTTCTCCTGTACAACGTCAGTTCGTGGTGGAACGTTCCCGTGCGTGAATGGAGGTTTGAATCCGTCGTGGCATACCTTCGATGAAAACATCAAGCCACCCCCGGTCCATATTGCCCCACTCTTCCATGGCGATCCTACATAAGTCACAAGAGTACATGGTCGTTGCACATCTCGTTTAAATCTATCCCAAATGTGTTTGGTTGGTTTTATGTCCGGGGAACAAGCAGGCCTCTCCATTATGGTGATACAGCACGCCGAAGGAACGTGTTCACGTCACCAACACGATGACCACGCGAATTATCGTCGATCAAAATAAAATTGTCAGGAAAGTGCCGGCGATATGGTCACACTATTGTTTGCTGAATCTCGCTCCTCTATCGTAGAGCAGTGAGATTGCCCTCAGCAAGCACGGAAGATAATTGGTTCAAAATGGTTCAAATGGCTCTGAGCACTATGAGACTTACCATCTGAGGTCATCAGTCCCCTAGAGCTCAGAACTAACCTAAGTATATCATACACATCCATGCCCGAGGCAGGATTCAAACCTGCGACCGTAGCAGTCGCGCGGTTCCGGACTGAAGCGCCTAGAACCGCTCGGCCACATCGGCCGGCTAGATAATTGGTGACCTCTAGTAATGACATCCCGGAAGATCACTCCAGCGCCTTGTTGTTGCACATGGGGGGGACAGCGTTGGAGGCGTTCGATGTTACCGGACTGTCCCCAACACGTCTGCGAGCAACAGGGCACTACAGATCAGGGTGTCGTCCGTAAACAACACACGACGCCAATCCTGGGGCGTCCATAGTGCGTGATTCCTTGCTCGTCTGTAATGGAGTGCACGGTGGTGTGGCGTACGATGTGGTGTCCGCCGTGATCGTTGGGAGCCGAGATTCGCATCATGCAATCGCATTCTAATAGATTAATGCGATACATGACGTCCTGTCGCCTCTTCGAACGCCAAATACAGTTATGTGGCACTCAGTCCTCGGTGACTCAAAAGTCGTAGATATCGATCATCATATGCACCTGTAGAACTTGGAAGGCCTGTACGGTGTGTCATGACTCCACCTGACAATTTGAACCGATTCCATGTCCACACGATGTCATCTTGACTCCAATGCACACGTCGAGCAACTTCCCAGGTTGACAAACCTTCTGCGCGTAATATGATGATATGTACCAAAAACTGGTTGCGATTGTCCATCTTTGCATGACGGATGTTCACTCTATTGTTCCACGGACATATCTAATGCGTCCCTGTTGGTGCTTTACTTTCAGCTGAAATGCTTCAGTCTATTCGAATGCTAAGTTTTACCCATGGTAACTGTAAGTTTAAAATCAGCGTCAGGGGTGACCTTCCACTCGGTGCAGGGACAGTCGCAACGGCAACACACTTGCAGGACGTGTGTGTGTGTGTGTGTGTGTGTGTGTGTGTGTGTGTGTGTACTACTGTGGCGTGAAGAAGTCCGTTCCTTACTCAACGTTTTAATTTTCCTTACTCCTATAAAGGAACGTATTAGTAAGTTTATCAGTATTCAGAGACGGGATTAGTAATGAAGAAAAATACGTTAAAGTTTACCAACCAGGTCCATAAACGAGAGCCACTTGACTTCAGAGTATAGCACGAACGACAAGAGTTGAAATCCTGATCAGAAAATGATCGAATAAACCGCTTGTTAGAGAAAGTTCTTACAGATAACTTTTCTGGAGGAATAAGGCAAGTATTGTTCGAATGTGTAATTTTATAGCTTCAGAACTTGATTCTGTGATTGACTCTGACCAGCAGGTGTACTATGATGCCGGACAATCAGAATGGATGTCATAAGGCTTTTTGTTTTTGTTTCAGGTACGTAAGTGGAACGTATTGACTGCTACGCTAGTTCTGACTGCACTCAAGGATTTGCCATGTGCGGTAAGGGCACTTTTCATTTAATTCATTTCTAAGCACATAATTTATGTCTTTCGTTCACAAATATTCTGGGTGGTGTACCCCGTCATTGTGTAAAATACTATAATTATAAACTTAAAACCGTTTCGACCGTATTGCACAACGGCCTTCCTCACGTCAGCATTAATCCATGGTTTTCTTGGCCACTGTAGCTCTCTTTCTTCTTCTTCTTCTTCTTCTTCTTCTTCTTCTTCTTCTTCTTCTTCCGAATACCTATTTGGAGGGTACGATGAATCAACTTCGGCTACTCTCCATTATATTAGATTTCATTACATTCCAAATTTCCTTCATCCTTTTAGAGGGTTGTTTCCTTTCTTCTCGAGTCCACTTTCGTCTACTTTTCTTTCTCTCCTGAAATTCTGCCTTTTGAACTGCCTTTCTGAAATGTGTTCTGTTTTCTACTGTGTCTATTGTAATTCCAGCGTTTTCCATGTCCTTTTCAGTCTCTATGAACCATGCGCGCGTGGATTTGTGGTTATTAAGTAATGTGAATGTCCGCTTCGTTAGTCTGTTGTTATCCATTCTGAATATACGCCCAAAAAACTGTAGTCTACTCTTCCTCATTACATCAGATAGTTTCTCAGTTTTCCAGTATAGCTCTCTGTTTGGTCTTTACCTGTATTCAGCATTATCGTTTCTTTTAGCTCCCAGTGTTTTCCTTAAAATTCTTCTTTCGACCTTCTTTAGTTTCTCAAGATCTCTGTTTCTTGTTAGTTTAAGTGTTTCTGGCGCATACAGAGCTTCGGGTCTGGTCACTGGTAGTGTCTTAATTTCGTGTTCCAGGACAAGGATTTTTTGTTACAAACGTTTTGGTCACATGAAACAGTCTCTCCATTATGTGCACTCTAGTTTCTATAGCTATCTTTTCTTTGGCATTGTGTGTAATCCACTCTCCTAGGTATTTAAGGAAATATGTTTTGTGTATCGTATTGTTGTCAACTGAAATATTTTGAGGAGCATGACAGATGTTTGTCATGAACTTTGTTTTTTCGAAGGATATTTCTAGTCCTACTTTGGCTGCTTGTTTTTGCAGTTCTCTTATTTGTTCTTGGGCATTATCTAGTGAATCTGTAATCAATGCTATGTCATCTGCGAAGGCTAAACAATCGACAGTGATCTTGTTTCGATTTCTTCCTAGTTGAATCCCTTAAAGTATTGATGGCCTTCTTCCACTCTCGAACTGCCTTCTGTAACACACAATTGAAAAGCAGAGGTGACAAACAATCTCCCTGTCGAACACCTGACTTTATTTCAAACGATATTGATAGCTCTCCTGTAAATTTTACTTCAGATTTTGTATTTGTCAAAGTTTCTTTAATTATTTCAATTGTTTTAGTATCAAGTCCCAATTCTTTTAAGATATCAAGCAGTGTATTTCTGTCAATTGAATCATAGGCTTTTTTTAAATCCGCAACAGTAATTACATATTTTAAGTTCCTGATTTTCCTCATTTCTATTATGTTCTTTAAGTTTAATATTTGTCCTACACATGACCTTCCCTTCCTAAATCCAGCCTGATACTCTCCTAGCTGTTTGTCAAGTATTTCTTCTGCTCTTCTTAAAAGCACGTTGGACAAGATCTTATAGGTCACTGGTAAGAGGGAGTTCCCCCTATAATTGCTAGGATCTGTTTTTTTCTATTTTTATGTAGTGGATGTATTAGTGCAGTTGTCCAGTCTGGTGGTAAGCTGTGTGTTGTCCAGATTTCTTTGAGTATTTCTGATAGACATTGTGTCATGTTGTCACTAGAGTATATCCATAGTTCAGCAACTATATATCGTCTCCAGGTGCTTTAGTAAGGTCTTTTATGATTTTCCGGTGGTGTTCGGTTTACAATATCGAAATTAATTTTTTCTTTCGGTGGATAACAGTTATGTAGTTCTTCATAGTTGGCTCTGAGCACTATGGGACTTAACATCTATGGTCATCAGTCCCCTAGAACTTAGAACAACTTAAACCAAGCTAACCTAAGGACATCATACAACACCCAGTCATCAAGAGGCAGAGAAAATACCTGACCCCGCCGGTTCTTCATAGTATTCGGCAAGTATTCTACAGTTCTCTATGCTATTGTATGCAGTTTTCTGCGTCTTTAAGTCCGTGAAAAATAGACTAGGTGGAGTGTATTTCTATAAGCTACTTTTGAAAGTGTTGTAAAAGTCCCTAGCATTGTTCTGTTTAAAGTTGGAGTCTATTGATACTATTTGGTCTTTCATGTATTGTACTTTGATCTTTTTAAGGCCTTTTGATGCTTACTTCCGGGCTTCTTTTAGGAGGTTTCTATTTTTATCATTTTTATTTGCATTCCATGTGTTCCAAGCTCGTTGTCAGGATTAGTTCGTCACACTCATCATTCCACTAGGCATGTTTCCATTTTTTGGTAAGGAGAATGGTTTCTTCTGCCGTCTGTACTATATCTTTTTGAAATTGTTCCCATGTTTTAGGTGTTCTCTTTTTCAAGTGTCCTGGAATTATCTACCTTAGTTAATTTCTGAGAGTCGAACTTTTTACGTTGATATTGGCTCTTTCTTTTATATGTTGGCCTAATTTTTAATTTAACGCTAGATAGTGATCTGAATCTAAACCTGCGCTCTTCGCTCTTAGCAAATTTCACATTGAGTATCTCTAATGTAGACTGTCTGCTTATAGCAACATGGTCAAGTTGTTTCTCCCCACAGACTGGATTTTGTGGTACCTGTGTAGTTTGTTTCCTAGGGAGTTTCTTGAAAAATGTAGACTTTAGAACTATGTCATGTTCTCTGAATAAACTAATAAGTCTTTCTCCATTTGCATTGCTTCTTTTATGTGCAGGGAATTTGCCTACTATGGATCGGCGATGACGTTCTTTGGCGATTTGAGCATTAAAATCTCCCAGCAATATTATTGTTTTTGGATGAAATCTGGTCTAAGATGTTTGACAGTTCCTGCCAAAAAATTTCTGTTCTTTCTTTTTGTGTTCTGTTTTTTCTCATTTGTTGGTGCATGTGTGTTTACAATGGTATACATTTTGTTTATTGATTTGAAGGTTAATGTAGAAAGTCTTTCATTGATTCATATTCCACTATCGAGTTCAATATATTTTGGTTTACAATTAATCCTGTTCCAAATTGGGGTACATTCTTCATAACACTTTTTCCCAGCTTTCCTTTGATGATTCTGAATCCCTCTGAATCAAATGAATGTTCATCAGTATATCTTGGAGTGCTGTTATCTTTATATTTTTCCGTTTTATAAAATTTATTGACGTTTTAAGTTTTCCTGTTTTTAGAAGCGAGTTTACGTTGAAAGTTGCCAAATAATATGTATTTTTGTGTTTAATTTTATTGGTTGCTTGCTTAAGGCAAGTTTCAGGATGCTCCGACTCATCCTTCGCACATTGCTGTAGGTCCCCAGAATCCGAATGCCTGCTTTTAATTTCCTTAGAAATTGGTGATTGGTTACTGCCTGGGGTAATATTTCTTAGAAGGTGCGTATCCATTGTTGTTTGTTGGGTTAGGGGAACAAGTCCCCTAAGGATTCTACTCGAGGTTGTTAGCTCCGAGGAACGGTTTTCAGCCTCACCACTGGTGGACAGACGCTGACCACTTAGCCTTTTGTTTCAAGACAGACGCCAAGTGGTTTTTTGCTTCTTAGGTTGCCTCTTCCGCTAGTTCCGCCGTACCGAGAACTATTCCCTCCACTTTCACTACCGTTGAGGTCTTCACTGTAGTTCTAGCAAGGGCCCCTTACAAGGTACTACCACCCGGGCCAGGTGAACCTTGGTTTCTTAACGAGGTTGTTACTCGTTCTCCTCCTTCATCACCTCTTTTATCGTGAGGCCTCGGACTTGGGACCGGCGCAGCGGAATTACTGTAGTTCTCTCTTGCATAAGGCTACAAGTAAAGAGCCGTTACAGATTATTGGGTCATTTCTTAAGCCCATCTTTCTACTAGCACTGTCTGATCATGGTCTGATCACCATATTCCAGGGGGGAATTTGAAAGTTATAAATCGACGACAGGTGCATGCACCATCTGTAAAACGATATACGTCCAGGAGGTGATCTAGTACTCGAAAAACAGACTCAAGCAGGTCAGGTGCACTGTTTTAGACAACTTACCACTTATGGCAGTGTCGCTGATGGTGGAGGAAAGTACATTTCGTTGGTGAAGTAACTGTAGTGGAAGAAATCACACTGCGAATCGAGTGAGGAATGTGACCGTATGCAGATCGTATCTGCTTCTGATAAGCGACGAATCCATCCATCTGGCAAGTGAATAGATGAATGTGAATATCTTGGCATCAGATGTGTTATGTATATATACACATCAAGAAAGTTCTGCATCACCCCAGTTCCCAGAACTCCTGAAGATAAGACGTTGACAGTTCAGAGATGTCACTAAACCCACCCAAAGATGTGAACAACCATGCATGGAAATGGAAATGCTGTGTGGCTTGGGCCTCCCGTCGGGTAGACCGTTCGCCTGGTACAAGTCTTTCGAGTTGACGCCACTTCGGCGACTTGCGTGTCGATGAGGATGAAATGATGATGATAAGGACAACACAACTCCCAGTCCCGGAGCGGAGAAAATCCTCCGACCCAGCTGGGAATCGAACCCGGACCGTTAGGTATGACATTATGTCGCGCTGATCATTCAGCTACCAGGGGCAGACAACCACCATGCATGAGTAGCGCCTATTAGACGGGGGGGGGGGGGGGGCATTCCACCAGGAAGGAGGTACACGGCTCGTGTTGTCTGTAGTTCAACCATGCATAGACAGTCAGTACCGCGGTTCGATCGCGTCCGCACTGTTACTTTGTGCCAGGAAGGGCTCTCAACCAAGTAAGTGTCCAGGCGTCTCGGAGTGAACCAAAGCGATGTTGTTCTGACATGGAGGAGATAGAGACATGAACCGTCAATGACATGCCTCGCTCAAGCCGCCCAAGGGCTACTACTAGAGAGGATGGACACTACCTACGGATTATGGCTCGGAGTAACACTGACAGCAACGCCACCATGTTGAATAATGCTTTTCGTGCAGCCACAACACGTCGTGTTACGACACAAACTATGCGCAATAGGCTGCATGATGCGCAACTTCACTCCCGACGTTCATGACGAGGTTCATATTTACAACTACGACATCATGCAGCGCGGTTCAGGTGGGCCCAACAACATGCTGAATGGACCGATCAGGATTGGCATCACGTTCTCTTCGCCGATGAGTGTCGCATATGCCTTCAGCCACACAATCGTCGGAGACTTGTTTCGAGGCAACCCAGTCAGGCTGAACGCCTTAGACACACTATCCAGCGAGTGCAGCAAAGTGGAGGTTCCCTGCTGTTTTGGGGTGGCATTATGTGGGGCGACGTACGCCGCTGGTGGTCATGGAAGGCGCCGTAACGGTTGTATGATACGTGAATGGAATCCTCTGACCGATAGTGCAGCGATATCTGCAGCATATTGGCGAAGCATTTCTCTTCATGGACGACAATTCGCGCCCCCATCGTGCAAATTTTGTGAAGACTTCCTGCAGGATAACGAAATCACTCGACTAGTGGCCAGAATGTTCTCCAGACATCAACCCTATCGAACATGCTTGGGATGGATTGAAAACAGCTGTTCATGGACGACGTGACCCACCAACCACTCTGAGGGATCTATGCCGTTTTGCTGTTGAGGAGTGGGACACTGGACCAACAGTGCCTTGATAAACATGAGAATAGCATGCCACAACGAATACAGGCATGCATCAATGCAAGAGGACGTGTTATTGGGTATCAGAGGTACTGGTGTTTTAGAGCAATCTGGACCACCACCTCTGAAGGTCTCACTGTATGGTGGTACAACATGCAATGTGTGGTTTTCATGAACAATAAAACGAGCGGAAATGATGTCTATGTTGAACACTCTTCCAATTTTCTGTACAGGTTCCGGAACTCTCGGAACCGAGGTCATTCAAAACTTTTCGTGATGTGTGTATATTACTACCTATTAGTGACTTGAAAATTTGTGACAGACCAGGTCTCGGACCCGGATTTCCCGCTTACCGCAAGCTTTCGTCTTAACCACTTCGGTTATCCGTGTACGCCTACTGAAGCGACCCAAACTTCCATATCTCACACTGTTTAAGTCCCTTTACCGTAATCCCTTGCATTCATCACTTAATGCTCGCAGCTTTACTTTGTATTCCCGCTCCAGAGAGAACATGAATATGAGGAAACGAGACGCATGGTATTGCCGTTTTGTGCCCGCCTAGCGATGTAGTGTATTATATGGAAAGATATACAGTAAAGATAAAAACCATCAGCTTTCCATTGGGGTGGTGGTGGGGATAATGGGGTGATAGACAGAGAAAAGGGGTAGGAGGTGGACTGAGAGAGGGGGAAAGAGGTGTTGGACAGAGAAAGAGGGCTGGAGAAGGAGGAGATGGAGATGGACGGACGGGGGACGTGGAGGAGAAGGTGGAGGTGGACGGATACGGAGGAGGGGGGTATAGAGAGAGTGCCAGAGGGGGAGGAAAGGGAAGGTGTACGTAGACAACAGGGAGGAGGAGGAGGTGTGGGAGGCAGGAAGGATATGGAGAGGGATAGTGACCGGTGGAAAAGGAAAAGATTGTGAGAAAGCAGCTGCAATACTTCAAGAGTATGAAGTGCATTCTGTCGCTTGGTGCTATTCATTGTGACAGCCAGGTTGAGATGTTGAGCAGTACAGCGAGCCAATATTTTTGTCAGTGTTTTATGGCGGAAAGTTCATTCAACACGGCTGAATACCAGAGATAAATTTAACATCGTCTCTAGAGTCGTATATTATATTACAGCAGAGTGTGAGATTTATATGTGCAATGTATATGACATACGCTTACTTGGGCAAAGCCTTAGTTAACGAAAGATCGGAACTGCCTCTAGAGATTTTCCGAACAATCATTGTTTTTGTAACACATTTTTATGCCAAAAGCACACTGTTTACCATTCCACTGAACCATGATTAATAAACGGCGAAATCGTTTAGAAATCGTTTACAGCTCAGGGTACCAGTTCCTCGGTGCTGTCGACGGTATATGGCTGCCGCCACGCGTTTCCCCGTTTGTCTGTGGCGCCCTGTATGTCGTGGAAACTGGATGACCTGCGATGAATAAACAGCCCCGCGCCGCTGTTAAAACGATGCTACCTAGCGGCATAGCCGCGATATCTCTAGAGGGGATCGAAGCTTAAACAGAACATGTACTGAGTCTAGTGGTTTAGTGGCTATGTGCGTACCTCGAAATCGAAGGCTGAGGGATGGAATCCCAGACAGACTATTTATTTTTCACTCTGCCTTTTAACCTACCAGTCGCTTGTCAATGGTGTGGAGATACCACAAACGAAACTTGGTTCGGATTCCACCGTAAATTGTATGTCCCCTTTCCTTGATTGCGTAACTGATTAGGGACATGCAAGTCGGCGAAGTGACGTCAAATTGAAACATTTGCTCCAGATCATTGAGCCACACTAAATTGTTATTACTAGATCCATTCATTCATACGTATAGTATCCTCCAGTACATCTTAGAAATTAAAGCCCTACGCTGCCGTCTCCTGCGTTTATGCGAAGGCTAAGCGCAGGAACTACTGTAGGGATTTTGATAATGGCACCCGACTGCCACTGGAGTCGGCAAGTTTTCAGGTGACAGGAATGTTATCTGTTCCATACTTCATTGGCATATGGAGTGGTATGGCAGCCGCGACCTACCACGCCACCAGCAACATCAGGAGTAGGGCCCAGTGGTGATTTTCAGCTGATGGGCGGCTCTCACAGCCAGTATAGGTCAAAAAGCGGGCCGGCGACCGTCCCTCCAGGAAATCGGCGCGGCTGCAGTTGCGCGAGGCCTCTGATGTCGGGCTCGCATTGGTAGACGGGTTGCGCTGAATCCCGACAGTCAGCGACATAACGTTGTTCTCTGAATTTTAATCATAACTCTATATACTGGCCCGTAAACAAATTTACCATTACGCCATCCAGATCTGTGGCAGTAGATACATACTGTTACCCGTGCGAATCCGGCCAATTCGCTGTTATAAAAATATATGTATGTACAGGGATAGGTAAAATAATGTGTATTTAACGGTCAACAACGCAGGTAAGGCCCGTGTGGTGCTGGACTGTGCGTGTTCAGTACGGAATAGGCATCAGTGCAGGTTGTTTACTAGTAGTGCACACTTCGTGTTTGTATTCAAAGTCCGCTGTCGACGTGTACTGAAACACCTAACAGAGTTCCTAAGAGGGCAGATTGTGGGGGCCCGATTAGCTGGAGCATCAGTAACCAAGACAGCCAACTTATTGAATGTTTAAAGAGCAACTGTTTCAACAGTCATGACAGGCCTACACAAAACATGGAAAGACATCATCGTGTAAACGTAGTAGTAGGAGCAAGTCGAAACTAAATGATCGAGATCGTCCTACGCTAACACGTATTGTGTCAAAACAAAACTACGGCAGCTAAGGTGACTGCAGTGCTCAGTAGCCCCATCTTCGAGACCCCGTATCTATCGACACTGTCCACTGATAACTCCACAAAGCAAATATTCATTGACGCAGTTTACGCGGTGTGGGTGGCGTTGTGTTTCTCTTAGCCACCTACGTGGACGAATTAAAAGGTTTTGGCCCGGGCATATCTGCCGGTATCTCCGCGGCGCCGAAGTTGAAGAGGGCGGTTGTGCTTCACATATCCACATCGTAGAGCAATGAAGTATGATTCGTCTTTTACGGAGCAAAGGACGAAATTCGCAGGGAAATGTAGCTCCTGTACGGGGAAAAGTGTCTAACTGTTAGAACTGTGAGGTTGTGGTGTTATGAGTTTGCAAGAGGCCATAAAAACGTGGGTAACAGTCAGCATTCGGGGAGGCTGTGGTCGTTGCTGACTGACGACACTTCCCGCGTGGATGCAATGGTGCAAGCGGATAGGCGTGTACAACTCAAGGGTATTTCCAGCGAGCTCTGCATTTCGTATGGGAGCCTTTACGACATCGTTCACTGGTCATAAGGGTCCCGGAAGGCTTCTTGTCGGTGGGTGCCTACGCTGTTAGGGCCAGCACAGTGCCAGGGGGACGGCCACTGGGATTAGCTCGGTGGGCAGGCCAGTCACCTGTTGGCATACATGTAACGCTGCAGAGATTACAGCTTTACTGTATACTTGTAGAATAGAACAGTTGCAAACACAAACCTTGTCCGTAGTATTAGACTTAAAAGAAAGTATGTAGCTGCAATTGTCAGTGTAGTAACTTAAGACCCACTGATTAGCTTAGGTAGTGGTTATGATGTCTGAGTATTGTACTCGGAATAAAGATTTAAAAAAAAAACTGTTGGATGAAATGATGAAAGGCAAGTGAATTATTGCCTAACTGAATAATGTGCAGTTATATGCTGAGGAGGGTGACAGTTTTCTGCACCGTATTGTTACGGGCGATGAAACTTGGATAAACATTTCAGACCGGAATCGAAGCAGCAGGGCATGGTGTGAAACATCTGGCTTCTTCTGTGACAAAAAAGGTTCATCCAGTGCCATCTGTTGGGAAAGTGATGTTAACGGTCTTTTGGTTTCGTAGTGGATCACTCCTGCTGGGTTCCATGCCACTAGAAGCTACCATCAATGCTGGCAGTTATTGTTCCACACTGTCACGTCTGCGGACTGCCATCAGGAAGAAGCGTCGAAGTCTTCCCGTTGTGGACAACGTCGTTATGGTTCACGACAACGCGTGGCTACCAGTGGCAATCAGAACCGCCGACAAGCTAAGATCATTTCTCTGGGAGAATCTGGACCACCCATCATATGGTCCAGACTTCGCTCCTAGTAATATCCACGTCTTAGGTGCGACGATGAAGCCAAGATAACAGTTCGACGGTGATTGCAGTCAGCCGAACAAATTCCACCACAGGGACATGTCAAATATAGTGGTTGCACGGGACAAATGTCTGAACCGGTGTGGGTACTAAGTGGAAAAATAATATAAGGTGCATAGGATACTACGTATACTTGTAATTACCTGTATGCACCTCATTTCGACTAATAAAAAATCGGGGCAATGACTTCCTGATTCGCTCTTGTTTATGTCTGTCTGCCTAGAGTTCAGACTAATAATTTGTGCAACTGCTTCGATAAGATCCCTTGAGAATCTCAACGGTTCACGAATCAACAGCAGATGCTACAAAATAAGACAGCATCTACAGTGTCTTTATGACACTTGAGAAATGATTTTAGAAACATATTTATACTGTTGAAAAAGTCGGAGCTACTCTCTACAGTGAGTGGAAATTTAGCATTTCAACTGCGTTATATTATCAGTTAAAAAATTTAAAAAATGTTGGCGCTGCCAAGTGCGGCCTTCACTACGCAATTCTACAAGATGTTAAATTGCTTTCCTCAGACAGCATTACCTTTTCATACTTCACGTCCACGCTAACAAGCAGTGTTCACTTCAAACCTACGAATTACCAGACCGAAAATTATGGCTGCAAATATTCCACAACCAAATGTAAGTTCACTGGATGTTCCGTCATAGTTATTGCTCGCAGTATTTTCCACTCTCCTTGTTACACAAAGTCTTCGTGATTCGTGAGCAAGTTCAACACAATACGTACGTGTATAATCAGCTTCCTCCCATTCTTAGTCAACCATAGACCTCGTTATAATTAATTTTCGAATTCCGAAATTTAATAGAAGAAAAAAATTAAACTAATAATCGAGTGTCCTTATCCGCATTATGTGAAGGAAAAGTCAAAATCCTTTCTTCTTTGTGGAAACTGGTTGGTTTACAGTCGGCATTTGCACCGGTTCCATCACTTACTTCATCATTCCGTAATAAGTATTTCCACGCTTTCACACATGAAGTTATCAGTAAGTGCTTCATGTAACACTCTCATACACTATTCATTTGTTCTCTTATTCACTCCGACATCCGAAATAACACGTCTACATCTACATGGTTAGTCTGCAATTCACACTTAAGTGCTTGGCAGAGGGTTCATCGAACCCCTTTCATACTACTACTCTACCATTCCACTCTCGAATGGCGTGTTGCAAAAAGGAACACACATTCAAGTAGCCCGCCAAAGGCGTGTCGCCAACCGTGGTCTTCATTTGGTTAGCAGAAACGGAAAAAAGGGAAAGCGTTGGACGGTAGCGAGAACCGAACCCATAGCCATTCACGCGGATGGGCCCACGTTTTCTAGTAATCGACGAAAAAAGATTTCGGAGTTCCACGTGATAACCTAGTACATAAAGATAATAGTACTGCAGAAAGTTTTTGCGTAGCGTAGTGGTTAAAGGACATTCGTAACTTGCAGAAGGTTGTGGGTTCGAATCTGAGGATTTGAAATTTTTGTTTATAATTCGTTATCAGAATTACTTTGATCATTATTTGTATGCAATTACTTTCCTTCAATGTAATGTTTTTTTTTCATTTGTCATTCTTTGTAACGTCATGTTAATCGTCGTAGTAACGTTACATATATCATCAATTTTTCTTCCTTTCATTGTTATACCTATTGCAATCTCTGTACGAATTACGTGGATTATTTTTATTCCAGATACATAATGTTTCAGTATCATAATACTGAAACATTTAAAATGGGCGAGCTATCGGTTGAAAGCCAAAATACGAAATAATCTATTGATGCTGACTGAGCAGTGGCGTCAAAATTTTTTTGTTACAATACGTGGATGTTGTAGACAGAAGTCGTCATACATCTAAAACAAATTCTAGTTGTACTTCGTAAAAAATAACGCAGATGAAGATGTAAACGAAAGAGATCCAACCACAATTAGGAATAGAAATAATGAATGCAGTAAAATGTACGAAAACATGACATGTCAAAACGGACAAAATTAAATCGACGGTAATACATAAAAACAATCAAGTCACATGAACAATCGGAAGTGGAAAACGACTGATAGGAAGTAACAATGAGAGCAAATAAGGAAGTTCATATATTATAATGACGTGCCAAAGTATATAAATAAAAAAAATGACATTTATGCCACGTATTTGAATAAACGTTATAATCAAAGTAAATTCGGTAAAGATTTAAAAATAAAAAATCTCAAAGTACCCTATTAGGATCGAACCCACAACCTTCAGCACCCTTTATCACTACGCTACGCCACCCTCCAGGCGTTCCCACAGGAAGAAATCCCGGGGATTTGGGTCAGGTGAATGCGGTGGCCATACAACTGGACCTCCTTGTCCGACCCATTTTCCTGGAAATGTTCAGTCCAAATACTGACGCACATTAACTCCAGAGTGTGGAGGTGCACCATCATGTTGGAACCATATCCTCTGCCGAAGATGTAGTGGAATTGCTTCCAGCGCATCACGCAGATAGTTTGAGAGGAATGCATGATACCTTCTTGCAGTCAACCGGTCAGTAGGGGCCTAAACACATGTCGTCCAATATTCCGGCCCAGACGTTGATACCAAATCGAACTAGATATCCACGGTCGCGGGTGACGTGCGGATTAACCTCATACCAATGGTGGACATTGTGCATTTTGAAGACACACTCACGAGTGAATGCTGCTTCATCCGGCTGTATTGCGGCGTTCACAATGTCGTCATTGGCTTCCTGTTGTTGGAACCACTCACAGAATTGCATCCACTGATGGCGATCTGGAGGATGCAGGTGTTGCGTGAAAGCACAATGATAAGGGTGCAGCCCATGCTCGTGCAGTACGTTAACGACCATGCATTGTGAGACACACAGCTGCCTTGCTATGCTACGTGTACTTCGCTGAGTTTCTTGATGTATGACCTCCAGAATAGCTTCCTCAGTAGCTGGAATACAGCGAGTCTGTGGACAACCTCTGTCACATGATGGTGGAAGGAGAGAACCTGACTTCTGAAGACGCAGCTCCAAATGACGAAACACATTTTTGTCTGGATGGCGTCGAAAAGGATACCTAGCTGCATATTTACGAGTGGCAACACCAGCCCGGTTATTAGATGCACAAAGGACCAGAATCATATCCACACATTAATCGTTTGTGTGTACCATACGTCTGCCACACTGGTTTACACGTTTGCAATGAGAAAATTCGATATGTGTACACATGTACATTGGAGAATGAGATTTTCACTCTGCAGCGGAGTGTGCGCTGATATGAAACTTCCTGGCAGATTAAAACTGTGTGCCCGACCGAGACTCGAACTCGGGACCTTTGCGAAAGGCAAAGGTCCCGAGTTCGAGTCTCGGTCGAGCACACAGTTTTAATCTGCCAGGAAGTTTCATATCAGCGCACACTCCGCTCCAGAGTGAAAATCTCATTCTGGAAACATCCCCCAGGCTGTGGCTAAGCCATGTCTCCACAGTATCCTTTCTTTCAGGAGTGCTAGTTCTGCATGTTTCGCAGAAGAGCTTCTGTAAAGTTTGGAAGGTAGGAGACGGATACTGGCAGAAGTAAAGCTGTGAGTACGGGGCGTGAGTCGTGCTTCGGTAGCTCAGTTGATAGAGCACTTGCCCGCGAAAGGCAAAGGTCCCGAGTTCGAGTCTCGGTCGGGCACACAGTTTTAATCTGCCAGGAAGTTTCATGTACATTGGAGTCTGTAATGGGCGCGTTACTCTACTCGCAACTAGTCCCTGTCTGGTGGACAGCGCATACAGTATAAATACGCCGTCAGTCCTGTGCGCTGTTCCACCTAACGTGCATTATCCCTCAGACAGATACAGTTCTACATGATTCATCCCGACACCGCTAATTCTGGAATGTTCAGTTTAGAATTACACTGTTTGCCTAATGATAATAGACGTCGTGTTTCCACAATCCCATCGATAGAATAATAATAACAGTAATGCATTGAAATACATATTGAACATCGTGCTGTTACCAGACTCAATGTTGAAAGGCACAATTAGTGGGACCGTAGTGATAACCCAGACAAGTAGTAACCGAGTTCGGTAATGTAATGCCCTAACGAAATGTAATGGCCCTGAACGAGGAAGAATAATAGTTGGTGATAATATATGTGACCACTGGAAGAGGGTACAAAGAAAACAGGTTTCGCACCTAATAGGTGAAGTGGTGCGAATAAATTCACTCTTACGACGCGGGAAGGGCTTCTCTCTAAGCCGGCCTATCCTCCATTTCCACGATTGATGTATGTAAGTGTAAATGTTTTCTAGAGGACCCATTGCAATCGCTGTTGACGATTAAGATGCCAGATACTGTACCACCTGGACTACATTTACCAAATAAAAAAAAATGCCATAACCCAGGATCGAACCATCGACCTCCTGCATGCTAACCCAAAACTCTATTTACTGTACCAACTATACGGCACAACTAATATATATGGTGTTACAAAAAGTTACGGCCAAACTTTCAGGAAACATTCCTCACACACAACGAAAGAAAATATGTTAGGTGGACATGTGTCCGGAAACGCTTACTTTCCATGTTAGAGCTCATTTTATTACTTCTCTTCAAATCACATTAATCATGGAATGGAAACACACAGCAACAGAACGTACCAGCATGACTTCAAACACTTTGTTACAGGAAATGTTCAAAATGTCCTCCGTTAGCGTGGATACATGCATCCACCCTCCGTCGCATGGCATCCCTGATGCGCTGATGCAGCCCTGGAGAATGGCGTATTGTATCACAGCCGTCCACAATACCAGCAGAAAGAGTGTCTATATTTGGTACCGGGGTTGCGTAGACAAGAGCTTTCAAATGCCCCCATAAATGAAAGTCAAGAGGGTTTAGGTCAGGAGAGCGTGGAGGCCATGGAATTGGTCTGCCTCTACCAATCCATCGGTCACCGAATCTGTTGTTGAGAAGCGTACGAACACTTCGACTGAAATGTGCAGGAGCTCCATCGTGCATGAACCACATGTTGTGTCGTACTTGTAAAGGCACATGTTATAGCAGCACAGGTAGAGTATCCCGTATGAAATCATAATAGCGCGCTCCATTGAGCGTAGGTGGAAGAACATGGGGCCCAATCAAGACATCACCAACAATGCCTGCCCAAACGTTCACAGAAAATCTGTGTTGGTGACGTGATTGCACAATTGCGTGAGGATTCTCGTCAGCCCACACATGTTGATTGTGAAAATTTACAGTTTGATCACGTTGGAATGAAGCCTCATCCATAAAGGGAACATCATTTGCACTGAAATGAGGATTGACACATTGTTGGATGAACCATTCGCAGAAGTGTACCCGTGGAGGCCAGTCAGCTGCTGTTAGTGCCTGCACACGCTGTACATGGTACAACTGGTTCTCCCGTAGCACTCACCATACAGTGACGTGGTCAACGTTACCTTGTACAGCAGCAACTTCTCTGGCGCTGACATTAGGGTTATCGTCAACTGCACGAAAAATTGCCTCGTCCATTGCAGGTGTCCTCGTCGTTCTAGGTCTTCCCCAGTCGCGAGTCATTGGCTGGAATGTTCCGTGCTCCCTAAGACGCCGATCAATTGCTTCGAACGTCTTCCTGTTGGGTCACCTTCGTTCTGGACATCTGTCTCGATACAAACGTACCGCCGGCTGTTGCCCCGTGCTAATCCATACATCAAATGGGCATCTGCCAACTCCGCATCTGTAACTCCGCATCTGTAAACATTGCACTGACTGCAAAACCACGTTCATGATGAACACTAACCTCTTGATGCTACGTACTGATGTGCTTGATGCTAGCACTGTAGAGCAATGAGTCGCCTGTCAACACAAGCGCCGAAGTCAACATTATCTTCCTTCAATTGGACCAACTGGCGGTGAATCGAGGAAGTACAGTACATACTGACGAAACTAAAATGAGCTCTAACATGGAAATTAAGCGTTTCCAGACACATGTCCACATAACATCTGTTCTTTATTTGTGTGTGAGGAATGTTTCCTGAATGTTTGGCGGTACCTTTTTGTAGGTAGTTACCTTACATGTGGTTACAATGTTGCCATATTACCACTCTTTAACGTCCTTTTTCTGCCGGATGTACTCGCCGGACGAAATTTTGTGAGAGAGATTTTTTAAATCACTAGCATTTGAGGAGTCGCACTGCGAAGCCCGAATTCCGATTCACCTTGTACATGTAGATACGATGAGCACCCAAGCGGATAGTTTTCGAGGCAGTGTGTCTTATGAGTGAGAAGTGCCTTGACGTCGCGTCATCTCGTGCTTTCTAGATATTTTCTTGTGAAAAGAATGAAGCTTTTGGGCGCAGCGGGAAGTGTTAATCTGGCGCGGCGGCAGTTACGGGTGGGGTTTTGCCGGCAGGCGCCCGGCTAATGAATGGAGTCCGGTGTCCGCGCCAGCTGCGCCGCGCCGTTCTTGCCTGTACCTTGCCTCGTCAGCTCCTCCTCGTTCATCTCACCACTAATACCTGCTTCTCATTGTAGGCACCTAGCTCTTCAACATGGTGCGTTGAGGTATTTCCGTCTCGCTGGAAAAAAAGGAAAAAGAACTTTATTTTATATTATTTAAACTCACCAAACTTGCAAAAAAAAAAAAAAAAAATGGCTCTGAGCACTATGGGACTCAACTGCAGTGGTCATCAGTCCCCTAGAACTTACAACTACTTAAACTTAACTAACCTTAACTAACACACATCCATGCCCGAGGCAGGATTAGAATCTGCGACCGTAGCGGTCTCGAGGTTCCAGATTGTAGCGCCTAGAACCGCTCGGCCACACTGGCCGGCCCAAACTTGCATATCGTCATATACTCGCCTGCATCGTACGTTGTTCACCTGTTCAGTTCTTCCTGAAGGTGGGTGGGACATGTAGCAACGCGAATAGATGCTACACAGAACACGGAATTTCTACATTGGATGCATAAAATGTTAAGTCCCATAGTGCTCAGAGGCAATTTGATGCTTAAAAATAGAAAAGGCCTAGACGACGATGTAATGGAAAGTGTGTACATGATTTCTGCAATGTCTGCACTGTGTGGGCAGTCCTCGGCTCCTGTTTCTTTACTGGCCACTGAGCGGCCCTATCAGTTCTGAACGTTCGCGAACGCAGATTCGCGGGCAGGGACGTGGTGGGGAAATGAGTTCAACCGTTACCGCTAGCGGCACACACACAGCGGGGATTCTCTGAGACGTAGGAAGATTTACCGCTAACCAGTGTCCGCACGTTGAGGCCCTGGTGATTGTTTTTCAGGGCTAGGCGTTTCCTTTACGCGGGGAGCGCTGTTGCGACCACACCTCGAAGCTATCTGGAGACTTGGGGTGGTCTCAGGAAACTAAAATAAGTTGCGGTGATTCTAATGTTATCAGGTATGTGCAGGCCGTTTTCTCAGCAGTTATTGAGCCTGTGTTGTTAACAAGTTTCTTCCTCTTTGTGGAAGCTTGTGTTTATGAGTGCGTCTTTGGAGAATCGACTTACCGACAGACAGTAGGCGAAATATTCAACTCTAAGATCGCATTTTATGGTATAACGAGAGACGTGCCATGACTTGTGAGTCTATGAGTATGCATATGCAAATAGTTTATTTTTGCTGCGCTGTGACCATTTCTCAACAGCAGTTGGGTGTTGAGGGTATACTTCGGATTATTACCATACCTATTTTCGAGTTTTATAGAGACATCACACACTCATATTGCGAGAGTTTAGTTCATGTTACATGTCTGTTTTTTCTGCGTACGACCACTGACTGACAGAGAGTGACATCTCCCACGCATAAGCGCTAGTTATGAAAACAGGATTATGATTGGTCGTGATTGAGAGAGAGAGAGAGAGAGAGAGAGAGAGAGTAGCGCGCGCGCGGGGGGGGGGGGGGGGGTGTTGTATGTTGACAGTGTAGCCATGTATGGAAGTGAAACATGGACGATAAATAATTTAGACAAGAAGTGAATAGAAGCTTTCAAAATGTGGTGCTACAGAAGAATACTGAACATTACATGGGTAGATCACATAACTAATGAGGAAGTATTGAATAGAATTGGGGAGAAGGGGAGTTTGGGGCACAACTTGACTATAAGAAGAGATCGGTTGGTAGGACATGCTCTGAGGCATCAAGGGATGACCAATTTAGTACAGGAGGGCAGCGTGGAGGGTAAAAATCGTAGAGGAAGACCAAGAGATGAATACACTAAGCAGATTCAGAAGGATGTAGGCTGCAATAGGTACTGGGAGATGAAGAAGCTTGCACAGGGTAGAGTAGCATGGAGAGATGCATCAAACCAGTCTCAGGACTGAAGACCACAACAACAACAACAAAAACAACATTGGGACCTGGTTTTCGTTGTTACCGGTGGTGGGAGATCCATAGCGGATGTAGTACCACTTTCTTTTGCGCCTACAACCAGGTCGGTGGCAGTTACACATAAAAAAGGTGCAAATTTATTGGTCATTGCTGAACTGGTGCAATGTGTTCGCGAATATACTCCAAGCATTCGTGTTAGAGGGTCGGGCTACCCTGCAGGCTGCATACTTTTGGCTGCAGATGGCTGCAGATATTGGTCAGCCCCCCTCGGGCTACCCTTCAGGCTGCATACTTTTGGCTGCAGATGGCTGCAGATATTGGTCAGCCCCCTCTAGATGCGTATTTTGTAGTGCTGTACTAATTCTTATACATATGCTGTCCTTGGTTTGAAGCATCAGAAGTTTGGTATGGCGTGACACAGTCTAGTAATGTAGTGGTGACAGCAAGGTTTTTTTATCCATCACAGTGTGGTATTTCCTGTAAGTGATGTTGATGTGACCTCAGGAGCAGTGGGATAGAAGTCGCATAATTGAATAATTTTTTGTAAAAATATGAAAAATATGGAAGATCCGTAAAATTGTGGAAGAAATTTCGGTACTTGAATATCTACCTGTGTGTGGTCTCTGCTGCTACCTTAAATGACGATAATAGCGTAAATTTCATTTGTTACTAACAAATAAACCTCAAGGAAATGACTTAATGTAATTGCAATAATTTTTAATTACCAAATTATCATAGTCTAATCCTCTGCCGATGCTGTACAGCAGCACAGGGAAACCGCCCCCACACTCAAATGCCCCAGTCGTAAAATATGTTTGGGAAAGGGTGGTTGAATTTCATTGGTCCACGGGGAAGGGAGGTGATGGATGGAGGAAAGGAGGAGAGGGGGAGGGATGTAGGTTTTCTTGGATGACTTTGATCATTGTCGGGGCTCCCCAACGGGCGGGAAGGGAATGGGGAGGGGGGGGGGGGTTCGACCTTAAATATAAGTGTGTAACCTTACTCCAGATATGTAACTTCATACATCTCTTTATCAGCTACCTTGATTTTACGCCCACTATATATAGAACCTGCACTGATAACCAATTGTAGTACACCTCCCCCCCCCCCCCCCCCCCATTCTTTTTAAAGAAAATGCAGAATGCGGAAGGATATAAACATTTTACAGCATTGCGTACAGTGTACGGTGTTCAGAGACGATGGTTGACTGTATCAGCATGACAATCCTTCCTGTCAGAGCAGCAGCTGAGTCCATTGACTGTGGGCAGTAACAGAAAAAGAGACTGGCCAGCCAAGAGTGCCGACCTGAACCCATTGTAACACTTCTGGGATGAGTTATGAGTAGGAACCAGACACCGGCATCCAACACCACTACCTTCTCTGGTTTTCGGCTCTTAAAGGAAGAATGTGCTGCCATTCGTTCACGAACATTGGCACCTCATTGAAAGTGTCCACAGCAGACTCAAGCCATCATACACTGATCAGCCAGAACATTATTACCACCTACTTAATAACTGGTTCGTCCACCTTTGGCACGGATAACAGAGGTTGCACATCGTGGCATGGAAACAATGAGGCCTTGGTAGGTCGCTGGAGAGTTGGCACCACACCTGCACAACCACATCACCTAATTTCCATACGAGACACCTAATTCACGGAAATCTCGGGGAGGGGGGACAATGAACGCTGACGCCACGATCAGTCATATCCCAGATGTGTTTGATCGGGTTCAAGTCTGGCGAGTTGGAGGCAGCACATCAGCTAGATCTCGCCAGTGTGTTTCTCCGTCACATTCCTGGCCTTGTGTCATGGCACATTACCCTGCTGAAAAATGCAACTGCCATCGAGAAACATAATCATCATGAAAGAATGTACTTGGTCTGCGAACAATGTACAATACTCCTTGGCCGTCATGGTGCCTTGCACGAACTCCACTGGACACGTGGATGCACACATGAATGATCCCCAGAGTATAATGGTGCCGCCGCAAGCTTGTCTCCGTCCCGCAGTACAGGTGTCAAGGAGCTGCTCCCCTGGAAGACGACGGATTCGCGCCTTTCAATCAGCGTGATGACGATATCAGTATTGATCAGGCAATGCAACGCTCTGCCACTGCGCCAACGTCCAGCGCAGATGGTCACGTGCCCGTTTCATTCGTAGTTGCCGATGTCGTGGTGTTAACATTGGCACATACATGGGCCTCGGATACGGAGGCCAATCGTTAGGAGTGTTCGATGCACTGCGTGTTCACACACACTTGTGTTCTACCAGCTTTAAATTCTGATGTTAGTTCCATCACAGTTCGCCGCCTGTCCTGTTTTCCCAGGCTGCTTAGGCTACGACGTCTGATATTTGTAATAAGGGGTGGCCGCCCAAACCCACGACGTCTGGACGTGGTTTCACCTTGGTTTTGCCACGTATTGAAGACACACATCCCAACACTCCTTGAACACGAGACAAGTCGTGAACTTCCCGAAATGCTCGTGTCGAGCCTCTGGGCCATCATAATATGCAGTTGGTGAAACTCAGATATACCGCGCGCTTTCCTCATTCTACACGCGGACAGCAAGCTCAGTGATACTGCATGCTCCGCGCATGTGTCTGACTGGCAATCATTCCTCGTCAAATGGCGCTGGTGGCGCTTGGACGGGATTATGTTGATAGTGGGTCGATGGTCGTAATGTTCTGGCTGATCACTTTGTCGTGGATACACTCCATGTTATTGTCCATTAATAGCTACCCGGATGCATTTGATCACATACCGTATTTACAGTGTGTCATCTTAACTACGAAGCAATAGTGCCTGAAAGCAGACAGAGCATTCGTCATCTCTTCAGGTTCAGGGCGCAGTCGTTTTCGTTGCTGGGAATTTAACAAAGAGAGTACCTGATAGGGTGTCAGCAATGCTCGACGGGCCGTTATTGAAGAGTTAGGTCCCCTGGTCCCCTATTGAAGTGCGACGTTGTCTGAGATGCCGGCAGTGCCTCAAGAATATTTGTTCTCTGGTGGAGAGACGTCTCTCCGAGAAGTCGGAGCTCAAAAGAGTATTGACTTGGTATGCGGGCAGAGTTTCCCGCTAAGTGCTCGCGTGCCCTCAAAAGTAATTTGCACGCGGAATTCCCTTTATAATGTCGGAGAGAGCCACCGTTACTGGCTTCTTTTTCACAACAGCCAAGTCGTGGAACTTTTATTCAAGACTCACTGTTGTTATGAACTTAGGCTCGGTAATTTCTGTCATTGTGATAAAACCGTCTCATTCACAAAACTACGAATTCTTCGGTGATAGTACCACGTAAGTGTTAACATGGGGTATAGAAAAATATTTGATTAGTTCCTCGCGTGATATTCGTTCATTATTTTATTTTTAGCAAATAAGTGTTAGTAGTTCGTACTTGCCGTCTCACATGGGCGTAGAGGGGGAAAGTGTTAATGAACATGTCGAAACATAGCTCATAGCTGAGCGAAGCACTGAGAAGACGTCCGTGCCATTGCCAACGAATCTATAATACACTTGCGTGACCAATGTCTATGTCAGTGCTCCTATTGCCCGGCATAGTGCAAATTCGACGTGGCATGGACTCAACAAGACGCTGAAAGTCCCCTGCAGAAATGTTGAACCATACTGCCTCTATAGTTGTCCATAATTACGAAAGTGTTGCAGGTGCAGGATTTCCTCCACAAACTGAGCTCCAGATAATGTCCCATAAATGATCGATGGGATTCATGTCAGGCGAACTGGGTGACCAAGTCATTCGCTGTAATTGTTGAGAATGTTCATCAAACCAATCACGAACAGTTGTAGCTCGGTGACATGGCGCATTGGTATCCGTAAAAATTCCATTTTTGTATGGAAACATGAGCGGCTGCAGATGGTCACCAAGTAGCCGAACACAACTATTTACAGTCAATGATAGGTTCAATTGGACCAGAAGAGTCCATATCATCTAAACACAGCCCACAACATTATGGAAGCCCACACCATTATTGATCCACCATCAGCTGTCACAGTTCGTTGTTGGCAATTTGTGTCCGTGGCTTGGTGAGGTCTGCGCCACACTCGAACCCTACCATGAGCTCTTGCCAAATGAAATCGGAATTCATTTTACCAGGTCACGTTTTCTAGTAGTCTACGGTCCAACCGCTTCGGTCACGAGCCCAGGAGAAGCGCTGCAGGCGATGTGTTCTGCAAGCAAAGGCAATCTCGTCGATCGTCTGCTGCCGTAGCCCATTAACGCCAAATTTCACTGCACTGTCCTAACGGATACGCTCGTCGTATGTCCCATATTCATCTCTGGGGTTATTTCACGCATTGTTCCTTGTCTGTTAGCACTGACGACTATACGCAAAGGCCGCTGTTCGCAGTCGTTAAGCGAAGGCCGTCGGTGACTGCGTTGTCCTTTGGGTGGGGTAATTCCTAAAAATTGGTATTCTTGGCATCTCTTGGCGATGTGGATCTCGGAATATTGAATTGCCTGACGATTTCTGAAATGGAATGTTCCATCGTTCAAAGTCCTTTAATTCCAGTCGCCGCGCGGGATAGCCACGTGGTGTGAGGCGCCTTGTCACGGTCCGCGCGACTCCCCCGTCGAAGGTTAGAGTCCTCCCTCGGGCGTGTGTGTGTGTGTGTGTGTGTGTGTGTGTGTGTGTGTGTGTGTGTGTGTGTGTGTGTGTGTTTTGTCCTTAGCGTAAGTTTAAGGTAGATAAGTAGAGGGTAACCTCAGCAGTTTGGTCCCATAAGACATTAACACAAATTTCCCAAAAAATTCCCGTCGTGCTGCCAAAATCGCATCGGAAATCTTACATGAATCACCTGAATGTAAATAATAGCTCCGCCAATGCACTGCTCTTTTATACCTTGAATGCACTATACTGTCGCTATCTGTATATGTGCGTATCCCTACGTCATGACTTCTCACCTCAGTGTAGCTGGGCGCTGAAGACCTTGCTGTCGTGCGCCCAAAACCCCTCTACTACTACTACTACTACTACTCAGTGTAGCTCCCTTCGACGCACGTGATGGCGCTAAGCGACATGATTTCGCAACAGTCGGTGAAGAAACAGTCAGACGTCGAGTCCAGAAATACTTCCCACATATATGTGAAATGTGTGTGAATCCCTAAGGGACCAAACAGCTGAGGTCATCGGTCCCTAGATTTAAACACTACTTAAACTAACTTAGGCTAAGAACAACACACACACACACACACACACACACACACACACACACACACACACACCAATGCCCGAGGGAGGACTCGGAGGGGCCGTGCAATCCGTGACTCTGCTCGTCTAATCGCGCGCCCACTCAGCGCGCCACCACATGTATGTTTCTGAGAAATTGTTTAGCCACAGGTCTCCAAGCTTGCTTTGGTCCACGAGACGAAGTTACAGAAGAGTCAAAAGTCATACGTCCAACGTAACTGGTCACCCTTCTTTAGTAATCCGGCGGAACTCGCAGTTTCGACCACTGGACCGAAAAGGTTATGCCAACACTTATCGTTTAATCTCTCACTGGCTGCCTGCACTGTCCTAGACAATCCCAGCATTCTAAAATCAACAATCTCTGCACGTTCGTTTCCTTATCCTCCCGTTAACGTATAAACCCCTGATCCAATACGAAACTGCCACTAAAAGACAACTGCCACGTAAACACTGCATTTTAAGTGGCAACCCTCGATTAACTGTGACCGTGACAGGTCTCTAAGCTAAATTGCGTCTCGGTCTCTTCTGATCCGCCTTCTTTCCCGTCGTGTTCTCAGCGCTACGAATGGGCAGACTCGTTCTTCTTTGGTAAGTAGTTCATTGCTGAACTGTCCTTTCTGGGGCATGCCCATTGTAACTCGTTCACAGTTTTTATGTATCGAATTTTAATTTATTTTGATATGACCGATTATTAAAATATCTTTATTAAAATAGTATTTCAGTATTGTTAATTATCATTTCCATTAGCTAGTATGTATATGAAAATAAAGGTAAAAATTTTGCGAACACTAATACTTAAATGTCTCACGCTATACACTTTTTTCAGTTGTACCTCGTAATGAAACAATTGTTATTTATACTGTATACGTTTCCCACTACAACTTTGGATTGAATTGGATCGGAAAACCATGATTACACTACTTCGATCACATGCTACAACGAAGAGTGATATCTCAGGTTCATCAGTTTTCTGTCTTATTCAAGTTCCTTGTGAAGCCTTCTTTGTCCCTAACAACTTATGATTGTATATAGAACGTGCCACCCTTGTTTTTGTCCTGTATCCCAGCGAGAGGCTCTTATCGTTTTTTGATGTGTTCCGGATCCAGCTTTGCGACGTTCAGTATCTGCTGAGCCGCCCGCAGCACTATTCCACTTCTCGCAGTGGCTGCAGCGCGACTGGAACACTATACGATGAAAGGTATCCGGACACCTGGATGAAAATGACTTAAAAGTTCATGGCACCCTCCATCGGTAGTGCTGGAATTCAATATGGAGTTGGCACATCCTTAGCCTTTATGACAGCTTTTACTCTCGCAGGCATACGTTCAATCAGGTGCTGGAAAGTTTCTTGGAGAATGGCAGCCAATTTTTCACGCAGTGCTTCACTGAGGATAGGTATCGATGTCGGTCGGTGAGGCCAGGCACGAAGTCGGCGTTCCAAAGTATCCCAAAGGTGTTCTATAGGATTCATGTCATTACTCTGTGCAGTCCATTAAAGGGATGTTATTGTCGTGTAACCGCTCCACCACAGGCTCTGTATTATGAACAGGTGCTCGATCGTGTTGAATGATGCAATCTACATCCCCGAATTGTTCAACAGTGGCAAGCAAGAAGGTGCTTAAAACATCAATGTAGGCCTGTACTGTGATAGTGCCACGCAAAACAACAAGGGTGCAAGCCCCAGCCGTGAAAAACACGATCACACCATAACACCACCTCCTCCAAATTTTACTGTTGGCACTACAAAAGCTGACAGATGACGTTAACCGGACATTCGCCATACCACCACCCTGCCATCGTATCGCCACATTGTGTACCGTGATTCGTCATTCCAAACAACGTTTTTCCAGTGTTCAATCATCCAATGTTTACGCTCCTTACACCAAGCGACGCGTCGTTTGGCATTTACCGACTTGATGTGTGGCTTAAGAGCAGCCACTAGACCATGAAATCCAAGTTTTGTCACCTCTCGCCTAACTGTCAAATACTTGCAGTGGATCCTGATGCAGTTTGGAATTCCTGTCTGGCGGTCAGGATACATGTCTGCCTATTACACATTACGACTCTCTTCAACTGTCGGTGTTCTCTGTCAGTCAACAGACGAGGTCGGCCTGTACGCATTTGTGCTATATGTGTCCCTTCATGTTTCCATTTCACTATCACAATGAACCTAGGGATGTTTAGGAGTGTAGAACTCTGGCGTACATACGTATGACACAAATGACTCTCAATTAGCTGACCACGTTCGAAGTCCGTGAGTTCCTCGGAGCGGCCCATTCTTCTCTCTCTCTCTCTCTCTCTCTCTCTCTCTCTCTCTCTCTCTCTATATATATATATATATATATATATATATATATATATATATATATAGATTCATTCTTGGGGCTGTCCGATACTTTAGATCACATGGTGTATCTTCCTATTGCCGCCTTCTCTTCGCGCTGGTTTTTTTGACTGCCTGTGAATTCCTGTCGCAATGTCGTGGTGAATGCTCTTCATGTTACTTGTGTTCCGGGTATCACAACCGGAATGATCTCTTTTTGTCATCACTCTTTTGCACTGCTACGAATATAGGCTTTCTCCCTTTTCTGAATAGTTGCACATACATTACTGTCTGCACTCTCCTACCGGCGATGAAGTCCTCATATGGAACTTCCTAACAGAGCTGTGCAGTATTCCGGACTTCAAAGACGTTTTATTGAATTTATTTATTTATTTTTGTTTTGAGAACTGCCTCGAACTGCTTTAGAAAATTGTCAGGGCACTGTCCTTCATATCTCAGAAGTATGAGAATTGACTTCATGTAGTCGGAGTTTCCTTCAGAGGATTTCCAATTGAGCCTCAGAAGCTGAAAGTGAAAATGATACTGGAAATTGTTGGGATATACTTCATTTTCAATTTCATCGATCTAAAAATATTATTTGTAAGTGCTACATTGGAAATTAAGGGCACTTTGTTTTCAAAAACACACACTTGCATATCAGAATGAGAGTTCCAGAGAATCATGACGTCTTGTGTTAATCTTATTATATAAATTCGTGAACGCTAGACACCGTACGCAAAGGGCTAGAATGCCTGAGTTTGAGAACGGTTTGAATTTGACCAGTAGTGGGTGAATGCAGTGAAAGAAAGGTACAACCACTGAACAAAGAACTGTGGAGATTGACCGAGTGAACTCCCGAAAACGAACGAGACCGACCATTGGAGACAGAGAGATGGGAACGAGATCGACATGAACAATGGTGAACGATCATTGCTTAGAAGTCGATCCTCAGTCCTTGCGTTAGGTTGGTTCAAATGGCTCTAAGCACTATGGGACTTAAGATCTCATGTCATCAGTCTCTTAGACTTAGAACAACTTAAACCTAACTAACCTAAGGACTTCACACACATCCATGCCCGAGACAGGATTCGAACCTGCGACCGTAGCGGTCGCGCGGTTCCAGACTGAAGCGCCTAGAACCGCTCGGCCACTGCGGCCGGCCCGTTCGGTTAGTGAACCGGTCATTTGGACCCGTTTCTTCGTGAAAGGCCCACCTCTGTAGAGCACTTCTCGAACGCTGACCGACATTGGAATCCTTTTAGCAATGAGCGCTGTGGCTGTCTTTTTTCCTCACCCACCCTCCTCTGTCACATGCTGCCACTCGGTAGAGTCACTTGTCTCGGATATTTCGCGAGGAAAGTTCTCTTGAAATCTAGACGAAACCCATGAACAGTTTGTAGGCTGATGGCTAGCCCAGGAATTCCAGGAAACTGTTCACTGTGAATTCATAGCTTTGCCAAGTGCCACTCTGTGTTCTGAAAATCCGACTCATCAATAGAAGGGTAGCGAGAAATGGAGAATCCCAGCTCCCCCGGATGCTGGTACTCGATTTGTGTTACAGCAGTCTCTCGCGCCATACTTAATGCATGGAAAATCCCTCTCCTGGTCAAATAATAACTCTAGAATGTGTCTCTCAGTCCGCAGCACACCCTTCGCTGCATTCTGGAAATTATCCGTGGGCTGTGGTTAAAACATTTCTGTGCTAACAAAACCTGCAGCATGGGGCGCAAGTGGAGGGAAGAAAAGAACGTAAAAGACCACTCTTTCATCAGTCAACATAAAGTAAGTCACGTGTTACTGAAAATCAGGTTGTGCACAGTAGCAGTATGCTTTGAAAAATGTTTTTGTGCTAACTAAATTTCTCTGAATAGCTTAAGACAAATGACTGGATGATTCCCTTGTCAAGGACGAGGCCGATTTCCTTGCCTCTGAACCCGTTCTCCGTCTCTGATGGCATCATCGACGAGGGGACGTTAAATCTCTATCTTCGTTCTTGACTGATCCAGTGTAGACGAGGTTTATCAGGCTTCTCATACTCTACGATACTGTACTTTTGTTACAGCGTAACATACAGACGACAAATGAGCTGAGTACAGGAAATGATTGGAAAGAAACGGCCATTGAACGATACGAGAATTACACTGGTAACTGCGTTCCTATTTGAAAGGCTTTTTGTCCCTGTCCAGAGTCGCTGTACCTTGTGTTTGCTTTTTTCCAAAGAGGAAATATCTTTCGAGTGATTTCAGGAAACTGTTGTCAATTAGAGAAGAATGTTAGGTTACAATGTAAAATTGTAACAAAGTTAAGCCTTCGAATTTTGCGTGTGAAAAGTCTTACTCTTGTTTAAATAAAAAAAAACTTTGTTGAAATTCCGCATCTTTATTCTTCATGTCTACATATTTGATTCCCATCATAGTCTCCCTGCTGACGAACACATTTCTCCAGAAGAGAGAGACGACTTTCTTGATACCGTCGCTGTAGAATGTTTGATTTTGTTGATGGGGCCATAACATCACCTCTGCTTGCACCACTTCCCCGCGTTCTTTAAACTTTGGAAACAGCTGAAAATCGGTTGGGGCGAAGTCAGCACTGTATGGAGGATGATCGATGACAGTGAAACCAAGGCGTCGGATTGTTGCAGACGTCGCAGTGCGTGGTCTGGCACTGAAGGAGAGGGTGCTCCATATGTGGATGAACTGTTCGATTTCGTGCTTTCAGTTTCCTGAGGGGTCTCGCACTGCACTGACGTATTACACAGTGCAATTTTAAACGCTAAAAATCGGAGCTCTCTAGCAGCAGAGGGTTGTAACTTGCATAAGCGCAGCAGGAAAGTAGGCTGAGCATATGCATGACATGTAATATCTCACCTGATCTTGAGAATGGAATAAAAAATCCCGAGCCATTACTTTTTCAACACGTTCATATACATACTGGCACTTACTGTCACAAATCAAGCCACCCATATGTGCATACTGTTTGTGTTCCACATCTCATGAACCCCTTTTCCACATCTCATGAACCCCTGTACCGATTTAAACCAAACTTGGTGCATACATTAGTTATTGTCTGCACACAAATTCTGTGGGGGTGAGAACCACCCTTCTGTCATGGGTGTGGGGGTGGCAAGAGTTGGTAATGCCAGATTTTTAGGCTGCTCTGCACAACTTGTGTGTTTTGTGGGTAATAAAAACATGTGTTCCATGGAGTGTACCTGCAGACAGGCATGGCTGCCCAGAGAAAGGGGAGAAGAAGAGGCTTAGTGAGAGGGTGAAGGAGGAGGGTAGATGGACAAGAGAAAGGGGAGGATGGGGAGGCATAGGAGGCAGTTGGAAGATGGAGAGAGGAAGTGGGCAGATGGAAAAGGAAGTTGGTTTGAGGAGGTAGGTGGAAGTACTGTCGGTGTAAGATACCCTTAGGTTGGGAAGGTAAAGGGGTTGATATGTCAAAATATCCTAAAATGACCCTGTGGTATTCTTTGCTGCATTCAATTAACTTTAAAAAGTATGAAGTGCAATTTATCTACTACTTATGTGCCCAGTGTGACAACCAGGTTGTAAGAATGTGCCAGGGCTTTGGTTTACGTGTTTAGGGACCATATATCATGCCACACAGCTGAATATCACTGATTTATTTAACATCCTCTCTCAGATTCATGGTGCAAAACAGCAATGACTCATACAAATGTATGTGGAATATACCTAACACACAGGAACGCTAGTGAAGCCACAGGCAAAAGGCAAATCTACATATAAAACGAAGAGAAGACACACCCATCAGTCTTCTCCTGGTTTTATATCCCGACAGACCTGCACTGACCAGACTTTTTAAGAAGTTACTTATACTGCCGATTTTATTATGGTTGACACGGTCAGCTGTCTTAGATAGTAATGATACTGAAAGCATGCTTGGAAGATGCTTCCTAGTCAACCGAAATCCATTATTATGTAGTTATCATCTAGATTTGTGGGATTGTATTGTGAGCAAGACTATTAAAAATTGTAACGATGGAAGGGAGTGTAGCACGTCACGTCGACAGAGTGTACACTGCAGGGTCTCTCTCTCTCCCCCCCCTCCCCCAGGGGGTCGCCACTCTTTGGTGGGTCCGTGCTTGGCAGTCTTTGCAGCACTTTTTCACTTCCGTGCTGTATGTCTATCCTCTTGTTATTCGTTTTCCCTTCCTTGGGGAACATGTCTGGAGTATTATTGAGAATGAGAATGTTCTGCATTCTGCCTCTGATCTGTGAACAGTCTCAACTTTCTTTATGGCTTCCTTTTCCTTTGTTTGTTTTCCCTTCTCCTCTCGTTCCTCCGCTTCGGCGTTTGAGGATCCTTTTTTTTCCTCTTCCTTCCTGTGCACTTCTGAAGGCCAGCCCATGCGTCTGACTCGTAACAGGTGACTGGGTAACGCCTAAATCCCAGCCCCGGGTAGACAGGTAGAGTTCACAGGCACCTGCTGTACAGGCCAGGCTCAGGGAGGGGTGTTTGCCTCAGCTGTAACCTTCCCAAATTGCCAATTGTTCCCTCCATCAGGTGTTCGGGAGGTGTGACCTGAGGTGTGAACAATCACCTAAGGCGGGTGCACCCCCTTGTGAAGGGGGTCCTCAATTGTAAGCAGCACGCCATCGGAGACGCTGACAATCATGGGTGATTTCCTCACGATGAGTTAATCATCCTTTCCATCGACATCGACGAAACGTAAACGTAATGCGGTTACTAATTCGAAGACGCTTCCCACTGCACCACGGTTTCTTGTGGTATCATATACTGAAGATGGTCAGTCCATCGCCACAGTCTATCCGTTTATTATTCAGAAAGGTGTTTATACCATTGTTGGCCCTGTGAAATTCTACTCTCGATTACGGAATGGCACTGTGCTTTTGGAGACGGCTTCTGATTTTGAAGCACAACTACTACTTGTTGCCTCGCTTCTCCACGGCTACCCTATTTGTGTTGAGGCTTGTAGAACGTTGAATTCTTCTCGTGATGTAATTTACACCAGGGTGCATGACGGTCTAACTGAGGCTGAAATACAGTCTTACCTCTCTGATTAGGGTGTCATTACCGTCCATCGTGTAATGAAAAAGGTCTGTTTCTCCTTGGTGCCCACCTGAACTCTTTTCATCACCTTTGATAGGGTATTGCTGCCGTCCAAGATTAAAGCAGGCTATGAAATCATCACAGTCCGGCCATACATTCCGAATCCGATGCGCTGCTACCAGTGTCATCAGTTCAATCACATTAGAACATCTTGTTGACACCTGTGGCAGGGATTCACAGGAGGGCGAATGTCCACCTTCTTCTCCCTGCTGTATCAACTGCAATGGCGGCCATGCCGCCTCCGCCACATACCGTCAGGTGGCTTGCGGAGTATGGATGTAGATGTAGATTGTCCCGTGTATCCAGATGAGCAGGCTGTTCAAGAGATTCGGGTAAACGAAAAAGTGCTTTACCCAGTAGCTCGCAATTTACTGGCTAGTCGCAAACCCTGTGTTCCGTTTGGCCACGGGCGCCCTTTACGCCAACGTTGTTGAGTGTCTGTATGCTGAAGCTGCTGAACTACCACTGTCCTACCGCCGTGACTTTCTCCTCAGCAGGTATGCGTGCCGTTCGTCTGCCATGCGTGGCCACCCCTCCTACGCCTCCTTCTTCGATGATTCCTTAGATCATCAGTATGGGGCTCATCCCTCTTCTCTTTTTACCTCCTGGAGTCAGTTTTCGCCACTTGTTACGGCAGCTTAATTTCACGCTACCTGCAACTTTTCCACTGGGTGTGACCCCTTCACCACCTTGGCTTCGTGAAGCTGCCCATGTTAACCTTTGCCTTCATTTGCCTCCTAAAGACACTACTCCAGCCTAGGTCTATCGCCTTCATTTTCATGACCTTCGCATGAAACTTAGCTATATTACCTTTGTATACACTGATGGCTCGCGGACTGACCGTGGGGTCGGGTGTGTCATTGGCACCCGTGTCTTTCGATATCGGCTTCCGGCACACTCTTCAGTATTTACGGCCGAGCTTTTCACCTTGTATCAGGCCACGGAGATCATCCGGCGACACAGCCTTCCCAATTGTGTCCTCTGCTCAGACTTACTCAGCGCCCCCCAAAGTCTCTGTGCGCTGTACTGTGCTTATCCCGTAGTGCAGCGGGTCCAGGAAAACTGACACTTGCTCACTCTTGGTGGAGCCAAGTTCATGTTTCTGTGGGGCCCTAGACATGCGGGTATGCCAGGAAACGAGGCTGCTGACAATGCTCCCTAGGCTGCAGTCCTTGTCGCTCAGCCCGCGAGTATACCTATTCCCTCCGATGATCTCTGTGTTGTCGTCTGTCAGGAGGTGGTGTCCCTTTGGCATCGCCAATGGTCCTTCCTTCGCGGGAATAAGTTTCGTCTTATTAAGCCTCTCCCTGCGCCTTGGACGACCTCCCCTCGGCCCTCCCGCCGGGAGGAGATTACTTGAACTCGGCTGCGTATTGGGCACTGCCTTTTTAGCCATCCTCATTTGCTCAGTGTCGCTATCCCACCATGTTGTACGCATTGCGTCCAAATTTTTACTGTCAGTTACCTTTTGCTGGAAAGCCCTTTTTTTTTACCAATTTACATTCCAGCTTGCGTTTGCCATATAAATTATCAGCTGTTTTAGCGAATGACGCGCGGGCTGTCCGCCGAAGCAAGATGGGGAAGGCAATTTAATTTTTAGTTTCGGACCTCCGTTTTTGTATGGTGTTTTCTTAGTCCTCTCTCCACGTGTGTTTTTTAGCTGTCTCCTATTCTGTCCATTGGGACTGACATATCGTCGTTTCCCTCGTCTCTGTGTTTGTGTTCTATAGTTTTGACTTGGGCCCTTATGACCCCAGTTGTTTTTTGCGCCCTAAAACAAAACAAAACAAACAATACAGGTCAGTGGAAGGAGCATAGTCACATCCTGTGGGTGACACCTTACGTGTCAAAAATCGCAGCTGTGTTCCCGACTGTGCCGGTGGATCCAGAACACAGCTTTGAACAGTAATCATACCTAACATTAAAAAATTAATTTAACTTTTTAAATGTTACTAATCTATTGTTACGTTGAACGGTTTTCTTTTTATGCAATTCCTCGTCTGCCTCTCTGCGTCATTCTCACTGTATTCTTCAGTCCTCCTCCTTTCTTCCTTTTCTAGATTATTTTCATCAAAAGCTTAGTAATAGTTATATATAGTAATCTGGTGTTATGTTTCGGTTCCGTATAGCGAGCTGTCTATAAAAGAAGGAAAAAATGTGAATGTATTGTGGATGATGATGATGATGATGATAACAACTATGAAACAACCTGCAGTAGCTTCTGGTTTGCTACTCATGAGGAAAAAAATCTAATAAGAAAAAAAAAACACATCCGGCTTATAGTCTGACGCTTCGGCGGTAAGTGGGTAGACGCAGTGCGGTGTTCAGCCAAGAAAAAACAGTGCAACAACTGTGTGGGTGAACTGAGGTTCTGATAGCCAATGCAGTGCAGGTGTTTGTTTGGCGTTGCTGTGTATGAGATGTGCATCTTAGGTAGTACAGGAGTGTCTCCTGTCTTCAAGCCGTGTACGGCTCTGGCATCGGCGGTCGGTCGTTTTCGTAGAACTTCATCAACCCGAATTTGACCCCGGTCTCAATGTTGTGCTGTGCACACACTTTTCTCGCCACAGTCTTCAAGACTTTCCTGTTGTAAGATCGGTACCGGATTTCCTATAAGACCTCGATCATACTTTCTGGTCAAGGCGTGTGTTGCTATCTTCTGATCACACGGAAATGGATCACAATGCAGCACTTAACTTTTCAGTGTGTTCGACAAATCCTTCTCAGGTCATAATGTGATGGTCTCCATTCATTGTTTCGTTTCTAGGTAAAGGAATTTTGTAACTCTCTAGGTTCACAAACTGACCTTACTCGTCGTTACTATGTCTTGCTTTTTTTTCCTCAGGGAGGAAATGCCATCTTTCACTCTCCATCTACAGGACCACACTGCAAGCAGAGTTAAGGATCTGGCGTGTAATACAACTTACTTGTATACAACACAATATACCACATGATTATGTCGTATTTTTGCTTGTCATCTGCCTTGAAGTCCTTATTATACTTTCGACAAAGGGGCATTGCCAGTGGATATATTTTGGTGTACGTGTTTTACCTACGTCTCAACCTACCGTTGCCTTCCTACCGGTTCCGTTAAAATACATACAATGTATTTCATTTACAGAGAAATTCGACTGAATTGTCTCATTCACGTTAGAAAGAAACTATAACGATCTCTTTCCGTGTATCTAAATTCCACATTTTCTATCATTCCGAAGATATTAAATTCACTTATGTTGGAACCCACGATAGGCCAATACAGTACAACCCTTTTTCATTATATGTAAGTGCAAGAAATATCATCCCAATAATTTCGGGACGCGTGTAAATGCACTAAAGGGTCTACAACAGAGCACGAGTACTTACATCTCACTATACTTCTCCGTACGAGTCATTACGTGAACTGAGATCCGAGAAATCGTTATCATCTGCACATGTGATGTACCCGTCGATATTAATGCTTTTACGTGTCACTTTATCTGTAAAACTTAGTTTACTGACGTGCAAATTAAGTCAGTTTTATGACGTCAGGAGGGGGAAGGGGGTGCAGCTGTTGGGAAGCAAATTGTGTCTGGAGCTTGTCATTGCGAGCGATGCTAGAGGCGGACTTAGCGTCGGCTTTGTTGTACTTAGCGTGACGCCCCAGCTTAGGAGTTCCACTGCCCTCAGGGGAAAGCACGGGCCCCGGGCTCTGAAACAACCACTGCTGCGGCACAAATTCTGTAGTAAGCATCTGTTCACTTTGTAACGCGTCAGAATACCTCACATCTTCTAGAAACGGGAAAAGGCATTTAGTGCAATGCAGTTCCGCATCAGAATTCAGATCCTCAGCACTTTCACGTATTACGAGACGACCTGTGTGCAACAGTAAACGTGTCGAAGATCCGCCGCATTGTTCAGTGGATATGACACAGCAGTATAAGAAGCACCAGGGAACTCCTACATTTATGCCAAAGTAAATGACATTCGGATGTTTTGATATCTCAGTATCCAAATTTATCCTTCCTTATTCTGTCAGCAATTTATATATGTATGGAATTACATTTTCAGTCTGCAGAGTTTCGTGAGCTATTGCGAAACTTACAGACAGATTAAAACTATGTGTCGAACCAGGACTGAAACACGGGATTTTTCTTCTGCGAGAAATGCTCAAATGGCTCTGAGCACTATGGGACTTAACATCTGTGGTCATCAGTCCCCCAGAACTTAGAACTACTTAAACCTAACTAACCTAAGGAAATCACACAACACCCAGTAATCTGCGAGAAATGCTCTTACCGTCTGAGCTATCCAGGTGTAATTGACGACTCACCCTCATAGTTCGACTTTGTCACTACCATCTCTTCTACAGCAGTTCATTTTCATACCTTGCTGAACTAGCACTCCTGGCGGAAAGGGTATTGCGGAGAAATATCTGAATACAAATCAGTACTCAATGGGGCAGGTAGACGCACGTAAATGTGGTTGAAGGTGCATGTTTGTCGGTAACACATCATCTACACTTACCTTTAGATACGTAATGTGCCGACCACAGTGAAGTTTACAATGAGGTGACAAAAGTCAGGGGGTACCTCCTAATATCGTATCGGGCCTCCTTTTGTCGCACGAAGTGCTGTAACTCGACGTTGCATGGACATGGCCCTGCAGAAATATTGAGCCATGCTGCCTTTGTAGCTGTCCACAGTTGGGGAAGTTTTGCAAGTGCAGGATTTTGTGCACGAACTGACCTCTCGATTACATCCCACAAATGTTCTATGGGATTCATGTCGGGCTATCTGGGTAGCAAATCATTCGCTCGAAATGTCAGAACGTTCTTTAAACCAATCGCGAACAGTCATGGCCCAGTGATATGACATCGTTGTTTGGGAACATTAATCCATGAATGGCTGCAATGGTTTCCAAGTAGCCGAACATAACCATTTCCAGTCAGTTATCGGTTCAGTTGGACCACAGGGCCCAATCCATTCCATGTAACACAGCGGACGCTGTAATGGAGCCACGAGCAGCTTGCACAGTGCCTTGTTGACAACTTGGGTCCATGGCTTCGCGGGGTCTCAGCCACACTTGAACCGTCCCATCAGGTCTTACCAACTGAAATCGGGACTCATCTGAGCAGGCCAAGGTTTTTCAGGCGTCTATAGCCCAACCAATACGGTCACGAGCCCAGGAGAGGCGCTGCAGTCGATGCCGTGCTGTCAGCTGCAAGAGCCCATTAACGCTAAATTTCGTCGCACTGTCCTAACAGATACGTTCGTCGTACGCTCCTCATTGGTTTTTGCTTTTATTTCACGCAGCGTTGCTTGTTTGTTAGTGCTGACAACTCTTCGCAAACGCCGCTACTATCACTCGTTGGGTTAACGCCGTCGGCCCCTGCGTTGTCCGTGGTGAGAAGTAATGCCTGAAATTTGGTATTCTCGGAACAGTCTTGACACTGTGATGAATTCCCTAACAATTTCCGAACTGCAAAGTCCTGTGTGTCTAGTTGTAATTACCGTTCCGCTTTCAAAGTCTGAAACCGTTTGAGATGCATCACCTGATTACAGATGACTGGTCCACTAATGCACTGTCCTTTTATAACATATGCACGAAATACTACCGCCATCTGTATATATAAATATCGCTATTCCGTGAATTTTGTCGCCACATTGTATGACAGAGAGTACTTAGCATCTTCGATCCCTGACAGCACCAAAACAACACGAAGGGATCTCCATAAGCGGGGAATTACAGGACGAACGGGAATTCCAAAATCACTCATCATGCAAATGGTGGTACCAGGAAAACGTGGTGCCGAAGCCATAATATCTGGGCTGTGGAGCAATGCAAAGAACTTCATGTAATCAGATGTCTTGTTTCACTCTATTTCGAACTTACGGCGGGTTAATGAATCAAGAGTGAAGTATGGCGGGTTTAGGTGGTTATTTGAGCATCCATAACTTGGGATTCGATTTGCCTGATGGTTAGTTTATCAAGGTTGCATTACTGTCAAAGAAAGTGACCATTTTGGCTCATAAGGTACATCACTGGTAGAATGTTTGCTGTCAAATGGTGATGTCGTGTTGCAAGAGGACAGGGCCCCTTTTCGCACAGCTAACATCATCCAAGACTGGTTTTGTGAGCACCAGGATGAAATGTCGCACCTGCCCTGACCTCCACAGTCACCAGATCTCAACATTACTGAGCCTTTGTGGTCTACTTTGGAGAAAAGGGTGCCTGATCGCTGTCCACCTCTGTTGTTTCCATATTTTTGTCTAGCCCCTGTATATTCGGGATGTTTCACTTAATACTAGCTCTTGAAACGTGGCATGTAATCTTTCGGTAGATGATAGTCGTCTATTTTCAAACGCAACCAAATAAGGCGTTACGGCGTTTCCTTGATGCTCTCCAGTTCGGCAAACCAAGCTCTGACCATTTGTAGTGTCCTTCTCTGTTAGTCCTCTTTGGCCTGGATCCCACCCACGACCAATATTCTGAGACGGGGCGCACTAGTGTTCTGTAAGCAGTCTCGGTTCTAGACTAATTGCTTTATACCAATAGCCTGCCAATGAACCGAAGTTTCCCACTGAATCCTAGCGGTGTATTGGTCATTGTCAAACATGAACCTTGTTGATGGAAAATTCAGGACTGTATCTTGTAATTTGGCGTCAGAGACTTGTTTCATTGAATGAAAAGAAAAAAAAAAGAAGTTTGTCAATTTCGTTCGAAAATAAGCTAGTGTCCACGTGTCCTAACAAATTAATGATAAAAGTTATAAACTTGTTTTTCCTAGTTATATTAACAAGTGTGTCTCTTTGCAAATGTTAGTCATCAGCCTGTAGAGAAGACACCAGTCATTGTTACGTGTTCTAGAATTTCCATAGACAAGCCACTGCGTGTTACGTAGTCTCAGAATAAAATCTCTTGTTGTTTTCCCGTCCTAAGGTTGGTTCAATGGCGTCCTCAAGTCCAGTTGTTTTTCAGCAATCCTCTTCATTTTAGCACAATTGCTGCATCGTACATCATCAATGATCTGCCTTATACAGAGTCTTAAAAAGCTGTCGAATATTTTAAGGGGTGGTAGTAACCACCAAAACAAGAAAAAAATTTCGACTAATTGTGGGCTCTAAAACGCATACTGTAAGAGCTGTGAGCATCTGTTCATCTCGTCTACTGAACAAATGTTCATCGCTCGTAAGGTATCGACCTTAAAGCCCGTATTTACTGGAGATTTTTACTTGTTTTGGTCCATTCTATCTTCTCCCAAAATATGGAAACCAAAGTGCTTGTAGTAGAAGAGATATTCCACAGTATCGACGACGAAGTAATGCTTGTAGAGCTTAAGGTATGCATTTTAAAGACCATGTTTACTAGACTTTTTCTTATGTTGCTGGATGCTATCACCTTTCAAAACATTCAACATTTTGTTTTAATTCCCTGTATACGCATGTTTGGAAGATTCTTTCCTTTCACGAGTCCTTCAGCTACAGTTTAGAGGGGAGGTCCCAAAATTTTCTTGTCTCATAGACCACGTGCCAGGTTTTTCTGTTTTAAGTAGACCCCTTACCTTTCGTATACTGAATTTCAAATGTGTTTTTGACAGGTGGCACATTGCTGCTCACTTAGATAGGTTCTATTGTAGAAGTGTAGAGAGAAAAACTTTAAAAATTATGTTATTATTTCAAACGACACAAAATGCAAATACATAAAAATTAATATTTCAGTGCTTTTAATTAGAGGCAGCAAGCCAACACCGTCAACGATAGATACATGCCGGCGTCGCAACGTGAAGATGCAGAAATGGAGAAAGTATATGAGGATATTGCAAGGATAATACAGTACGTAAAGGGAGATGGGACTCTAAAGTTATGGGGGGCTGGAATGCGGTTATAGGGGAAGGACTAGAAGAAAAGGGTACAGACGATTATGGGTTTGGGGCATGAAATGAGAGAGGAGAAAGACTAATTGAGTTCTATAATAAATTTCAGCTAGCAATTGCCAATACTATGTTCGAGAATCACAAGAGGACGTGGTATACTTGGAAATGGCCTGGTGATACGCGAAGATTTCAGTTAGATTACATCATGGTCAGACAGAGATTCCGAAATGAGGTATTGGATTGTAAGGCGTACTTAGGAGCTCAGATCATAATGTAGTAGTGATGAAGAGTAGGCTGAAGTTGAAGAGATTAGTCAGGAAGAATCAATACGGAAAGAAGTGGGATACGGAAGTACTAAAGATGACAAGATACGCTTGAAGTTATCTAAGGCTATAGATACAGCAAGAAGGAATAGCTCCGTATCAAGTACAGTTGAAGAGGAATGGACATCTCTAAAATGGGCAATCACAGAAGTTGGAAAGAAAAACATAGGTAAAAAGAAGCAACTGCGAATAAATCATGGATAACAGAAGAAATACTTAAGTTGATCGGTGAAAGAAGGAAGAACAAAAATGTTCAGGGAAATTCGGGAATACAGAAATAAAAGTCGCTGAGGAATTAAATACGTAGGAAGTGCAGGGAATCGAAGGCGAAGAAGCTGCATGAAAAATGTGAAGAAATTGAAAAATAAATTTTCGTCGGAAGGACTGACTCACCATATGGAAAAATCATTACAACCTTTGGTGGAATTTAAAGCAAGGTGGTAACATTAAGAGTGCAACGGGAATTCCACTGTTAAATGCAGAGGAGAGAGCGGATAAGTGTAAAGAGTACAATTAAAGGTTCAAATGGCTCTGAGCACTATGGGACTCAACATCTCATAAGTCCCCTAGAACTTAGAACTACTTAAACCTAACTAACCTAAGGACATCACACACACCCATGCCCGAGGCAGGATTCGAACCTGCAACCGTAGCAGCCCCGCGGTTCCGGACTGCAGCGCCAGAACCGCACGGCCACCGCGGCCGGCGTAAAGAGTACATTGAAGGCCTCTATGAGGGTGAAGATTTCTCTCATGTAATAAAAAAACATAAAAAATAAACAGGAGTCCATTTAGAATAGATAAGGGATTCAGTGTTAGAATCAGAATTTAAGAGAGCTTTGGAGGAATTAAGCTCGAATAAGGTAGAAGGGAAAGATAACATACCATCATAATTTCTAAAATCATTGGGGGAAGTGGCAACTAAAAGACTATCCACGTTAGTGTATAGAATGTGGCGACTTACCATCTGACTTTCCGAACACTTTCATACACACAATACCGAAGACGGCAAGAGCTAACAAGAGAGAGAATTATCGCACAAACAGCTTAACAGCCCATGCGTCAAAGTTAGTCACAAGAACTATATACAGAAGAATGGAAAAGAAAATTTAGGATGTGTTTGACGATGATCAGTTTGATTTTAGTAAAGGTAAAGGCGCCCGAGAGGCAATTCTGACGTTGCGGTTGATAATGGAAGCAAGACTAAAGAAAAATCAAGACACGCTCATAGGGTTTGGCGACCTGGAAAAATTGTATAAGATGTTCGAAATTCTGAGAAAAATGGGGTTAAGGTTCAGAGAGAGAGAGAGACTGGTAATGTACAACATGTACAAGAGCCAAGAGCGGATGATAAGAGTGGACAAACAAGGACGAAGAGTTCGGAGTAAAGAGGGTCTAAGACAGGGATGTAGTCTTTCGGCCCTGCTATTGAATCTGGACTTCGAAGAAACAGTGATGGAAATAAAAGAAAGGTTCAGGAGTGGAATTAAAATTCATGGTGAAATGATATCAGTGATACTACTCGCTGATGACATTGCTATCCTGAGGGAAAGTGAAAAAGAATGACATGATCTACTGAATGGAATGAACAATCTAATGAGTACAGAATTTGGATTCAGAGGAAATCAGAGAAAGACGAAAGTAATGAGGAGTATCAGAAATGAGAACAGCGAGAAACTTAACATCGTGATTGATGGTCACGAGTTGATGAAGTTAAGGAGTTCTGCTACCTAGGCAGCAAAATAGCCAATGACGGACGGAGCAAGGAGGACGTCAGTAGCAGACAAACGTTGGCAAAAAGGGTGTTCCTGGCCAAAATAAATCTACTAGTATCAAATATAGGAGTTAATTTGAGGAAGAAATTTCTGAGACTGTACGTTTGGAGCACAGAATTGTAGTGACGGTGTGAAAACCGGAACAGAAGAGAGTCGAAGCATTTGAGATATGGTGCTGCAGATGAATGTTGAAAACTAGGTGGACTGATAATGCAAGAAATGAGGGGGTTCTGCGCAGAATGGGAGAGGAAAAAATGTGTGGAAAACACTGACAAGGATAAGGGACAGGATGATGGGACATCTATTAAAACATGATGTGATGACTTCCATGATACTAGAAAACAAAAACTGTAGAGGAAGGCAGAGATTGGAATACATCCACCAAACAATTGAGGACGTGGGTTGCAAGTGCTACTCTGGGATGAAGAAGTTGGCACAGGAGAGTAATTCGTGGCGTACGCATCAAACTAGTCAAAGGACTGATGATTCAGAAGAAAACACGAGAGTGATGAAACTGATGCTTTTTTAGAATATTTTCAGTATTTTGCTTCAATATCCTCGGTCAGTGATTTCGAATATTTTATAATAATAAGAATGACAATTATAAAAATAATAATATTGGCAAGAGCGCAAAAACAGCTTCACTTGAGGTATGGAGACGGAAAAGCTAGAGTGTTTCTCGCGATAGTCCATAATACAGGATATGTAACAGATGTGTCACTCTGATGCCAAAATTAATGATATCCTTTTCCAACCTGCACCTTAAGTGCTTGATTAGTGTTGTTTCGATCAGTTCTTCTTGTTATCAGTTTCTTCAATATTATTGTATGGATTGATAATCCACTGCGATATTTCCATAGTCAAAACATCCTCAGTCCTAGTTTCAGAGTCTGTGTGAAGAACATTTAAATGTTGGACGAAGTTGAACGGTTGTCATCCTGGCAGGTAGTCTGTAGGGAAACTGGGAAAATTCGCACTGTCTCATATTTTGCTTCATTAGTTTAAGTCTGGAAGAAAAACTGAAATGACGGACTTTGTTCTTATCAAATTAAGATTTTCACCTTGTAACTGCAAGTTAACGTCATTAAATTTAGTAAACAAATTTGTTAAATAAGCAATGCCTGGTTTCCATTTCATTAAATTTTCTTTTAAAATTGAATGTTTAACATGCAGAAACTTTTTTAGAGTCTCAAAAATAAAAAGCTATAGTTCAGTATGTAAAGTAGTAATCGATATGAGTTCTCGACATTTTCTTATCATAACTTCAGAAATAACGTGGAATTCAACAAGTTGCTTACTCACTCTGTTAGGAAGAAATTTAAGAGAGTGATGCAATTTAAGACTAAGATTTTTAGCAACAAAATATTGTCGATGGATGACGCAGTATACTGCAAACACACCTTGTTTTAAATGACTTCTAAATCCACGATAGCATCCAAACGCGTCAGGTGAGACATCGGCTGCCACTGATATAATTGATAAGAAGATCGCTTTTCTGTGAAATATTCTTTCAGTGATTCGCATTCCGCTTTTGACACAGTTCTAGCAAAGAACCCTACTTCTTGGATACCTTGGTCTAAAACGGAACGAACATATGCCAGTAATCATATTATGTCGTTACTACGTAATGTGGACTCGTCCAGTTGCATGGAGAAATGGATTTTTTACGGATAATTACGCTAGGTACTTTTAGTATCATAATTCTTTTCATCAGGATATCTCTGAACTGTGTTGTTGCCCAAAGTAAATCTTTCGAGATGATAATGCAGTGCTTGTGTTAAGAAGAGCGACGCAGTGTTCCTTCGGACATGCATACATGCTCAGGTTTTACAGAACGTAGCCTGTCACTCGTTACGATATGTTGTGATGCCTTCAGCAGGTATTTCCATTATTGATGAAATATCTAGGAGTGTGGCGTCTCAGGAGATTCAAAACAGCGTCGTCGCCTTCATAACTTGGGAAATACGAATAACGTCGGAGCGATTGGCAGGGGAAGTCTCGAATCGAACTGTGGAACTTATTTGCCGAAGGCATCGGTTTTTCCCCTCCAGCGTTGGAGACAGTGAGCGATTGCTGTAGCTAAGCCTCGGTGGGGGGGGGGGGGGGGGGGGCGCACACAGAGACAGAGACAGAGAGGCCCTAGTCTTCTCCGCTGTGTCCAACATTTCTTTGTGAGACTTCTTTTCTCAAAAAAGTCAGCTGGACGAGGCGTGGCGCTCACATTGTATCTGCAGTACACTTTTGCTCGTGCCCACATTTTATACAGTGAGAGCACTTCACTCAGTGGCCAGGTGACACTTTTTCTCGTGCGTAGCAGGTTGCGATCCTGGCGAAGAAATAACTTTCGCCTCCAGAATGTAACACTAGGCGGAATGAAAATTGTAGCTACTGTTTATCATTATACCTGTGGCAGTGTCAGAGTTACGGTGAGAGACTATTCAGGAGTGTAAAAAGTTGACAGCTAATGATCAGTGGGGTTGTTAAGCCAGACTGTCATACGGTGCTGTTAAAGATATTTCGGTAATGCTCCAGCGCCGCGATTCACTCTGAGATGTACGTACGTTTATTGGTCGTTTCATTAGTTTCTTTAACAGGTCTTACAACTCCACACACACACACACACACACACACACACACACACACACACACACACACACACACATATATATATATATATATATATATATATATGCACACTCCCCATCACAAATTAAGGACGAACTAGATAAATTTACTACATATTAACCATTTGGTGGAATTGAATGAAACCGCGGAAGCATTTGCTATAGATCTCCTAGCCGTGCTCAGAAACTTGGACGTAACATTATATGATGTGAACGTGACAATAGCGCCAAATGTGGCTGGCCCTACAACACAAAGCAGTTCAAGGATCGGGAAAAGACTGTGTGCGTCAATCAGCGAGCAGTTGCAGTGCACAGTGGTGCACTTCGTACATTTGACAATATACACTGGTGTACAAAACTTTAGGACGAAAGTCACTTTTCGTATGATGTCACTGTCAAGTAACATAGCTCTATGAAACTTGGATCATACTTACAGTGAAATGCTGCAGTATAGTAGAGTATGGTATAGTATAGTAGATAACTGAAAGAAATGCGCTATGATACGAATAGAACTGACACTTTTATTCAAAGACAATACTTACATCGATGTCACCACGATTCTTTATGGTACTCAGGACGTTACAAAAGCAGGGACATAGTTCTTAATAAGGTGTGTCGTCACCACTGTCCAACGTGATCCCATACTGGTCACAAGATTGGTACGGAGTTATTGTGTTGGGGAGTTTCATTCTTCCACCGCCACAATTGACAACTGCTGGATGGTCGTTGGTGTATGTGGACTAGCTGCAATACGTCTCTCTAGCGCAACCCACAAATGCTAGATGGATTTATATACGGGGAACGGACAGACCACTCCACGTGGCGAATATCCTCTCGTTCCAGCAGCTCCTGTAACTGCACCGTTCGACGCGGTCGCGCCTTGTAGCCATAAAAATGAAGTCAGGGCCGAATACACCCGTGAAAAGACGCACGTGGGGAAGTAGTTCAGTGTCACAATAACGTTGACTGGTGAGTGTATCGTTTCCAAAGATTTGGACGTCAGTACGCCCGTCCAATATTATGCCACCCCACACCATAACACTTGCACCACCAAAACGATCATAGTCGACTATGTTCCCGAGTACATTATGTGTTCCCACTTCTCGCCACCACATGAGAGTACGTGCAGAATCACTACTCGGACTAAATCTGTCCTTATCCGAGAAGAGCACTTGAGCTCAATCGTCGCTGGTCCAGTCCCTATGCTCTTGGCACCATCTCAAACAGTGCAACCGATGTGCAGATGTCTGCAGAACACTACGAACTGGTTGTCGGGAGAAGAGTCCACCCCCACGCAGTCGCCGTGCCACAGTGGAGCGTGACATTGCCTTACAGTCCTGGTTAATGTTGTTGCAACTGCACCCGTTGTTTGACGTGGTTCCCATATTGCTTGTTGCACAATGTATCGGTCAGCTGCTGCTGCTGCAGTTGACCCTGGTCGGCTACCACCTCCTCTTCTTCTGACAGCATTGCTTGTGGCTCGGAATGCTCCTTATGCACGTGAAACCATTTTGTGAGAAATACCAAACTCCATGGTTACAAAATCCATACTTCTTACAGTTCCCCAATGATTCTTCCCCGTGAAAAGTCATCGAAATGCTGTCTCCTGGCCATGTCGTAATGAAGATAATTTGGTTATGCGGCGGAATTCGTTATATCATCTTTGTTTAGCCTAGAGGTGCAGGTCCAAAGTTGTCTTAAGATTTGAGATTTGTTTCTTTATATGGCGTACAAATTACTTAATAATCATTGCGCTATTTGTATATGTGTTTACTTACTGCGTCAAAACTAAACTATCATTAACAGTGAACACTAAATCGCCTGAAATCACTATTACCATTTTCGAAATTCAGCTCACTTACCTTATAATGATGACACTCCTGCTTGTGCCAAATTTGCTATGTCATTACTTTAGGCTATTTAATCTCGTGAGCTCTTGCATAGTGTCGGTTCTGTATTTACGCATATAATATTTGTAAGATAATGATTGATGTGGGTGCATATGACGACGTTGGTGCAAGAAAGAAAAAAGAATATCAAAATAAAATTAAAAGGAATGTTGTCGTTATCCATGTCAAACGTTATCATCTGATCTGGGAAGTATGAATCTGCATTCGCCTCTTGTCTAGGCAGCCTGTATGAAAAGTAGTCAATATTATTTACAGCGATATTTTTTTATTTGTTAGATTCACTTAGTTACAACGTGTTGTGTGAGGAAACTAAATGTCTGGACTTGAGGTATTTGGACTTCCCATGTCGAAAGAGAGAGCTGAGTTACGCGAAAGGCTCATTGTAAAACCTAACCAAAGCAAATGGTGCAGTGCAATCGCGTAATAGGTTTGTTGAGATCAGCTCATGGGAACAATATCATTAAAAACCTTTTATCCTCCTGTGAATAAGGGGTGGTTCTGACCGTCAGTATATGCGATCAAATTTTCGCGTGCACTCGAAAAAGGAAATAACTAAAAACTTGATCCCTGTGCTTAATTCTATTTGAGTAAATACGTGCCAACTAATTAGTATCGCAAGTAGCCATACTCTGTAGTCAAAAGTGTGTGTTGCGCTAAACCACAACGTATTTTTATTGTGTGTTAATTTTAAGTTAGAAAACCTAAAGAGATTTTAGGCCGAAGGATTTGGCCTCTTATAGGTCGTCTGCCTTCCGAGGGCCTGTGTATGTATAAAGCGAAGTATTAATCGAAATTATACAAGTATTAGAATTCTATCCGTTTCATTACTCTCTTATTGAAGGTTACAAACCTTCAACATAATTCTCCTGACCTTACAGAAACTGGTTAGGAGGAAAACAATAAAAAATCGAATCTATAAAAAATTTCCCAAGAAGCAATGCAAGAGATTTTATAAGCAACAATTGACTTCACCATTTTGTACCAACTACTTCTGTATGATCTTCTAATACTGTATGTCTCTCAAGCAATGACTTCTCTGGCGTAGTGATAATAAATAGCATGCACAAACCTTCCCCGTGAATCAGTCTGTGTATTAGTGCAAACCGTATCACAATCCCTGCAGTAGTTTCTGAGATTAGCCTCCACATACAGACAGAAAAAACACTACGGGTCTTTTTCATATCATATGTTTAGATTACTGGATACCCGTAGGGCGGACACCGAGGTAAAGACTGAAGATTGATCCGCAGAAGCTGCTGTGTTTATTTATTTATTTATTTTGGGTTCATTTGTGACCATCTCCATCAGACCATCAGACTGTAACATTTTCACGGTATTTTATAACATCGTTATTACACCAGATAAAATCGAGCTGTCACGACAACGCTTAATGTGATTCTTTTGGCTTTAGCTGGCATTAAAATGCTGCGTAACAAACTTTTCACAGACATCGCGGCAATAATACGGTAATCAAACTACCTCTCGTTACGATGTTGCGCCAGATATAACATTCCCAATGACTTTACTACGAAGTTATTTACGAGATTTCCGTGTCGCGCGGGCGCTGTTAAACTCTTCGCTCGCTTATAAAATGTTTGCGCAAAAAACTGTGCGTCGCTGAGATCAAGCACACGACGGGAAAAGCACTTTCTACGTCACCAGCAGTGCGAAGGTGGCTCTGAAACAGCAGTCACTGCGCTACGGATCGTTCGCCGGAGTGTACAGTAGCGCCAGGAACTGTTTGCACTACCACCCCACCAGTCTCTTTAGATAAAAAAGATGTACCTCTCGCGGGGAAATATAACATATAGCATTTACTACTCGTAACGGAAACATTTTATAGCGTACATTCAACCACGCCATATCGTCTCTTGCATTGAATGTGAACCCAACAAGCGACCCAACTTCACCCAAGTTGAGCTTAAATAAAGTTGGTACGAGTATAAGGAAACATTCCCCAGCACATAAAAAATACATTACGTTTACGTGCGTGCCAGCAGTAAATCTACAGTTAGCGTGGCTGAGTTATATGATCGGAATAGGTTGTCAGAAACCACCGTACCCGCTAACTGCTCGGCATCAGCCAATCAATTTGAAAGAAAGTGCGTAGGGGAGTGAGAACGTTGAACCCAGCGTTTGCGTTGAGTAATGAAGACGTAAATTAAAATGCTAGTTATATTTTGATGTGCACAGTTATCACTATGAATGAAAATCCGTTAACAGTAGTAGCGGAACAATGAACCCATAGCTATACAGCTATTATCAGTGAAATTACCACCTTCCGAATTTCATGTCATTAAAAAAACTGGGCTCTTTCTTCTGTCTGGTGTAGAAAGGAAAAACTAGAGTGCTAACTCTGCTCGGGGCCACTAACAGATCGCGAGGGTGCTGCTGGTGGTGGTGGTGATTAGTTTGTGGGGCGGTCATCAGCGCCCATAAAAAGTCCAAATTTTTACACTGCCACGAATGATGATGAAATGATGAAGACAACACAAACACCCTGTCCCCGGGCAGAGAGAATCCCCAACCCGGCCGGGAATAGAAACCGGGACCCCATGATCCAGAGGCAGCAACGCTAGCCACTAGACCACGAGCTGCGGACGCTAACTAACAGATCATGACTGTATTATACAGCGTGCTGGTCGATAATTTGTGTATAATTGTCGATTTTTTGTAAATTCAGTAAAGTTTTTTTTAGTATGACTCGTAAACAACGCCTTTGTTTTATATTGACATCAAAACGTTACATGTGAATAAAAGTATATACCTGAATAATTGAGAGAGATTACACAGCGTGGAAAGTACACTCCGTAACAAAAGTTTGGAATAATATCGTAAAAAGTGATCTAACATACTAGAGGTCTCATTGACTTAGGCAATTCTTGCATTATCCAGTTATAGCCCATATACTGGACAGTGTTTGCTTACTGGTATACTTTGTGGCCGTTTCCCGGTCACGTAAACATACCGTCGCCGCAGCGGCAGACCTCGAGCCGACCAGTATCAACAACAGTTTCATTCAGTTTATGATCAGCACTGCAGTAACATGCCACGTAGAGGCATACAACACTTTGATAGAGTCCTGATAGTGCGTTTACTTTCAACAGTTCATACATAGCAAGACGTTACCGATCGTGTACATGTCACTCAAACTGGTGTGTCTAAGGTGTGGACTGAGCGAGGTAGCGCAGTGGTTAACACACTGGAGCCGGCCGCTGTGGCCGAGCGGTTTCAGGCGCTTCAGTCCGGAACCGCGCTGCTGCTGCGGTCGCAGGTTCGAATCCTACCTCGGACGGATGTGTGTGATGTCCTTAGGCTAGTTAGGTTTAATTAATTCTAAGTATAGGAGACTGATGACTTCAGATGTTAAGTCCCATAGTGCTTAGAGCCATTTGAACCACTTAGCACTCTGGACTCTCATTCGGGAGGACGACGGTGCAATCCCGCGTCCGGCCATCCTGGTTTAGGTTTCCTGTGACTTTCCTAAAACGCACCAGGCAAACGCCGGGTCGGTTCCTTTGAAAGGGCACGGCTGTCTTCATTCCCTAATCTGATGGGACCAGTGACCTCGCTGTTTGGTCTCCTCCCCCAAACAACCCAACCCAACCCTCTAAGGTGTGGAGAAAGTGCAGAGAGATGGGAAATGTGAACGATAGACATTGCAGTGGCCAAACATCAACTGCCAGAAATATTATGAATGACTTCTCCCGGGCGACGGGATGCGTATCTCAGACCAGACAGTGCATAGAAGATTGCATCGTATTTATTCCAGAAGACCAATGAGAAGTTTTGCGCTGAACCAACGGAGCCGGCCCAATCGAAAGACCTGGGCGCTTGCACATCTACATTGGAGCATTGCAGAATGGAGTAATGTCATGTTTACTGACGAGACCAGGACTGGTTTGCGCCCGGCATTAGACGTATTATTATTTGGAGAATCTCTAGACGACACCAGGAACACCGATACGTTCAGGAAGTCCATCCGTTTGCAGGTGGAAATGTAATGCTCTGGGTCCTAATAATGGTGCGACGGCGGACTCCTCTAATTCCCATCTACGGCAAATTGACTGGTCCCTGTTAGCTCCAAGAGGTCCTACAAACGATTGTAAGGTCCTACAGACGCGAAGTCGGTGACAACTTCACCTTAGTCGATGCAACGCAAGATCGCACGGTACTCCAGCAGTGTCTCCGTATCTTTAAAGATGCAACATCAACCGAATGCATTGAGCAGCACAGTCCTAAAATATGAATGCAATTGAGCATACATGGGAGCTCTTGAAGCTGGCCATTGCACAGCTTCTGAATCTACCTGACAATCGTCAGGACCTCACTGAAGCTGTCATTGAGGAGTGGGACCTTATACCCCAAGATGAACTTGATGGTCACGTCCAGAGCATGTCTCGCAGAATGGAAGAACTTACCGTGTGCGGGGAGGACATACATACTACTAAAGATTGATAATCATCGTCATGAGTTAGAAGATTATCACTGTTTTTGTTTTCAAGATGTACACTTAGGCTGGTTTATTTTGCAATAACTTTTGGTAACTAACTAAAATCGTTCTTGTTTTCAGAAGGAATTATGTTTATTTTGGGAATAAGGTATTGTACAAAACTCAGTGGGTATACTGTAATCATGTTATTGTAGTAAACTCTTTGATAGTCCAAACTTTTGTTGAGGTGTGTACATTGGAGAATGTTGTGTGGCTTAACTGTACATATGGATGAGTATTTACAAGCTTTTGAATCGACTGGCGCTTCCCAAAGAATATTTTGTCATCCGCCTTGGTAGCTGTGCATTCAGTGCGGCGGATGTCGAACCGAAGAAGCCCGGGTTCGATTCCCGGTCGGAGATTTTCTGCACTTGGGGACTAGATGCTATGTTGTACTCGCTTTCGTTTCGTCATAATTGACATTCAACTGTTTATATGGGTGTTTAGGTACATCCAAAAAGCCAATAAATGAAAAAGAATAATTTGTCAGGGCTGTTATGACGTGTGTAAGTAAATGTGGGGCGAATCTGACTAGCTAATCTCTGTTGAGGATTCTACGATATTAGCGTCAGGACTCAGAGATAGCCAGTCCATCGTTTTATTGTTACTGTCTACAAACCATTCCTCCACGGTAGCGCGGTGGAACAGATTGCGACGGCGTCTGAGATGACGGTGTGATAGCGGAGGGAGCGCGCCGCGGGTGGAGGGTATTTAAATCGGCCGCCGCCGCGACCGAACCCAGTTCCCCCTGAGCAGCCATAGCGTACGGATCTCTTTGCCGGCGCGTTCACAGGAGCTCAGTCCGTCAGTTCACCTGATGATGGCGACATGTTTGATCGCCGAAATATTGTGCCCGTTGGACACTATAGACCGGCAGTACACCCGTGGATATTTTGATTATCAAATACGCCGGGAGAAACTCAAGAATCACCATCTGTGGAATTCGATACGTACTCAAGTATTCTCTTCGATACTTCTGTTTCTACCAGCGCCTTTCTGTGTTGTGTAAATGACTGCAGTAATAGCTGAAATGAATCTGAAGAATGAAGAACATTGAGTCCTTCGGTCCGGCTAGCCTTGCTTTCCATGAGAGGTGCTTAGTCTTCATATTACCGTACAGTATAACCTTTTCAAAGAGTCTCTCTCTCTCTCTCTCTCTCTCTCTCTCTCTCTCTCTCTCTCTCTCTCTCTCTCTCTCTCTCTTCCAAATACTGTATCCAGCACCTTGCTTCCTGTATTGGCGGCAGTAATTGGCGGTGTGACTTCTCCCAGTCTCCTTAAATGAGTGTATTGAGAGACTCCATTATTAGATAGCTTAATAAATACATTTGATTTCTTTCCTTACTCACCAGATTTCGCTCCGTCTGATTTGTGTATGGAAAACATGTGGTATCGTTTGAGAACCTTACAGCAGCCGCAGCGATTTTTTTCAGACCATATGTAATGTTAGCTACTCTCCAGTATTACGCTTCACAACCTATATTGACCTATGAAGGAATCACGTCGAAGAACTTCCACGAAAAAAGCTAGTATTCTGATAAAGACTCCTTTTCCATCTTACACTACCGTGTAGCAAGGAGAAAGAAACCTCAAACCAACTGCTCTGCACATGTTACCTAATGTTGAGACATGAATCAGCTGCCAAGCAACTGGCAACTTTTTTCCAGACAACACTATTAACCGTCGAATACGCGATATGGCTGACGACATTAATGATCATTTGGGTGAAAAAGTCAGCGGTAATGGTGAGTCTGTTATTCAGATGGCTGAAATTACAGACAGCCGCAATGATGGGCAATTTGTTACGTTCGGTTTACGCATCACAACAAATTTATGAAGATATTATCTGCCGAAAATATCTCTGGAACGAACGCAGTTGACCTCTTTGAATTACTAGACGTTTTCATTGAAGAAAACAACACTGAGAAAATTGTGTGTGTGTGTGTGTGTGTGTGTGTGTGTGTGTGTGTGCGTGCGTGCGTGCGTGCGTGCGTGTGCAGATTGAGGCTGTAGTATGGCTGTTTGTTATGCTGGATTGCAAGCTCTGATCCGTAAAGAAGCCCCTTGTGCTATTTGGACACATTTCGTTTGATTCACTGAGAAGCACTGGCATAAAAACAGTGGGCCGTATCCATTATGAGGTTCTTAAATTAGTGGTCGCATTGGTAAACTTCATTAAAAGTCGTGCTCTTAAGTCGAGGTGTTATTAAAAAGTGTGTGCTGATATGAGGGCTGAGCACATTTCCTGATTTATTACAGTGACTCTCGCTGGCTGTCATGTGGAATATCTTGACAATTGTGTATGAACTTGGAGATTAGCTTTACTGTCTCGTTACTCAAGGGAAGCATATAAGTTCCGAAAATGTTGTTGGCACTGAGTTTCTGAAGTTGTTGTATCTTAGTGACATGTTTGGAAAACTCAATTCATTGAATGAATGTATCCCTGTAAGGTTATGAGATCAACATTTTTTGCAACTGTCAGACAAAATTTCAGAATTCAGAAAGAAACTAATATTGTGGAAGAAATAGTTGGATGATGAAGATATAAATTACATTTTCCCTGCTTCTCACACGGTTATAATAGACAGAACACTTACCATTGAATACCAAGAGAAATGTATTGATATTTCTGCAGACTCCACATTAAAATCTATGTTCATCTCCTCGTTACTGCTTGAGTTTTGGAGCTTGGCTAAGCAAGAATATTCGCAAGTGGGTACAAAGACCGTACCACTTTTGGTAGCTTTGCAATATCATATTACGTGAGGTAAGTCAATATCCGAAAATAGGTTGTGAATAAATGTAGAGGAAGATATGAGAGTCACAATTTCCAATCATGTGCCGATATTTGAACTAATCAGGAAGAAGCAATCTTATCCTTCTTATTGCTTTCGTTGCAAGAATTATAACAAAATTACAAACTGATTTAAATGTGTTATGTCAACAATAAATAAATAAATAAATAAATGTTTACCCATTTTTTCGAAACTACAGTTTACTTTACCTCACATCTGGAACCGGGTATTTGGTGCGGAAGGAGCCGCGGATGTTTATGTTTGGTTGGAGAGATCTAGAAAGCTTGAAAACCACTATTCTGTACGGTATGCTCTAAAGAGGGGACACATTGTAGAACACCTGAAGCATTAAAACAACCATCTTCATTTTCCTCAAATGTTTTTGGGTAGGGGAGGGGAGGAGCCTGTATGACCACGAAAAGACGACTGCAATGTTTTTGATGCTGTCATAAACCCAATGAAAGGAAAAGGAAAGTGTTTGTTGGTACCTTCAGCAGGGCGATGGTCTGTCCTTTTGTCCCTCCCTACAAACTTCAGTAGGTTGTGTGTCTCTTATAAACTTGGATTAGGAGGAAATTGAGGTTCAGCTTACTAAAAGTTTCTGATTTCCTGTCTTTTTCTCCATAGTGTTTTTGCATGCATCTTATAGGTCTGTCGACTGTTACATTGACGGATTGTCGTCTTGTAGCAAAAACATTTTTAAGAAATGTGATGATTTAGTAGTATCAACTAACTTACGATATTTACATTGCAAGCAGATTTTCCTAAACTCAAAATGATTCACCCCTATTACTGTCATGATTGTGGTCCCACCATCACGTACGCCAACGAAGGCTATATTGTGTGAAACAAACATTTCGACAACGGTTTAAGAGACCTTTACCTCAGATTCCTAAATGTTGTCAGTGTTTAGAGACAGTCGAGGTTCGAATTTACTCCCCTTGTCCATCGTTTGTGAAATGAGTCAAGTACGAAGACATACATGGTGCAAAGTAAGATCATCTCGTAGACTTTCGACGACGGCAGATTGTTGTAGCGCAGTCGATCAGAGCATAGCATGCTAGCGGAGAATACTAGGTGCTATGATCAGATCAAGATTGTCGAAGACGGTCATTATTCCAGTGTTTTCTATACATGGTCTTGGACGTAATGCAGCAACAACGTACCCTTAATACCGAGCGAGCTGCACAAAGGTTAATATGCGACGCTCGCTTTGGGACAACAGAGCTAAATATCCCGTCCGGTCATCAGACATAATTTTTTCCTTTTTTCAATGTCTTAAAGGTTTCGTTCTCAGCTGAGCTTGTTCTTCATGTCTGACATCGCCTTCTACAAGATGTGAAGTCCTTCCGTGTCATGGGGACAGCACGTGAGCGTAGTGCATCCTCTCTGTTTCCGTGCTGCTTGTTTGGAGGTCCCAGTCTGTCCCTTTCTCAGTCAGTTACATCACAAAGTCAACCAAATTATTTCTCTATAGATCCAGCGCCAGCACTAAGTGCCCCTTTTAAGTTTTTCCACCTCAAATATTAAATGTCAAGTTCAATATTTTATTGAACTGTTTTTTCGTCAAAATGAATATTCACAACGGTCTTGAAGGTGGTGACTAAAGTGTTTTTCGTCCCGGCGGAGGTTCGAGTCCTCCCTCGGGCGTGTGTGTGTGTGGGCGTGTGTGTGTGTGTGTGTGTGTGTGTGTGTGTGTGTGTGTGTGTGTGTGTGTGTGTGTCCTTCGGATAATTTAGGTTAAGTAGTGTGTAAGCTTAGGGACTGATAACCTTAGCAGTTAGGTCCCATAACATTTCACACACATTTGAACATTTTTAAAGTGTTTTTCGTATTATTGTTAACCACAGACACCAGCTGTATTTATTTAAAATGGAACCGTTCTGGATTGGACGTGTGGAGTAATTGAATTGTATATAGTTAGCGCTGTGCGTTGAATATGTCATTACTTCGAAGTTCATGCTACTCTTTATGGTAAATTGTTTCACCGAGCTAGGGTATACTCCGTAATTCGAATTCTCTCTCTTCCCCCCCCCCCCCCCCCAGAGGACGACACACAACTGAAATGTAGAGGATCCTGTGTCTACGCAGGCCAGTTTTGTTAATAGGTATGCCGAAATTCATGCACACGTGTTCGTCACTGTTTCATGAACGTAAGGCCGGCCACTGTGGCCGAGGCACTTCAGTCTGGAACCGCGCGACCCCTACGGTCGCAGGTTCGAATCCTGCCTCGGGCATGGATGTGTGTGATATCCTTAGTTTAGTTAGGTTTAAGTAGTTCTAACTTCGAGGCGGCTGATGACCTCAGATGTTAGGTCCCATAGTGATCAGAGCCATTTGAACCATTATGAACTTAAGTGGAAACTGTTTTGTCTATGTGGTTTGCGGGTATGTATTCGGAAGTCGTGTCCATTGAAAACCGTGCCATGCGTATCTGTGAATGACTTTTTTTTAAATATAAACTTATGAGGGTGGTGTATGCACGCTCATTTGTGCACTTGAGAATGAACGCGAACCTTGAAACCAGCAAGTAGTGCTTAATGAAGTACTTACTTAAACTAATAGCATGGTGGAAAAGATTTTGTTTAGTTGAAAACAGTTCAGCAACCTTTTTCACGTGCCACAATAGATTTGAGTTAAGAGTGAAGGGGGACACGTTGTATGCCTCTCTTATCACAAAACCTTCATTCCCTTCACGTGAGTGCGGTCACCATGACTTGCTGACCTGTGTAGGGTCTATTTTCTTAGTTACAATTTTTGTCGCTTAGTTTACGTCCATAATCGTTAATCCACGATCACCGTAATCGCTGCTATGCTGATACAACGATTAGCGTTTCATCGCGACCGGAATACCTGCATAAATGCGGATTGATATTGCCTTCAGTATGTAGCCCACAAACGCGTTAGTCTCACGCAGCCAGTAACACTGTTTACTAAATTAATCGCTCTAAACGTTACCGGCTGCCGGTGGCATCTCTGCTAGTAGAAATCGTCGTGCTGTCGCGAATTACAACCTTTCAGCCCGCTTCAATTATGGACCTGGGCTAAATTATAATTGAGTAATAGGTAATAGCTATTACGGGTATACGTATGACAGCTAAATGGCTGCGTACGTAATTACGGAACAGCGCTGGCTGTGTGCGCCGTTACTATTTCGGGTCCTCCACGTATAATGGACGACTGATTTGTAATGGTGCAGTAACAGGATAACAATCTGGGAAAGGGGCTTTATCATTTCCTGTTGCTGTCAGGCGACAAATACTTTAACGCCGATATTGTTTTTGTGAAAAACACAACTGTTTGATTCTTTGCGATCCTCGAGCATTGATCCGATTCGGATGTTTCATCAGTTGATGATTGTAAGGTTGCAGTTAATGGCCGTTTGCAGTCCTAACGTGGTAAAGTACAGTTATGCAAATGAAAACGAGGCAGATGGAAAAAAGTAAGTAAACTGTTTATTATTTCAAAAGTAATAGCCATAACTGTTAAAAACTTTATCACAGTGTGAGACAACAGGATCAATATCTTCATGGAGAAATGTTTCTAACTGCTTACGGAATCTTAATTGTACCGCCGTCTTTGGTGACCGAGCGGTTCTAGGCGCTTCAGTCCAGAACCGCGCGACTGCTACGGTCGCAGGTTCGAATCCTGTCTCGAGCATGGCTGTGTGTGATGCCATTAGGTTAGTTAGGTTTAAGTAGTTCTAAGTTCTTGGGGGCTGATGACCTACGATGTCAGTTCCCATAGTGCTCAGAGCCATTTGAACCATTTTTTTTTTTTTTTTATTGTACCCAGGGATGCCCCTCGTCGCCTGAATCAAATTGATGGCCACGAATGTCTTTCTTCAGGGCTCCAAAAATATGAAAATCGCACTGGGAAGGATCAAGACTTTATGGAGGACGTGTAACGGCCTCCCAGCGTAACTTCTGCAGCGTAGTCGAGTAACCTTGGAAGTAGAAGATGCCGTCAACATTCCTAGGCACTTCGTCTTGATGGCGCGCTTCAGTACTTGAAAGTATTGGCAGGCCTGTATGTTGCCCAAGATTGCTTGGCTTCGAGCTTTCTCCAGAAGTTTCGCTGGGAGTTCTTACGCAACCTCCGTCCAGTCCCTATTTCTCCCCATGCGATTTCGTGGTTTTGGAGCCCCCATGACCCTCCTGGCCGTCGACGAATATATGCACGGCTGTGTACAATCTTGGGGCCGTAGTCAACCGCAAACATTTCTCCATGAAGGCAGTGACCGTCCTGTCTCTTTACTTTTCAAATAATAAACAGTTTACATACTTATTTCTATCTTTCTCGTTTTCATTTGATTACGCCTTGTAATGTGTAACAACCTATCCTCGAAGAAAGGACAACCGTTACGAGTAATAATAATTAAAACCAAAAACATCCTCCGCGATAACGATGTCATTAGTTTATACACAGATACGTCTAATCTCAAGGAAAGTATGTTATCGGTAAACTGGGAGCTTCCGTGACTGTTATCATTGTAGACACGAGTGATTTCATTTAAACACTGTCTGATTGAAGTGTTGTATTTTCTGTATTTGCTTCCATCGCCACCACCATCTCACTTATGTCTGAGTACACGCTATGAACAGGTATCTTAATAATGCAGTGCTTTTATGGGCCCGCCTTTCTTACACGTTGGCGAAAGAAATTCCTTTGTGGGTGGAATGATTGTCAAAGCCCCGTCCGGCCATCGCGATTGGTGGTTTTTCTTGATTTCCAAAATTATTTACAGCGTGTGTGATTGCTGCGCTCGTCCCCTTCCAATTTAAACTTTTCTCCCGCATCTGATGAAATGGTCGTTAACTGGGCGCTAATATAAAATCTTCTTTCCTTACTTCGTCATTGTGGTTGTGAGAACTTTACGGGAAGGAACTGTTGAAGCTCGCAGCTTGTGTTTAATACTGTCTCAAAACGATATTCAGCGTTTTGTAGCTCTAGGCACTGATGATGATGATGATGATGATTGGATTGGATTGCGCTCAACTGCGCGGTTACCAGCGCCCGTACAAATTTCCAACCTTTTCTCAGTCCAGTCTTGCCACTTGCATGAATGATGATCAAATGATGAGGACAACACAAACACCCAGTCATGTCGAGGCACAGACACACAGAGAACTGCCAAAACTGTAGGCAAACAAGACCACCTGAAGATAGAGAGACAGCGCACATGTTCACACTGTACGCATGTTTTAAAGAAATTCATCTAGGGATCTTTTCAGTTATTCTCTCTCCAGGATAGTTCGAGAAATCCACGATTCCAGGCGGTTTTTTAAGCACAACATTTTCTATAGGATACTTGCCTTATTTATCGCAGAACAGTATTAAAGACGCAGTCAGTGAATGTTTTACAGTATTTATGTTTCCTGGTCAAAAATTTTCGTCGCAGGAGGCAGTCACCATATAAAAAGTGGTTTTGAAGATCCTTAAAATGTTCAGCTCTTCTGAATGCCCGTTGGGCGGTGTAAAGCATTACGTAATGTTATAGTGGCGATATGCGCTGTGCGGGTATCTGCTGTACGTCTGTTATTTGTGGCGTTATCACACGAGTGGAGTTTACTGCTGCATTACAGCGTCCATCCAGCGGCAATGCCATTATATTTTTACACTCTTACGTTATCCACCTATACGGTTCGTAAATAACGCTGTTCTGCAATTCAATATCGCAAACGATTTTCGTTGTCGGAAGACAGATTTACTGTAACTTATTTTCCGAGACGCAATGAAATTTGATACTATGATAAGTATATTTTGTATGTCGACATGTCGTGTCGATGACGTTACTGTAAGGTTATCAGCTTGTTTTCAAATAACAGTTTGAAAGACCGGTGTCGGAGGAGAAGTGGCTGTACGGATGTTTCTTACGCGTGTGTGTTCTTAGGTGGTGAGACGTGGGTGTCTTGTTGGGATGGAGTTTATGCTTTCAATCGTAAGGGTGCTCGTATTTATGGCATTTGCCAACATGTATTACAATTAAAAACGAAATAAATGCTGCCGACTTTTCATGTATCTCTTACGTGAACATTTTAAGTTAGACTTTACTAGACTTTACCGTAACTGCTATGTACCTCAACTGAAATTAGATGTTACTGTAACCAATGACAATTTTTTTTCACTCCGCGTTTCGGAAGATTAAACACTATCATCAAGTGCTATATATGACTTTTGGGTAACCTGTGACACTGTATGGTTGCAGTAGACAAAAACAAAACGCTATTTTCTTACAGGGCTCAAAGTTTTGATGTCTTTGATTGTAAAGGTGAACCGTGTGTAAAAATATCCACTGGTAACAAGCTGCTTTTATTGCCATACTTACATCACAGACGTCAAGACACACACTTTGTGTACACTGAAGTAAGCATAGACGGCGTATTAGGAGCTGAGAAGTAGTGTTGTCGATGGTAGTGTGTGGTGTGGCGGGTCTCATAAATTTCAAACTGGTGTGTATTATTCATAATTCTAATGATGAGGTCTAAGATGTTTATGCTCTTCGTCTACTTGGTGCTCTAAAGTGATCTTTAAATTTTCGTGGAAGCAGTTGAAAAATTATTTTAACTAACTGATATCGTTTTCTTACACGGTTAGTAGGAAGTGTGTGTTACTTGAAATATATTTAATCTATTTTTGGAGTCTGGCTGTTGGACCCTTAAGAATTTCTATTATATTCATGACTTGGAAGAAGTCAAAGTTTTCTCAGTGTATGTTGCTCTACTTATGGTTACAGTTCTATTGCTCATGTCAGCTTTTACAATTATCGCTGTATTAGTATTTAATTTACTCTTTACATTCCGCGAGAGGTCTTCTTCCCTTTTGTTGTGCGGATGGCGTGATTTTACAATCTCATTGTCTATAATTTCTTTATATAAATCAAGGGCGTCGGCTGAAATCTGCGCGATATCGACGATGAGATTTTCTCGGCTGTTGTGGCTAAGTGGGACTTAAATGTTGTGTTTGTCGGAGGTGTTGTGGAAAGAGACGACAAACGTGCGCTTCTTTCGCCCATTTTCATTCATTTTGGGAGGTAATTGTCGCTTAGCGATATTAGCTAGTTTTTTTTATATGTGTGTTTTTCATTTTCTACACAGAGGATTCGGTGCACTTCTTTATTTTTTGAGTAAAGGATTCATATTCTGGTCGGTGAAGCAACTTTCCTAATAGGGCAGTTGCACCAGCAGCGATCAACTAGGTAATTAGAATGTATACTTCAAATCATTGTGTCTGCACTGAGCAGTCGGTTCAATTTTTCACAATACTAATATTTTTTGCTGCAATTATTGACGAGTCATGTGTACCGTTCATATAAAAATTAATTACTGTAATATGGTGTAGGGAGACGACTGCGAATCAAGCCGGGGACAGCAGTTTGTACTTGATTGCAGCTACTGCAACGACGGAATGAATGTGGTGATTCATAGGTTCTCCTGGGCTCTTGCTGTGTCAAGAGAACGTACTTACTATGACGAAGCGAAAGCTGCTTGATAGCATATACAATTAACAAGCTGTATAGGGTAGGTATCGGTTTGTAGTGTGTTGAGTATTCGCCAATATGTGCAAGTGGCAATTGTGCCAGAGACTAACAGTCCTTGAAATATGCTCTGCCTGTAAGTCGAAAAGTATGACGTCTTTTCAGAAGTATTGCATACGCCATCCAACAGCCGTATTACATAGCTTATGGATTTGTTGTTGTTATCAAAAACTGATTTCCTTTTTTCAGATTCGAATATCAAAGTGACCTTTCGTAAGTTTTACTAAAACTGTCGAACAACATTGTCACATTGTGTTAATATGCATGACAACATTTCACGAGCTGAAGAAAAATTCTAACTTATTTTCTCAGAACGTTAAACACTAGCTTTAGATAATAGCGTATAGTCTGTTGTGCAACAGGAAGATTGCGATGTAGCCATTATACAAAACGCACCCGCGAGTGGCTGTTGTACAGTCAGCGCCGGCCGTTGTGGAGGAGCGGTTCGAGGCGCTACAGTCTGGAGCCGCGGGATCGTTACGGTCGCAGGTTCGAATCCTGCCTCGGGCATGGATGTTTGTGTTGTCCCTAGGTTTGTTGGGTTTAAGTAGTTCTAAGTTCTAGGGGACTGATGACCTCAGCAGTTAAGTCCAATAGTGCTCAGAGCCATTTGAACCATTTTTTTGTAGTCAGCAGTGCTGTTCTGATTTGTCTTCTGTACACGTACGTAAAGACATGGCGCAGTGCTTACGTTCGGGAGGAGCGTGATCAGACTCCTCTACAGTCATCCTGTCCCAAATCAGTCAAGATGTATGGTGGAATGGTTCCTTATAACAGGACGCAACCGATTTCCTTGGTTAATCCGAGCTTGTGCTCCGTCTCTCGTGACCTGGTCGTCAAAAGCTAATCGTCATTCCGTTTTTCGAATGTAATTGTGCTTAACAAACCCCGTGCATATTACACCGTTCTTACAACACAACACAGTTACCGTCACCTGTTTACGGATCAACTTTGCGGAAGATTTCGAGGATTAAAATAAAGCTTCAGCTTTTTAACAGTAGACCGCACTCGATTTCCCAGTGTCGGTTCATTGCCGACAAAGTAATTTCCGCATCATTGACTTCGTCAGAAACCTTTTGCGACGTGACTTCCCATTGTCTTCCCCCAATTAATCGACCTCATATAGGGAATATCAAGACGTTACTAAGTGTTGATGGGCAGGGCTTTATGTACAGTAAATTCTGGTAAGAGCTGTACAGAACTGTCTATATCAGATCAAGAAAGTTGAGCAAAGCTTATATGGCGTTTACGATAATCATACAAGGGATGTATAAAATAAAATTAGCATCGTTTTAATACTGTTTAGGGCCAAGTTCGATATCGAAAAACGCTTTGAATACTCCTGGAGTAGTAGATTACAAATTTCATTGAAGGTCGACGGGATTGTATTACATTTCTTGGCTTTAAAAAAGTAGTATTGTGTAGTTGTCAAAGATGCTGGAGACGTGTACAGGTCCTTAATTGTTTTTCTAGTTTAGAGCACAGTGCTTCGCAAATATTGTGTAGAGCAAGTGGAAAAAGTATTAATTCGTCCTCGTGCCAGTCAAATCAATGTTAGACATTGCAATCGTGTTGGAATGATCGCTACTTTGATGAGAACTGTACCTGTGCTATATATCAAAAAAAGTTACCTGAAATGTCGTCGTACCCCTTACCAGTTCCCTTGGCTTCCAGAGTAATCACAGAATTCGCTGATCACAGCAGTATGACACTAACTGTTACAGAACCTCCACCGTGCTTGAGAGTTGAAAGTGTGCTGCTCCCGTGAAAACACCCTTTGCTATGAATAGTACGTGTCTAGCATATTACATGCTTATATTGGTCGCTATCCAAATATGGTACCTAGTTAAAGAGAGTTTCGGTCTTAGCGCTTGTGTCACGTTTGTATTTAATTTTTTTTAATGCAATTCCCGTCGCACAGTGTATTTTAGTTTTGCATTCTTTGCGTGGCAGTTATCTTAATAAGATGTAACAAACATTCTTAATGGTGCATTTCTCTACGAGTAAGTTTATTTTTCCTTACGCCATTGCCTTCGTTTTGTGTTCTGACAGCACAGTAAACCATATTTGTAGATATTCGTACTATGCCTGCGACTGTTACCGAATGTACTCCAACTGAGCGGTGGGATGGCGGAGGAGGGGGAGGGGGCACCGAAAGTTTCCTCGCTGGAAAACTGAGATGTGACGTCATAGCGCCAGTGCAATCATAGACCTACTGCCAGGTCTGAACACTTAAGAACTGGTGTAGTTCAAGCGGAAGACAAACTAAAATCTCAGTATGTAACGGATAAGTCACAAAACGTGTTTGGAAGTTTGCTTTCTTCTTTATTGCGTTACAATGACGTTGGTAATTTGTGAATGTAGTAACTATTAATTCAGGACCAATATCCACGGCAATAGAAAAGTTTTCCCAGTTCTAGTTCCGTAAAGGTGACTGACTGCACACTTGTTAGTGAAATTGTTTGACAGAGCACATTATAACAGAAACGTTGCAATACTTTAAGAATTAACACACATTTTTAAGAGCGTATTATAGAGTGGTATCTACCATTTGGTACAGTTTGATGGACGGCACTTGATGTCTTAAATCTAATACAATGAAGTCTAAGTAATTTTCTTGTCTCTAGGCAGTCTATGATATCATCCGGGCAGTTATGCCGTGGTCGGTTGATGAATTTTGTCTCAATTTGTAAGCTGATATTTCCGGCCGTGAAAGTCTACAGTCTATGATATCGTCATTATAACTGATGATAGTGACCGCAAAACTCTGGATTGGACTATTAAGCCGCAAATAGCGGTTGCTAACTCGTAATGTAGTCTTGCAGAGAATAGTATTGAGGTAGCTTCAGGTTCTGAGCTGAAGTGTCTAACTGCTGGTTTGGAACTGTCAGTATGTTCGCAGCGCGTAGTGTTTTGTGCCTGTCGGCCGAAGAATTTCCATCCCTGCCAGTACGAGACGGAAGCAATGTAGCCGACGGTTGACAGCTTTCCCTTTGGCGGCTGTTGACACTATCGGTGGTAGAGTGCGATACGCAGGTAGACGTGGCGCGAGTGTAGAAAAACGTCCGTATTTGTAAGCTGCTGCTAGGCACTGAGAGGCACCAGGCGAGTGGTTATGCCTGTGTACTGGCGGGTCTCTGGCATACAACAGTAACACCTGCAGTCTACTTACTAAATCAAATTACAAACACTTCTAAATGAGTTGGCTCTTTCGGAGTACCCACCTGACAGGGGAAATACGGAGCTTCACTAGTCATTTACAGACCTTACGTATTCTGGTTTTGATCAAATTCAAGTAAGTGAAAACTTAGTCAAGCGCGCGAAACAAAATGTTAGGAAAACAAGGGATGTATTATGGGAGTTTCCTTTGTGCAGCCTACCTCTAACAAATAACTTGTCTCAAGCGGCCGGGAACAACGGGAGTACATGTCTCCAGCGGCATAACTTTGCTGCCACCAAGAGTGTGACTTCACGGGAATGCATCCAAAACTAGGACACGGCAGTCACTTGTAGTATTTGTGCTGTTCATAGAGTTCAGGTACATAGTCCACATTGGACTATTGGTTTTTTTTTATAGAATGGTTTTATAAAACTTATTCCCTCTCTGAAACAATCTTAGAGGAATGGACAGCAGACCTTCGATGTTACCATAGCTATGGTACCGACCGAATTAAATTCACCGACGTGAAGTGGATGGATCCAATGCGGATGAACTCTATGAAGATTCAGTGAAACGAATAAATCCTCTGTGAAAGCCATTCATAAATGCTGATTCCATATTGTAATGAATTTGTTGTTACAGTTAATTTAATTCAGTTGTTATGTATCGTATGGGATAAGCCATGGTCCTCTGTGAAATTCGTTCCACGAGTGGTGCTGTTCCTACACATGCCGTGGAAGAATCTCTAGTTGTAGTGATCGAAAATAATAGGAAATAGCGTGTCCGGTCACTTACTCGTGGCGGCCGCGGTGGTCTCGCGGTTTTAGGCGCGCAGTCCGGAACCGTGGGACTGCTACGGTCGCAGGTTCGAATCCTGCCTCGGGCACGGATGTGCGTGATGTCCTTAGGTTAGTTAGGTTTAAGTAGTTCTAAGTTCTAGGGGACTGATGAGCACAGCAGTTGAGTCACATAGTGCTCAGAGCCATTTGAACCACTTACTCGTTAAGCTAAATGCTCGCAATAAGGAGGAATTATTTGAACTCCGATTTCCATAAACTTTAATTAATCATTACTTATTCATAAGTGTGATACTTATCATGTAACTGAGGAAGCTGTAGCTGTAACACACAAATGCAAATACACGTAAGAGGAAGAGCTGTGTATACTTACTTTCCGCTACAACAGTACACTCTATAACGAAATAAATAAGGGGCATATTCCACTTAGAAATTACGTTTGTGGTAGTTGAAACTGCAAAACATCAAACCAGTTCCTTATTATACCTAGTTTATATGACAGCTAAAATGATAATTTTAATTAATATTCGTTACGATTCGAAAGTGTATATTAAAACTAGAAATGTCTGAAATGCTTAGGAAAGTGATCATTGCTATATTTAGGGACGAAAAGCCTGCCTGGCTTTCAGTAACGTTTTGCGGATGAGCGATCGACATCCATTAACGGATTTACCCCCGGAGTACGCTGTTGCCGCGAGTCACATTCAGATTTCATTCGACAACGAAATGCACTCCGGAGTTCAGCCACGGTAGCAGTGATCGACGGCAGCCTAATTTTCTGGAGGCCTGTACCACAGAGGAACGCGTTGGCCCCTGAACTAAGCTAAGAATCGATAAACAAGTAGTAAGTTTACCACATCGTAACGGAGGGAGAATAAGATTTATTACTGCCCTGCGTGCCGCATAAGTAAATTCTTCGTTGCGTCTTGCTGACAGCGGCTGAGCTCTTTATGCTGTTGCAGCCGGCATTCCCCTGGAGCATCTGTTACCTTGCGATAGCGTACGCGAGATGAGCTGTCCCACTGCTGGTTCATTCATGAATTCGGAGCGCGCCAAGCATCTCGCCCAGTGGACGGGCCTGCCATCTATCAGCGATTGCCGCAGTGACGTACAGTGCGCAGCGCTACAGATCCGAGCGGCCAAACATGAAACTACGATGTGGCATTTTTCGACCGACGGAAGTGCCGGTTTCCACTGTCATTAACGGAATATGTGGTGACAATATGCTACTCTTCTTCACAAGCGTAATCACTTGTTAGATTCAGGTGTGTTGCATAGCGTTACCGAACTTGGATTTTTCTCTAGAACTTGTTACTGAGATTATCCATATTATATTCATGAAAACCACACATTTATTTCAAAATATGATTATTGTGAAATGTAGTACCTAACACTGAATACACAGCATTGCATCCCCCGTTCATTAACACACTGCTAAAATCCTGTTTTAGCAATTGCTCTGACATATGAGTAAGGCTGTACAGTGCAATAATTATATATATTACAAGAAATTTGTCTGATTTTGTTATTTCACAACACTACTTCGTGACACCCAGATCGAATTAGTGTGCAAGAACTCTTCAAATAGGCCTACTCTAGAGTTGATCTGTGTGTCTTCTTCTTCTTCTTCTTTAAAGCTGCCCTGATTTAACCACCGGAAAATTATTTTAGTGCCAGTTGTTCAATTCCAAGTGTGATACTTTTTTATTGTAATTATAAAACAAGGGCAAGGATAGTAAAAAGGGAGAAACTAAGCTAGAATCATTAAATGAAATGGTTCAGGTTAAGTACAAATTTCTGGAATTTTCGCTTAATGTTTATTTCCTCCTTTTATCGCTGACTACTCCTTAATGATGTCTGAAATAATGTATCTCTCTCCCTTTAGTGAACACTGGCAGATTGTGATCTTCCCGATGTTTCTCGACATGAGTTATATCAGTTTTCAGTCTGGCTCCCCTCTTCCGAAAGACCCTCGCCCTACCGCCGTGAACGAACGCACGCCTGCAACAGAGTGCAATTAGTATTTTTGTTGCTGAAGTGAACTGCTAAGTGAATGGACTGTCCATGAAGTCGGCTAAGTGCACGTAGGCTAGAGCATGGTTCTATGCTTAAGTAGGGGTGAAATGTGAACTGTAGCTTTACCACCATACATTGCTCTTCCTAGAGCATAGTGAAGTCAAACTATTTTCTCTAACTAATCAATGTATGTGTGCAACTGAACTGCTTCATCAGCGTTAAATCTTTACTGGAAACAGAGCCGAAACTTACTGTATGGCTTTGTGTAACTATACACGTTTCGTCGTCGACGTTTTATGTAATCAACATCATCAATAAATAAATTGCTTTGAGTAAGGCTGTTCTCAACAGGTTTCAAATTACAAGTGATCGCAGAGTCTTGGGATTCAGAGTAAAGCTAGAAAGAAGCTTACACCAGTTCAGCATCTTAAAAATGTGGGTTATACAGACATAGGCAAAAGGAACAGTCCCTTAACAAAGATATTCGAGTGAAGAACTGAAAATGGCGGAGATACGAAGAAAGCAAAAAGAAACTTAATGAGACGAAGTGGCTATTAAAGAGGAGAAACTGTGATATGGTTGTGTTGGAATATCTTGAATTAAACGAAACTATTTGTCAATGTCTTACAGATGATGTGAGAAGATATAAAGAAAACTGGACGAGAGAAAAATGGAAACTGATGAAATAACAAATAAAACAAAAACAAATTCGTTAGGGAGGTATCATATTTAATCGATTAGGTGGCAAATGACACTAACATCATAGATAAAGTTGTACAAGACTCAGAAGTCAGTTTAATGAAATTCTGGAATTAAAGCCAGATGTGGTATATAAAGTCATTAGAAAATGAAGTTTGGGAAGGAGCTGTGGAGATAATGGTATTTAAATGGAAATGATGTAAACTGGAGTAAACGTTACGCGAAAGAAGACAGCTTGCAAAAACTGGGTCAGTGGTGTAACAATTTTTGTTCAAGTAAGGGTTACGCAGCTCTAAACGTATCAGCCGCCTCTCCGTAATGTTGCAAGGTATTCAATAAAGTTATCTCCAACCATATAGATAAAAATACCGGATTTTAATCAGGTAAAAGCAGAAGCAACCTTTAGATGGAGTTTGGCACAGTGAATTATTTGCAAGACATGACCGTACAGTGTGTGTGTCTGGGGGTTAAAAAAGAGAAAAAAAAGTTTACTGACAGCTCTTAAGAAACAAGAAGCTGATTCAACCTGTGTTAGTACACAGATACACACACGCGTCAGTGCTATACCTTCATCCATCTAATGACAAATTCAGAATGGAAAGAGGAGTCTCGTAAGTTTCCACAGTCTTGAACGGAGAAAACGGAAGGCAAATATCTCTGGATCACCTTCGTTTTGCATATGGCATTGCACTGTTCGTCTCGTCAGCTGCTGATGGTAAAACTGAATAGAGTGAGTTTCAAAACAAGCTTGACAGTTGGTTACAATAAAGCCTTAAATTATACCCAAGCAATACAGCGAGTGAAAATGGCTTGGAATGGTCCTGGTAAACTAAATACTGTTTTGAAAGCTAAGATTCCGATTTGTCTGAACACGAAAGTTTACGATAATTGTGCATTATCAGTTCTAACTTGAGGTCTCTGAGACATGGACTTCTAATAAGAACGCCATTCAAAATCTGAGCTTTGTTCAGTAAACAGTGGTGAGATGCATTCTGGGAATTAGTAACAAAGAGAAACAAATGGATTACGAAAAACACTGGAGTGAAAGGCGTGAAAGATGAAGGGGAATTATAAAACTTGCAGGAGCGGCGTGGATGTGTAATGCACGGAAAAGGCTATAAGAGGCTTTCAGTTAGCAGATGGCATTGTTGACAGATGCATTACTATGCCGTTGTAGGGGAGGGTTTACCAGTACTGCAGAAGATTTTATTTTCTAAAGGTTTACATGTTAGTCTCTTTATGCTGAGGCATAGTCGCGTTCCATTGCGTGGAGTATTGAAAAATCTTACGACATTGTGTGTCTACCATAACCAGAAACCGAGTGATAGGATGTACTTTCTTCCTTAACAGAATACGTCGGCTTCGTAACAGGCGGCATACTGGTTCAGACACTGGATGTGCTCTCGGGAGAGGTGATGCGCAGAATCTCGTCTGATTGTCAAGATTTAATTATCTGTGGCGTCTAAGTAACTTCAATAGTTTCTTTGAAATGGAGACGGGATATTACCTTCCTCATCAGTATCAAATCGGAGCATTTTTCAGTCCCTGATGACCACATTTTCGTCGGAAATTTAAAAGTGAGTCTTTGTTGCTTCCTTAGGAATGAAACTATCATCCGATTAACCCCTCACTAAACTGCCAAATGGCAGAACGGGAATTCTACGAACGATGGTTAAAGTGTGTGTGTGTGCAGCTGGAGATAATCTCAGTTTTTCTGTGTGACTGGCGGAGTAGTCTTCGGGACACGCTTCTAAAGGGAAATATATGTACTGGTGACACTGCTTCCACCTAACAGACTTAAGTAGCAGACTAATCTCAATAAAATTACACTATTGCGCTGGCGAATGTCTGTCTCTGGGCTCCAAAATGGTTACTGGCGTTTAGGAAATATTCCGATTATATTGCACTGTGTTCCTAATGCTCGTTGTTGTATTTCTGTGTTGCGAATTTAAGAAACGTCGTTAATTCTGATTTATTTGAATTTGTCGGATAATGTGTAGACCTTTTGCCACTTTCATACTTCACTGCAGAATGGGAGAAGCCTAGGTCTGGTTAGAACACCTTCCAACCATTTCTACCACAGGTGTAGAAGTAATTAGTCTATTAAATTTTGCTTTCACATCCAGAAAATAATAATCTTTCCAAACAGAATTTTTTATATTATTATTTTGATCATAAAATCGAATCAATGTTTCAGAAAATCTCTGTTCATCAACGACTGGATGACGCTAATACTGTAAGCCAAAGTATTCCTAGCGTACAGAAGTCTCTCGCGTTTCACCCAGTACGTAACTGACATGTATAAATATTAATGATATTACAAGAACCACTGTTAACCGAAGTAAAGTTCATGTGTATCTGTGTCTCATGTAATATAACAAAGTATTCCATTAAATTGTTAATTGCGTATTGATGAACAATAAAAACATTTAATCAGTAACCAAATTTGCTAAGGTTGCGAGTTCCAGTTTATTTGTAATTTTATGTGATCTGAAATAGTGCACACTTTGTTAAAATATTCCAGTCAATATGTAGACGTGCGTACATACATTTCATTACATAATCAAAACCTGTAAACTGCAATTGTAACTGTCAAGTTCGCAACACATTTCTTCCGTGTTTGCATACAAAAGAACAATATCAGAATTGAGTCCGCCTTGATTCAAAACACCTTGCTATTTTTTTCTTATTTATTTCCCAAACTATTTTCGGCAACAGATATCACCATCAGCAGTGTTTTTTAATCTTATTTATTGTATGTTACAGCATTTTTTTAAGAATTATTGTCGCTGTTTGTAACATATTTTCTGTGCTTTTTTCTGTTACCGTTTTTCCTCGGCGTACATCATGTCATCTGCAAGTTAGTTGGACGGCATGTAGCTGATTTTATACACAGAAAAACAAAACTTTCGCACTTTGTTTATGATCAAGAACATTACGCCATCTTGCTGTTCGCGTCTGTCGAGCACAGTACATCTCTTTCTGTACACATCGTTAAAATATTCCCATTCACAAATTGCTAACTGCGTCGACACCCTTTCTTGGTGGAACATAATTCTATGAGTAAATCCGAAAAATTGCATTTGGGGTACAACTAATTAGGTAGCGTCACGAGATAGCCTGATTCACCGCCGAAGGGGCATAAATCTCGGGGTCTTAAAAGAGGATCCATCAGATTAGTAGTGGCAGACATGACAATCCATATTATCGCATGGGAGATGGGTGGGAGGGATGATTAATTTCCAGTTCCTCAAAGAAATGTGAATGTTCTCACACTAGAAATGCAAATATTTCTCTTTTTAAGCTAAGATAAGATATGCGTTTCTTTGAGAACATCAGCTGCAGTAACCATGATTTGCGGTATATGTCTGTCCGTGTGTACCACTGTAATGTCGGTAGTGAGACGTGCAACTCGTCTGCTCGCTTTCGCATTAGCATTTTCGATTTCCATTTCCAAACAGAATCTCCTCACAACGTCATTGTCATAGGGTGGTCGGTGTAGACATGTTACATTTAATGTAGAAATAATATTTTACCTCTCAATGTTTTCACAGTTTGTGGTCGTTTAAGATCTCTGGACTCTGACTGCGATCGATTGCTCCAGGTTGTAACGATATTTATCGAAACAGTTTCACGGAACAGTAACACTTTCAACAAGAAAAAGGTTTGAATATGAAATTAGTGCAGAGATAGTGAGGGAGAGAATGTAGAAACAGAGGCGAGCGTCGATAAAACGTCCTGTGATCACGCTACTCGTTGTTCGCTGTCAGTGGGGGCGAAGAGCACGGGGAATGGAAGCCGCAGCGTGCGCATGCGCAAACGGTCCGCCCAAATCATTGTTTAGTTTGGTAGGTGAGCCATTGCTGATATGCCTGCAAGCTGCCTGGCGTGTCTCCCCGCGGCGCGTTCTGCAGATGATGGACGGCGCGCAACGCCGCCCAGCAACCCCAAATAGGACACGTTATCCATTCCAGAGTCTTCTCGAGAACGAACACCGCCTCCATTTCATGTCACCTGAAAAACTAATGTCACAAACGGATGTAGCTTTTCTCCATTTACTTTTGTTTAGAGGCGTACCAGATGACATGAAGTCCCACGTTACAGATGCAGCCACATCCGAAATTCGAGAACTGACAAATTTATGAGTACATGCAGCTGGGCTTGGAAGCATACGGTGCTCGTAGCTGGTCGGTTTATAACACTCCTGTCTGCTACTACTATACCATAACCTCAAAGCCTAAGGCAGTTTGTATAAAGAAATTATTCTTATTCTAGTAATTATAGTTTGAAGAAGCAGAGCAGTGTTACCCTCTGAGAGGAAATTTGTTATATTGTCCGCGTTGTACCTAACGGAGGTGGCTTATCGGAAGTGAAAGAATTATAATTATTCTAACTGTAACAAATAATGTTTTACCTAGCTACGCCGTTTAAAGAATAATGAAAACGGTCGCCAGCCTAATTAGGCAAGAGAATGATTAACATTCTTGTTTAAGAAAATAGGTATGAGTAACTTCAACGGACTAACACAACTTATATTTTGCCACACGCGAGTGCAGTGAACTCTGGCACCTGCATATGTTCACGGTTAAGATTGGAAGCTGACAGAGCAGAACAGACTATTTGCATAAATATAACAGATAACATTACACACCATTACTTTTCACACATTTTCCTAGCTGGCGTAAAATCGTAAATGTAGTTCACTGCAAATTTATGAGCTGATCACAGGTTAAGTCCCTCTCAACTAACTACTTCTCTATTAAGAATAAAGGTTAAATCAATTCAGTTACTTCTATAGACAAACTGTGGATCCTGTTATACGGTTAATATGCACTTCCAATACACAAGAGAGACAAACACTTAGCAAGCATGAGGATATAACTTTCCATAAATGCAGTTCACGGCTTTTACTATAGTGACAGACAACGTTGACAAATGTACAAGAAACTGACTCACTTTTTAAAATTTACTATAGGCAGCACTGATTATTAACTAAGCAAAACTTTATAAGCCTCAGTTTTAAGAACTTTAAGTCTTTAAAAGAGACAGCAAATTGTCTTTATTACCACAGCCTTCTATTTTCAAGTAAATGATTAAATAGGTGACTTTAAAACTTCACAAAACTACATTTACTACCTCCTACAATTTCACTAAATCCACAATAAATCTGAATATTCCCTTCTTACCAAAGATTGAGGCTTTCAATCTTTCCACAAACTAGGACACTCGGTAATCATAGTTCAAATGGAGAGGAACCTGAGAGGTGTTGTGATAGGGGGAAAAAATCAAGGTAGGTACATAAATTCAGTTATAAGTTACCTTATATTTGTGCACACTAAAACATCCAATGAACTGATCCCTCACTGTACATTGTTATAGTGCTCCATTATAGTGATTGCGCAATGTGGTGGCGATTGCATGTTGGTAGGTGGAATTGCAGGTAGAATTGAAGGACTCCGTCATTTCTTGGTGGCAATAATGGATACCAATTCCAGAATCGTTTCAGCTATTTATCCATCCATCCGAGGCATTGGAAAGTGGCAGAAAAAGCCTCTCTCGGAACCAGCACAATATACAACTTTTACATGGCAGTGCACAGTTTGGTAGCCCGTCCCCGACTGTCTCTTGTTCCACCTTTTCTATCTAGGCCAACCACAACTTGCGCGCGCTATTAAGTTCCGTTCCCGAGGGGAACCATACTATCATACAGGATAACTAAGATCCCTAAGTGAGGATCAGCAGTTTAGTTAACAGTAACCAAACGCATTAAATAAAACAGAACATTTGCACATATTAATATTTCTACAAAAAATTATTCACACAGAAATTACAATTATATACAGTAAGTTTTGTTCCCTCCAAATGGGACACAGAATTTGACAGATATACGTCATTGCGTAGAATCAAAGCACCACATCAAAGTTTTAACAAAGAAAGGAGTATACAATTTTATGTTATCGATTCAAACACATTTACAGATACTCAATGTTATTACATTAAACCAAAGCAAAAGGCAAAATAAAACCGTACAGCATTAGAGCTATGGTGTTACAGGTTGTAGGGTAAACCTACCTAGGTCCGTGACGTACTTTATTTCGTGATAGCAGACACCATCTGTGTCCGTAAGTAATGTTGGTCTTCTACACACAGTTCCAATCGTCGTCAGCAAATGGCAGGAATATCTTCACACGGAAAAAACTCTCTGATGGGGAATGAATGCTGTGTGTGGAACAGGTAATTTATTGTTTGTTGTGCGGGGAGAAATTAGTTATTTGCTGCGCTGATTCTGTAAAACAAGATCATTAAGACAACTTGCGCAAGTAATTATTTTGTTTATTTCGTCATTTTGGCTTTGGGTTACGAGGACGATACAGCCAACAACGATTATACATCGCTAAAGAAACATGTTTGCAAAAAAGCAGAATAGCACAAAATTACGAAGTTAACGTATAAACACACCCTGAAAGTAAAATAAAAACGCAATTAGACAAACACTAGAGAGCCGATGGGAGTGATGACATTTACATTGGAGCAGAATTGCGAACAGTACTATGCCGCAACATTATGAAAACATACATATGCTGTATAGAAAAGACAAAACATTAAAGGACAAACACCGTACGTCATTCAATGAGTACAACAATAGCTGAAGAACGGAACTACAAATAACATCATATAACAAAGTGAGAATTGTAGTACAGACATATGTACTTAAAATAAAATAAAAACCCAAAATGACAAACACAGTAAAACCAATGGTACGTACAATAGTGCCAGTAGAATAGTGGCATAAGAGAGCAATAATGAAAATGTAATTTACAAGTAGAGGTCTGTACGTGAGTTGAAATACAAAATTATGCACACGATTGCGAACCGGCCTGATGCCACGTGGAAATGAAGACCTCGCAACTCGTAAATTAGATGCCGGTGGCTTTCAAATAGTCTGTGAGTAATTTATACTTATATTTATCAAAACGGTGGAGTGAAACAGGAACACAGGTAGGGGGAGGGGTAACCCTCGCAACCAATTTATTATACAAATATGATTGTGCAGTGGTGTACTTGGAACATGCCAATATGATGTGGTGAAGATCCGCTACTGCTGTTGTGTCCTTATCACAGTGCCCAGACGTGATAATCTACGATCGATATAGGTGCGCAGGTCAGTACCCGTGTCCCAACCCCATGCGAATGATAGTCGCATGACGTCCACGAAGCTGCACCAAGGCAAACCATGGTCGAAAAGAGATGTTTGCTTGTATGGCAGCCAGGTGGCCGCCCGTAGTGCTCAGAGACATGCCATTCACAGTTCCAAGCGTGATAAGCAGCATTACGTATCGTCGATTTGAAATCCGTGTAAGGGATCGGCGTTGGGCGTAACTGGCTTTCTATAATGCTCCTCGTGGGAAGGCAGTCAACAGTTTCATTATGAAGAATGCCATGATGTCCCTTATCCAGAGGAACTGAACTGCAATGCCCAAGGTCTGCGCGTCTCTTATAGCCGCCAAGATGTCCAGAACATGTCTATTGGTCTGTTTATCAAACACGAAATGTTGCAATTTTTGCAGCACACTTTTGAGAGTCCGTAAGTATCAAAACGAACCTGAATGTCCGGATACCATAACGAATAGCTTTCCTGATGGCCAGTAGCTCCGCCGTGTACATGAAGATGCAGATGGAAGCACAAACGTTAGGTAGGACCCACTAGAAGGCCAAAAGGAGGCGTATCCCCGCCGCCGATTTAGAACCGTCCGTATAGATAGGAGCGTACTACGGCCATTGTATGCTGATAAAATATTCCAAGTCGCGAGTGATGTTGATCTCCGTTCGGAAGTCGGACGACAGATATGCCACTGGTCCTGGAGTGAAGAATAGACTAAATGAAAAACGAAAGCAGGGGAGTTTTGTGTCCTGCAGAACGAGTGGAAAGAGAGAGCGCCATTTTCGTAGCTGCGAACTTGCAAAAGACATCTGGTCAGTCGTCGTCCATGAGGTGCTGTGTGAGTCTACAAAATCGCGCTACCGCCTTAAGAAAGGCACAATCAGATATCGAAGTTCGACTGAGGAGAAAAATATCAGACATCTGCCGACGCTTCCATTATCAGGGCTGCGAGGACAAGACGAATCACTCTGTAATGTATGACATCAAGCTTGCGCGAAGTTGATTGCGTTGTAGTGCCGTAGGCAATGCTATCATCATCTAAAGAAAGGACGGATCAAAACCTTATACAGAGTCAAAAGCTTCATCGGTTCCGGTCCGCAGCATACTCGGGCAAGCATACGCAAGATATTCACAGTTTATCCACCTTGTCAATGACGTACTCAACACGTCGCGTCGAAGTGAGTTGGCTATCGAAGTAGACGCCAAGGAGCTTAGCATGTGCCCAACAGGAAATGCGGTATATTATCTCCATCTCCATCTACGTGATTACTCTGCTATTCACAATAAAGTGACTGGCAGAGGGTTCAATAAGCAACCTTTAAGCTGTCTCTCTATCGTTCTACTCTCGGGAAAAACGAGCACTTAAATTAGCCTGTGCTATCCCTGATTTCTCTTATTTTGCCGTTATGATCATTCCTCCCTATGTAGATGGGTGACAAACAATGTTTTCGCAATCGGAGGAGAAAACTGGTGATTGAAATTTCATCAGAAGATCCCGTCGCAACGAAAAAAGCCCTTGTTTTAATGATTGGCACTCCAATTCATGTATCATGTCTGTGCCACTGTCTCCCCTACTTCGCGATAATACAAAACGAACTGCCCTTCTTTGTACTTTTTCAATGTCATCTGTAAGTCCCATCTGTTGCGAATCCCACACCGCACATAAATATTCCAGAATAGGGCGGACAAGCGTGGTGTAATAAGTCTCTTTATTAGACCTGTTGCACCTTCTGAGTGTTCTGCCAACTACCCACAACATTATATATGTGATCGTTCCAGTTTAGGATATTTGTAATTGTAATCCTTAAGTATTTATTTGAATTTACAGCCTTCAGATTTGTGTAACTTATCCCGTAATCGAAATTTAGTGAATTTCTTTTAGTATTCATGTGAATAACTTGACACTTTCCTTTATTCAGGGTCACTTACCACTTTTCGCACCATACGCATATCTTATCTAAATCATTTTGCAATTCTTTTTGGTCATCTGATGACTTTACAAGACGGTAAATGACGGCATCATCTGGAAACAATCTAAGACGGCTACTCAGATTGTCTCCTATGTCGTTAATATAGATCAGGAACAATAGAGGGCCTATAACACTTCCCTGGGCCTCGGGCATGGATGTGTGTGATGTCCTTAGGTTAGTTAGGTTTAACTAGTTCTAAGTTCTAGGGGACTAATGACCTCAGAAGTTGAGTCCCATAGTGCTCAGAGCCATTTGAACTTCCCTGGCTAATGCCGGATATTATTTGTTTTAATCGATGACTTTCCGTCTATTACTACGATTTGTGACCTTTCTGAAAGGAAATCACGAATCCAGTCGCACAACTGAGGCGATATTCCATTAGGCATGCAGTTTGGTTAGAAGACGCTTGTGAGGAACGATGTCGAAAGCCTTCTGGAAATCTAAAAATATGGAATCAATTTGACATCCCCTGTTGATAGCAGTCATTACTTCATGAGTATCAAGATCTAGTTGTGGTTCGCAAGAACGATATTTTTCTGAATCCGTGCTGACTACGTGTCAATAAATAGTTTTCTTCGAGGTAATTCATAATGTTCGAACACTGTGGATGTTGCAAAACCGTACTGCAAATCGACGTTAGTGATATGGGCCTGTAATTCAACGGATCACTCCTATTTCCGTTTTTGGGTTTTGGTGTGACTTGACTTCACCGTTGTTATCGCGCAGTGAAGGTATTGATCGCGTCTTGCCACTGGTGTGCTTTATGTACGACCAGAATCTCTTTGGGTTTTCTGCCAGATGTCGAGACAGAGTTTCGTTGTGGAAATTATTGAAAGCATCTCTCATTGAAGTACGCGCTATATTTCGAACATCTGCAAAACTTTGCCAGTCTTGTGGATTTTGCGTTCTTTTAAACTTGGCGTGCTTTTTTCTCTGCTTCTGCAACAGCGATCTGACCCGTTTTGCGTACCATGGGGGATCACTACCATCACTTATTAATTAGTGTGGTAAATATCTCTCAATTGCCGTCGATACTATCTCGTTAAAATCATTCCACATATTTTCTACGCTTACATGATCATATAGGAAGGCGTGGCAACTGTATCTTAAAAAGGCGTTAAGAGAATTTTTATCTGCTTTTTTAAATAGATATACTTTGCGTTTCTTTTTTATGGTTGTGGGTGTTACGGTATTCAGCCTAGGAGTTACTGCCTTGTGGTCCCTAATCCCTGTATTTGTCACGATGCTCACTATTTGTCCAGGATTATTTGTTGCTAAGAGGTCAAGTATGCTTTCACAACTATTAACGCTTCGAGTGGGCTCATGAACTAATTGTTCAACATAATTTTCTGAGAAAGCATTCAGTACAATTTCGGATGACGTTTTATGTGTGCCGCCGGCTTTAAACGTATAATGTTTCCAGCATATCAAGGGTAGATTAAAGTCACCACCGGCGGTAATTGTATGAGTGAGGTACCTGTTTTGAAATGAGACTGAAGTTCTCTTTGAACTGTTCAGCAACTATATCTTCTGAGTCAGGGGTCGGTAAAACGACTGAATTAATAGTTTAGTCCGATTATCAAGTATAACCTCTACCCATACTATTTCGCAGGAACCGTCTACTTCAATTTCACTACAAGGTAAACTACTGCTGACAGCAATAAATAATACACCACCAATTGTATTCAATCTATCCTTTCTGAACACTGTTACATAGCTAGAAAAAATTTCTGCTGAACTTATTTCCGGCTTTAGCCAGCTTTCTGTACCTATAACTATTTGAGCTTCAGTGCTTGCTATTACGGCTTGGAGCTCTGATTCTTTCCCAACACAGATACGACAATGTACAATTACAATACAGATCATTTCTACAACTAACCTACTGTGTTTTACATGCCCTCTTTTAGACGGGCACCCTTTCTGTGGTTCCCTGAGGCCCTCTAACCTAAAAAGCCGCTCATTCCGTCCACACAGCCCCCGCTACCCGTGTAGCCTCTTCCTGTCTGTATTGGACTCCTGACCTATTAAGCAGAACCTGGAAACCCACCGCCCGATGGCGCAAGTCAAGGAATCTGCAGCCTACCCGTCACAGAACCGCCTGAGCCTCTGATTCAGACCCTTCACTTGGCTCTGCACCAAAGGACCACAGTCGGTTCTATCGATGATGCTGCAGATGATGAGCTCCTCCTTAATCTCGCAAGCAATACTGGCAGTCTTTACCATTTCCGGTAGCCGCCCAAAACCAGAGAGAATCTCCTCCGATCCAAAGCGACATACGTTATTGGGACCGACATTAGCCACCACCTGCAGTTGGCTGCATCCTGCACTGTTCATGGCATCCGGAAGCAGCCTTTCCACATCTGGAATGACTCCCTCCGGTATGCACACTGGCTTCCCCTCCTTGGCAGGCATGTTCCTAAGGGCCCCTATTACGTGCCTAACGTTGGAGCTCCCAACTACCAGCAAACACACCCTCTGTGAATGCCCAGACCTTGTGGGCCGAGAACCTTCCTCTGGAGCAGGGTGGACGACTGCATCCAGCTCAGAAACATCGTCAGCCACAGATAACGCCCGAAACAGTGGTGGTCCTACGATCGGCCCCTCGGAAAGTTTTCGCTGTCTGTCAGACTTTGGAATGATCTCCCACTCGACCACGGGTGAGGGGTCAACCTCAGTGCAGGCAGCGCCCGGGGCGGCTACAGCAGTGGACCGAACGGGGGACACGGACGTGCTCGACGTCTCTCGCATCCCCGCGTCCGACCCCCCACAGTGATGCTCCTTGGGACCAGCCGCAAGTTGCGTGACGGAAGCCAACGCAACCTGGAGCTGTGAACGAAGGGTCGCCAACTCAGCTCGCACTGTACACAGGAATCACAGTTGCTATCCATTACTGCAGTCGCTCCCGTTTGAAGCTCGTGAAAACATACAATAAACGAACGGTGTACCCACCTTCTTAGCAGCAGGAACACGAGGTGCTCTGTCACTGACAGTCTATCCGTCTATAACATTCAAACAACTGTTATGCCTTCATTGAATGAGTAAGCACATGTTCCAATGGAGCAGCCCTATTGAAATCGAAAATTGATATTGGCAAACTATACAAAAGCTGCACTTAATTGTCGCTTTGGCCTGGGAGACCATATTCTGCTCCTGGCTTTCCAGGTCCGTCCTCCTGTTCTCCAAAACTACACACAAGATTTAAACACATGACGTCCTAAAAGCGTTTGTAAGGAGAAACACTGTCTGATAGTTAATGATATGTATGGAGTCACACTTCTTATTGTGTATCCTAAGAATAGCGAACTTGAGTACTCGTCATTCTACACGTCTAGCAGAGTGAGGTCGGGGTTCGAGCAGTCAAGACGTTAAAGTTCGATTTTTAGTCCTAAGTTTTTTTACTCGATAATTTTTAGCTGTGTCTGATAACATTCTAATAATCAGAATATTTTTCTTTGCCTTTTTTGTGCGAATAAAATACTGATAATAAAATACTATATGTGTGATTAATAAAAAAATAGATATAAATAACGTATTGACAGTTGTTTTCATTGTGATACATAACGAGCTACTATAGGATTTCTGTAGATGCTGATGCTCAGCCGAAGTGCACCGTGAAAGTGATACATTTCTAGGTCGGGCGTATAACGTTTACTTTTTCCGACAGGTAAAGATTTTCATCGCGCTAATTTAATATCATGCGACATCATAGCAAAGCAGAGAATTCAAAGACAGGGCGGATACTATCAAAATTCATGTGTTGGCCCATAACCATTTGTCCTCGCCTGTCTTTCAAGATATGTTTTTATACGCTAGGTATGCCTGCAAATTGATATATGATAGATTTGTTAGTAGCAATGCGAATGAGATATGTTTTGGAATGATGTACTCGAAAGCATTTCAGCGCGACGAGATTGCGCAGATGTGCCGAGCATGGTGTGAAAAATATTTATATTCTGCATGTTTCTATGATACGTTTCACTCCACCGATTGGGAGAACGCACACGAATAGACGATCAGTTAGGATTACAAAATGGTTTATTTTTTAAAAAAGACAAAGAAAAGTATTCTGACTATCGCAATATTATCAGACACACAGAAAAACTATCTAATGGAAAAAAGCACGCGACCGAGAATCGAATTGGGACCACCGAGTTGGTAGTTTAATCGTCGTGACCGCTGGACCGCCGATCTCGCTCTGCTAGACGCGTAGCCTGACGGGTACCAAAGTTACAGTATCAAAACACAAAAACCTTAACAACTCTAACATTATTAACTTCTGACCATCTCGTGTTAGACTGCCTAAAAACAAGAATTTTATAATATATCTATGTATAGCATTGCTAATACGATTTTCTGTCATCGCCTTTCACCTGGATTTCTCAAATGCACCGACATGCAGGCAAGGGATTACTGTGGCATTCGTGTCTTTCCGACGTGCGTTTCGGTAAATGCGGCAACACGAACTGTGGCGACGTTATTACTAAATGCGTCCAAACAGGACCAATTTGCTGTTGTTCTTTTCTTGGCTGCCGTAGGACAAGTACCGATAGTCATCCATCGGAGAATGAAGAATGTGTGGGGCAGAATATCTGTCAGAAACCACCCCTTTTGAAATGGTGCGCCAAGGGGTGCTGCTGTTTCATAATGACGCACGTTCCCAGATCACAAATGTCGTAACGTAGAAGTTACACCACCTCAAATGGGAGACGCTCGAGCACCCGCCCTACAGTCCTGATATCTCCTCATGCAATTATCATTCCTTCGGTTCCTTAAAAAGGTCCGTGAAGGGTTGACGATTTCTGTCGGACGAGGATGTGCAATAGGCAGTTATGGACTTCTTCACGCAGCGGGACACGGTGTCTTACCAAATGGGTGTCTTCAACCTGGTGCGTCGGTGGGATGATTGTCTCGATGCCCATGGTGATATTGCCTGATTGGCATACTGATTCTGACTCGTACGGACTTCCAACCGAAACTTATTGATCACTGCATGTATTAATTGTGCAAAATAAATCGGGTTCACCGACGTACATCCAGGAGACATGAAAAATATTCTGTACTGTCCTCTAATGAATCTTAAATACACAGTTATGGAACTCTGTGACAACCTACCCACTTCAATAAAATGCCAGATATACAGAAGAAGAGTTTCTGAAAGGAAGACCTAAGCTCTTTCTCATTAACAGTTGCTTCTAGACTCTAGAATACATAGATATACAAATATATAAGTGTATGCAGTCTTCATTCACTTGACACGCTCCACAGCTTAACGTTTACATACAGCCAGATGCGTAAAGGCAGCCTGTCAGTGCTCTTCTCCGAGCTGCTTTATGCCGCAGAATTGGTCATTTCAATTAAAAAAGGTAATTGAGACGTATACTATATTTAGAATGGCTCCTAAAATAAACTATTGTAAATGCTCATTATTATTATTATTATTATTATTATTTGTTAGTTATGACTCATGTTAGAAATTTACAGCAGTCCATAATAAATTTTCAGCAGTTCTCAATAGAGTTACAGCATTTCGCGTTCAATTTTAAACCGTTCACAGTAATTTTTTTCTAAATTCTCTCTGAGCTTCAGTGTAGTTTTGTGTTCTCAGGGAAACATACTTCTTTGGTTGCTTTATTGCGTCTCTAAGTTTCTTTAACGTGGGGAGTGGTGTCCAAGGCGCTACACAGCAGTTTATCGTATCGTGCGTAAGCACCTTTGTTTTTTATTTATTTATTAGATATTTTTTTTACATTCGTCTCTTCATCGAAACACCCAAAAGTAACTTAACAGTTTTATATCTATATATCTTGCCGACCAGATAATGTCAATAAGTGGGACGGACTCAGTGGTGATGAAAACGCCATTGAGATATAGCTTCGCACGTGCGATAGAATGTGGAGTGGCTTCATCGTGCTGGAAGTAAATTGCATTCCATATACCTAACGGGACGTTCTCTGGTTATTCATCGTAAAAGGGACAAGTAATTTTGTTCTTCAGAATAATGGGACCCATGAAGGTAACAAAGATAATGCTGCACCACATGTTGATAGAGAAAGGAATTTTGCAATTTGTTGTCATGATAGTAAGTGGATTGTCCTGCGACCATATATGGTTCTCACGCGTGTAAAAGCAGTTGCAGAAATTTCGCTCCTTTGCACTTGCAATAAAAAAAATGGCTCTGAGCACCATGGGACTTAACATCTGAGACCATCAGTCCCCTAGAACTTAGAACTACTTAAACCTAACTAACCTAAGGACATCACACACATCCATGCCCGAGGCAGGATTCGAACCTGCGATTGTAGCAGTCGCGCGGTTCCGGACTGAAGCGCCTAGAACCTCTCGGCTACCGCGACCGGCCACTTGCAATCATTGACAACTGTACAGTCGTAACAAATAAGTCTGCTGTGAATTGAACGCCGCGGGTTTCGTGGCGGGAAAGTTATTCAGAGTGTACACGTTTGGGGCAAATATGGTAGATGGGTGCTACTGGCCAAGAAGAGATTACATGTGTTCCATCTTTGAATCAGTTCGATCTAAATTGCAACTTCATAAATTTATACTTTCTTAGTGTAAATGCCCATTTCTGTCATCTCTTTAATTGTCGTCGTGCTCTCCTGGGTCACACCATACGCCTACTTCGCCAAGGTGCAAATCTGGACATCTGCTACTGTATCTCGCAGACGGAAAGGCGTCTAGGCCAATGGTTAAGGCACTGGACTCGCCTTCGGGAGGAGCGGACTTCAAATCCCCTTTCGGCCAATCAAGATTTAAGTTTTCCGTGTTTCCCTCAAACAAGTTCAAGCGAATGCCGTATTGATTCCTGTGAACTGGACAAGACCGATTTCCGTCGCCATCCTGGTGCAATCTGAGATTTTGCTCCGTCTCTAACGGCATCGCTTTGCATTTGGTGTTAACCACTAATTTTCCTTCTTTCCAAGTGAGTCGGTGAACTATTCATTCGTGTGTGAACTATAGGAGGAATAGTTTCAATGAGATTATAGAGCTGGTAATGGGTCGTGGTCGACTGATCGTTAAGCCCTGGACTACTTAATGTTCCTTGTGTTAGAAAATATCTGATTACACAATATCATTCTCATTTTCTGCCATGTATTGTAGAGCGGGGATGTGTGGTTAGATGGTGCAGCATCATGAAGCCGCTGGGCACGGGACTGGCATCAAGAGGGGGAAGGTCCATTGTTTAGAGATTGTTTCCCTAGAGTTAAAGTAAGCAAAGCGAGAGGGCGTAGCGATCATTCTGCTGCTGCGGTGAAGGTGGTTGCTGCACCAAAAAAAGAGAGCTTTGTGTTTGCTGGAGCTGATCAGCAGTCACGCTAGAGTAGATTAGCAGTCACTAGCATTGTACATACGAAACAAAATTAGAATTTCCTGACATTCTTCAAGGATAAAGAAGTTATGGTGCAAGTTCGATTTCACTGTACACTACGCTCCAGAGACGATAAAGGAATAAAACAATCCGCCCTCGTTTGGTAGTGAACTAGCTGAGTTCCCGAAGTTGCCCGGGCATGTATTTATTCCATTTCTATTAGTCCATAACCACCTCCCTCTCTCTCTCTCTCTCTCTCTCTCTCTCTCTCTCTCTCTCTCTCTCTCTCCCTCCCTCCCTCCCTCCCTCCCTCCCTCCCTCCCCCCCCTCTCCCTCTCCCTCTCCCTGTGTGTGTGTGTGTGTGTGTGTGTGTGTGTGTGTGTGTGTTTCCTCAGACCACGGCAGTGTGCACTTCCTTTTCCATCCTCTCCCTGTCCACCTCCTCTACCCCCTACACCCCTCTTTCTGTCCATCTCCCTATCCCCCATCTCTCAGTGTGTCTCCTCCTCCTTCCTTTCTCTGTCCATCTCTTACTCCCCTCTTCTCTCTACAAGTTATCACGCTCACCTCAATAAGAGTTTCCTGGTTGTTTCCCCCCACAATATTTCTTCCCAGATAGTAAGAAAGATGTGTACCAAGTCTGACTGAAATTGATAAAGGGGTTTTGTAGCTTTTTACCCCGCGGCTTACTCGCTTACACACGTCTCTCAAATATTTCACACACACATTCAATGTATTTCACACACATTTATACACACATTTCACCTGTAACTCTAGCAAATTTCGTCCTGCAATTTGGTTTTCATGCAGCACCATGTTTCTGACATCGTATTTCGTGAACTACTTGTAGTACAGTGATATCATTTTGCAGGCACATTCAGTGATATATGCAAATACCGTCTGAAAAATGTGTCGCGAATACAGTTAGTAGTAAAGAAGTTATAAATTAAAACGTATTGCCTGCATAAACAGCTATAACACAGTAAGCGATAAACGTTTTTCCTTGTCACATTTTGTGGGGGTTGTTAGCGAGAAAAAGTCTAACAATGGTTTAAAATTATGTGTAAAGTTTGTTGGAAGTCACTAAATACTCTCATATCAAATACTGGATGAATTAAGTCCGTGTATTCGCACTTCTTGGGCTACACGTCTTTTTCACACCCCTTTTATAGATCGGTGGTTCTTGCCCTACAGCGATTCTTTCCAGACAACAACTGATATGTGTAGAAAGTTCGGTTGAGATCGGTCTGGTACTTAAGGAGGAGATGTGGAACATACATATATACTTTTTTGTAATACACTGAGGTGGCAACAAGTCATGGGATACCTCCAAATATCCTGTTCTACCTCCTTTTGCCAGTCGTAGTGCAGTAGCTCGACGTGGCATGGACTCAACAAGTTGTTGGAAGTCCCCTGCAGAAAAATTGAGCCGCGCTTCCTCTCTACCTGTCCATAATTGCGGAAATGTTACTGGTATAGGATATTGTGCACGAACTAACCTTTCGATTATTTTCTATAAATATTCGATGGGATTCAAGTGGAGCAATGTGGGTCGCCAAATCATTCGCTCGAATATTCCAGAATGTACTTACAACCGGTCGCCAGCAACTGTGGCCTAGTGACATGTTTGGGAACATGAAGTGCTGCAAATGGTCTCCAAGTAGCCGAAGATAACCTTTTCCAGCCAATTAATGCCCCAGTAGAACCAGAGGACCCAGTCCACTCTATGTATACACAGGTCACACCGCAGTGGAGCCGCCACCAGCTTGCTCAGTGTTGACGACTTGGGTCCTTGGTTCGTGAGGTCTGCACCGCATTCGAACCCTGCCATCAGCTCTTACCAACAAATCGGGGCGCATCTGACCCTGCTACAGTTTCCAATCCTGTAGGATCGAACCGATGTGGTCACGAGCCCAGAAGAAGCGCTGCAGGCGATTTCGTGCTGTTAGCAAAGGCACTCGCGTCGGTCGTCTCCTGCCACAGCCGAATTTCGCCGCACTGTCCTAACGGATACGTTCGTCGTATGTGCCACACTGATTTCTGCTGTTATTTCGCGCAGTGTTGCTTGTCTGTTAGTACTGACAACTCCACGAAAATTCCGCTGCTCTCTGTCGTTAAGTGAAGGTCGTCGGCCTCTGCGTTGTCCGTGTTAAGAGGCCATGCCTGAAATTTGGTATTCGCGGCATGCTCTGGACACTGTGGATCTCAGAATATTTTGAATTCCCTGACGATCTGTGAAGTGGAATGTCCCATGCGTCTAGTTCAACTACCTTTCCGCGTTCAGGGACTGAGCGAGGTGGCGCAGTGGTTAGCACACTAGACTCGCATTCGGGAGGACGACGGTTCAATCCCGCGTCCGGCCATCCTGATTTAGGTTTTCCATGATTTCCCTAAAGCGCTCCAGGCAAATGCCGGGATGGTTCCTTTGAAAGGGCACGGCCGACTCCCTTCCCCATCCTTCCCTAATCCGATGAGACCGATGACCTTGCTGTCTGGTCTCCCCCCCCAACCCAACCCAACCCCGCGTTCAGGGTCCTTTAATTTTAGTCGTGCAGCCATAATCACGCCGGAAAGCTTTTCACGTGAATCGTCTGAGTATTATTGACAGCTCCGCCAATGCATCGCCGTCTTACACTACGTGTACGCGATACTGCCGGCTTTTGTATATGTGCGTATCGCTGTTCTATGACTTTTCTCACCTCAGTGCATATCTGGATTCTTAGAAATCAGTGTTTGCTGAAGCATTGGTACGAATTAGACCGAGCGGTCAAAGTCACCTGCAGAACGTACATCTCAAAGAAGAGCTATGCCACGCATCATATTCAGACATCAACATGAAAGAGAAAACTTTGGTCGGCCACTCGTGGTGGAAAAATAGGAAGAAAAGAGCGTAACGTTCCGTCGACGGTTAGTGACTTACAGAAAGAACACCAAGCCAGGGACGTATGCTTGCAGCACTGTGAAGGCTGTTGTCGTCATCCAGGAAGACAGGAGCGTCTGCAGCACCATACTCATCATGAAGATGTGCCGGCCGCGGTGGTCTCGCGGTTCTAGGCGCGCAGTCCGGAACCGCGCGACTGCTACGGTCGCAGGTTCGAATCCTGCCTCGGGCATGGATGTGTGTGATGTCCTTAGGTTAGTTAGGTTTAACTAGTTCTAAGTTCCAGGGGACTGATGACCTAAGATGTTAAGTCCCATAGTGCTCAGAGCCATGAAGATGTAAAAGAAAGATAACACTTGGTCATGGGGAATGTTGAGGTGATCATCCTAGTTCATATTCACTGTAGCCTGAATGAGAGGGCCCAAGTCATGGTAAAAAGTACACAGACTAAATAGCTCAGAACAGCCTCTTCCTATAGTATACCCTCCACACATTGTGGATTAAACGCCTCGTAGGCCTTGCGCTGCACTCGACGCCTTGCATCATCTGAAAAGGGTCTAGGGAGATATTTACGTACTAATCGTGTCAAATAATTATTTAATTGGATACAAACTCTTCTACGTCTGTTGACGTGTGTCGTATTGGATTATCTGTCAATTCACATTCCTTCAGAAATGCGATCTCTCCGTCCCAGCTTCAGCTTCTTAAAGTGAATATTATCAAAACAATATGCTATGGCCGATCTAGCATTACAACATATTTCTAAATTTCTAATAGTTAAAAATGTTACATATTGGCTGAGGTATGACAGTGTTTTTTTTGCAAATAAAGGAAATTTCATTTAGGATCAAAGAAACAATACCTATATGCTCGTAAAATGCTCGCTATTTGCTACACATACTGCCAGCAAAAATACCTCATGTAAACAGTTACTAGTAGGAAATGAAAAAAATGAGCATCTGTCACGACATGACATAAATATATAATTTTTGCATTCGGCACTCAACAGAGCGCAATGAAGTCAATGATTTAGAGTGCCGTACAGAGCAAGGCAGGGGGGGGGGGGGGAGGGGGGGGCAATAGTTCAGATGTCCTTCCGACTATTTAAATTTAAGTTTTACATGGGTTTGCTAAATCGCACTAGGCAAATGCGGTGGGTAGTTCCTGTGAAAAAAGGGTGCGGCTGGTTTCCTTCCCCTGTTCCAGAGTATGCTCTATATCTAAAGACCTCGATTAGCTGAGACCTTAAGTCCTTATCCTTCCTTCCAACCGGCGTACTGTGGATAGAGTAGAAACCATGTATTCAGCATGAAAACTGTATCCGTAACAACAGTACTGCTTCGGCACAAAAGAAATGAGACTGTTCGCATTACTAGGAAACTCTTTACAGTGGTATATAAGCGCACGAATCGTAACTTTGTTGAAAATATTGGGAAGGTACGCTAGCTCAGTACACCAAACAGTTTTTTTAGACATTCGCTGTAGCTTTCCACAGTGACAAGTTTTATGAAAATGGATCGGCTCATTGGCAGTGGACCACCAGTTGACGTGCTTTTTCAATCCGCCTGAAAAATCTCGCGTGCGAGATCTGACGCAAATAAACTGAGAGTCGTGATACACGTACGTTTACTTAACAGCCACTTTGTCAGTGGTGTGTTCGCCTTCAATTTCCTTCGATACTATTGCACTTCTTATCGCTACAAACACGCCTCCCCCTTCACTGTACATCCTGTCTCTGCAGTATACATTCCAATCTGAGTTTAGGATTTCATTACTGTTAACGTCTGGTTTCGGCCAACTTTCTGTCCCTATTACTATATGGGCGTTGTGACCGTTTATTAATGAGAGCAGTTCTGGGACCTTTTCATAGACGCTCCTGCAGTTTACTATTAGCACATTAATATTGTTATTCCCTGTTGCATTTTGCCTACTCCTATCTTGCCGCGTCTCAGGAGGCGTCTTGTCGGGCCTAGGGAGGGAATTCTCTAACCTTAATATGTAACGTAAATTTTAAGTGGATACGTCTACCTTTAACAGACGGACCGACGGATAATGATCCTATTATGATGGCTCCATTTTTACCTATTGAGATATGGAACCCTAAAAACGACTCGAAAGTCGATGTCGGCCCTCTTATGGCCAACTGAAAGAGGATTATTATAGAATTTCCAGAAGTCCACTTTGAGTATCCACTGATATTTTCACTTATAATGATGGGCGAATTCTTGCAAATTAGACTACACGAAGAAATGATTTTGCGATATTTTTTTATGTTCCAGATATTTTATCTGTGGACGATTAGAAGACATTACAATTCTCACGATGCACCAGACATGAATTCGAGACACACAAGTGTGTCGTGACACGATGATTGAGAAACGATGCCATAGCTGTTAGGAGCACTGCATCTTTCAGCTACTGTACTACTAAGGCAATTGTTCTTTGTAAATGAAGCTGTTTCTGAAGTTAGTTTCTCCGATAGCGTTTTACATTTTGCATAAAAACAAAATCACTGTTGTCGGATTAACATGCTTCCTATACTGCACAGTTCCCCTCGTACGATTTTAAGGAAACTATTCTGTGTTAAAAATGGATTATTTCCATAATTATGGTCTCACATTGGCGGTTTATTGTTTCGTTACTGATCGTCCTTTTCTTCGACAAAATTGTGGCGCAGTTTATGGAGGTCCCTATTGCAGCTAATGTTCACTTACAGGTATAAAGTATGAATATTCAAGTATTTTTTAAATACAATTTTGAAGTAAAGTTCTGTTTTATGGCCGGCCAGTGTGGCCGAGCGGTTCTAGGCGCTTCAGTCTGGACCCATGCGACCGCTACGGTCGCAGGTTCGAATCCTGCCTCGGGCATGGATGTGTGTGATGTCCTTAGGTTAGTTAGCTTTAAGTAGTTCTAAGTTCTAGGGGACTGATGACCTCAGCAGTTAAGTCCCATAGTGCTCAGAGCCATTTGAACCATTTTTCTGTTTTATGTAACAAGCGGTCCTCTTAGTAAGAGACAGTTGGCCACAAAAAGCGATAACCTTTGTGAGAAGAAACAACAGCTTTTCTCATCCTGGTCTCGACTGCTGCAGACACTAGTTGATCCTCAGGTCTTGAGTTCGTACATTACTTGACGTCGAAAGTACTTGTGTAGCAGAGGGTCCGCCGGAAAGACCTCCCGTATTTGGAGCGGGCGCTGTGAGAGCTGTGGTGGGGATGTCGATACGGAAGGGGTATCGATAAATAGCGGTACATGTGCCGTGACCAGTAGTGTTTTCTTGTGGAGTATATTCGAAATGGTGGATCTCTGATTATTACTCAGCGAGCATTTCCCATTTGGTTCGAATTTTATTAACATGATTCTGTTCGTGACTGCAAAACTATTTGAGTTTGGGTATCAGACTTCATAGCTTCAGGTTCTGCACTGAAAAGAAAATCTACTGACCGACTTCGGACTGAAACAATGACAGAAAATGTGGTGCGTCTGAGAGCGTCCGTCCAGCAAACTCCAAAGCGTTCAGCACTTAACCGTGAAGCTGCCCTGGCGTTGTCTGATATTATAGAAGTGTAAGAAGAATGCTACGTGCACCAGTACCAAATGATGGTTACCCTAGAATTGAGAGAGATCTTGAAACTCGCAGAGCTGTGTGTAAGGAAATTCTTCAGGGCATTTCCCCTAACGTTGTTTTGGATTCGTCTGTTGATGCCCACTTCCACTTGTCCAGTTGTGTGAATAAACAAAATTTCCGCCACTGAGTAGCAGAAAACCCTCAGGAACTTCACCAGCGACTACTTCTCAGCTATCGTACGACAGTTTGGAGCGCCGTTGCTGAATTTGATGTTGGGATCCGAATTTTCCCGAAGAAGATGGCGTAACGATAAAGGTTAATTTAAATCACTACTGTCTCATGACAGAGACCTCCCTCCGCCCTAAGTTAAACCAGTTTGTTGGGGAGAAATCTGGTTTCCAAAGAGACATCGCCTGGTCCTCAGACTCACACGATTTGTCACCTCGAAATTTTTTTCTGTGGGGGTACTTTAAAGGCTGGAGTGTATAAACATCGCCTCAGAACCCTGCAAGCACTTAAGGAGGCAATCACTCAGGACGTTGCTGTCATTCCACAGAAAATTGCACGAAGAACTATGGAAAGCTTCCGGAAAAGCCTTCGTGAATGTGTTAGCAATGGAGGACGCCATTTATCTGGCATAATTTTAATTGCATAGTATCTGTTGTTCACAAATAAAAGAATTTTCTCTACAGAAATGAGAGCATATTTTGTGCGCGGGACGTGGGACAGGTTACAGTTACTCGCTTTGAAATTATCTGTGGATAGATAAAACAGTGATTCGTATTAGACATGTTAGCTTTGTGCAACAATGAAACATCATTACAGTTAATGGACATCGTTGTTAGATTTTTTGTAATTACTTTTTGAAATGCGATAGGTCTTTTTTGCCGGACCCTTACGATATCTAGACTAATATAACACACATCCAACGTGTCAAGGGTAAACAAGCAGCTAAATACATCGGGTGGTAAATATTTGTACAGCTGTATGAGAGTCGGATCATACAGAATAGGTCCGACTTTTTCGTAGTTAGATTGAATGAGTTCCAAAAATTGCAGTAGTGGGTGCATTGGTGTAGCTGCGATTGACGTGCTTGTCTAGGAAATGTGTGGTGGGTGTTCGCGCTGGTTTGTGTGTGTGTGAGGGGGTGGGGGGCGGCGGCGAGTTCTGACGCGCTGCAATATTCACGCCGGCCACTCGGCCCTAATGGCATTCTCCTCCTCTACCCACTGCTTGTCTCTCAATTCCTTTCTGAGCATCCGGCTCACGCTCTACGCTAAGTTTTGTCTTTCCCAGGTGAAAGCAGTAACGCCGGATCGTGTGTACTGTTTATCTCGATTCAGCAAATAAAATAGTGAAAAGTAAGGAAAAAAACCGGGACAAAAATATTATGCGCTTTGGAATGTCATTGTTCAGAAAAAGAAAAAACAAAGAAACCTACCGATGGTCATACCTGACTTGACCGCTGGAGATGTTTAGGTGGTAATGCGATGAATTTTGAAGTATGAAGGAGGAAATAAATTGACACAGTTTATAAGATTTTTTACGCTGAGAGTTAGTCGTAAACAAGAAATTCGAGCATAGTTCGTTTGCGGAACATGGGATGGGTTACAGTTACTCGTTTCTGAAATTATCTGTGGATAAATGAAACAATGACATCAGACATGTTAGCTTAATGCAACAATAAAACATCGTTAACAGCTAAAAGACATGTAAGTGTATGATTACTTACAGATTTAGTTAACCCAAAACGAATGTTACATCATTTATTTTAAACTAAGTGTCGCTACACACACGTTTCGGCTGACATAAGGACCATGATTATAGTGTGCCTGTGTGTTATATTATTTGTGCCTCCCCATTTCCCTGTCAAAAGGAACTGACCCAATCCTCCATCACGAAGCAGCTGTTGCTCAGGAAGACCTTAAGTATAAAGTTTTCCAGTAACATACATTATACTTTCGAAGGACGTTGTTCAATGACAGGGATATTTATATTTTAATTTCTATCATCCCTAACCAACCACTAAATTGTGTTATTTAAGTAATCCTTGAACTTTTTCTATGTATTATGAAAGAGAGAGGCCTTAACTATTTTTTTACATCGTGGTTGTAGTTAACTTTTTCATTTATTTCGCTAATTTATATTAAATTTTTTCACGGTCTGTGGGAGTTAATTACGTTAATTATGGTTTATATTCCATGATCATGAATAGAGCTGTTAGTATATTAATTATTGATGATGATCTTAATGTGCGTTGTGGGTCAGTGTGTTTACTCGGTTGGTAGGTCTGTAATTCTCAACTATTTGAATAGATTCTTACTAGAAACACAAATGTTGTTTTTAATTAACAGTACTTGTCTTGTTCTTGTTTCCCATATATGTAGTTGGGCATTGTGGCCGTGTTTTGTGCACTTGGTCTCCGAAAAATTGTACTATAGCTAAGGACTGAGTGAGTGTATATAGGAATAGCCAACCTGCCACCAGTCAACATCATGGGAGGCCCCATCCCATGGAGGAGAACCGCCAGATAACTCGGAGGTCACGTGGTTTCCGCATCAGTCAGAAGCAGGGCGGTGGGGTGCCTCCGAGCCCAGTACCCTCTGTTAAACCGGCCATCGAAACTGCCTCTGCACCAAGGCATCATTCTGTATTTAGCTCTCCTCAGGCCAGAACTGGAGTACGGAGCTGTGGTGTGGGGAAACGCCGCCGCCTGCCACATCGACAAGCTGCTGAGGGTACAGACTTGCCCTGCACCTTCCGCGGCTGTACTCCACCCACTAGGGGCAGACAGAATACGGCATCGGCCCGTACCTTTTACGAAAAGGCGGGTCGATCCCATAACTGGCTCGGCAGGTAACCGGGCCACCAACCGCATCATAGCCCGACCACATATTTGGCGCGACCTGCTGAGGAAGTAGCGCTCCATTCAGCCACTGGGGACGACACCGAACACTTTTCCACCTGAGGCTAATGCATGCAAGAGAGAACACAAGTTTCCCGATAGACAGGAGAAGCAGAAGTAGCAAACAAATTGCTTAACCTGTGGCAGCCCCGAGTCAAGGCAGTGCTCGTGAATTTCAGCGTAAGCTCCTGGGCAGCGTGGTTATCGTGCACTCGACGCCTATATGGCGTAACTAGTTGACGATAGATATCGATCACCATCGCATCCGAGTCGTCAGGCCATCATCGAGTGCCACCTCCATGCTGTCTGCTCGGCTTCGCCTCGGGACCATCCTCCAGCTCTTCGCCGATCGTCCAGGGCTCCTGCTTCGCAGGAAACCATCTCAGTCTTCCAGGGCTGCCGTCTCGCTGGACGTATAGTGCTACTCGTCCTCGACCGCCTCCGCTCTCGGCCGACCCTGGCCACACAGACCGCACCTGTGTCGTTGTGTTTCAGTTCATTAGTCTCAATAATGGTACATTTGTTCTCTGCTAACTGTATAACTCATTTTCAGCATATCACTCCCTCTGATCACAAATACAAAAGTCATCAATAGTTCGCAAGCGCCAGTCTTGGTCAGAACAGCGTTCTGTGTAGTTGTGGGTGCATTATGTCGGGGGTAAGTGAATTCGAACGTGGGCAAATTGTTGGTGCTGGTATGGTGGGTGCTTCCGTAACCTAGGCAGCTGAAGTGTTGGGTGTTTCGGGAGACGCCGTATCGAAAATGTATACCACATATGGGGAATGAAGGAAAGCACCATCCGCTAAGTCACCATGCGGGCGAGATTGTGTGTTGACTGATGATCTCGGACGGTCATTGAAGAGGATTGTGATGGAAAATAAGGGACTGAGAGCTGCAAAAGTTACTGGAAAACTCAATGTCGCACTTGCGACCAATCTCAGCACCAAAACGACACGAAGGGAGCACAATGAGCAGGGATTTCTAGGAAGAGCTGGAATTCCAAAATCACTCCTCAGTGATTAAAACGCCTGTGACAGGAAAAGGTGCAGCTGATGCAATAAAACCTGGACTATAGAGCAATAGAAGAAATTCGTTTGCTCGGGTGAAGCTTGTTTTACTCTATTTCCAAATTATGGCCGAGTTTACGTCCCAAGAGTGAAACATGGCGGGTATTTGGTCATGATTCACGCAGCCATATCGTGGCATTCCGTAGGCCCCATGCGGTTACTTGCAAGATCAAATTACTCCCAAGGATTGTGTGACCAGTTTATCTATGCAGGTCCATCTCATGCTACAATGTATATCCCCAATGGTGATGCTGTGTTCCATGACGACAGAGCCCTTGTTCAGGACTGATTTTGTGAGCGCGAGGATGAATTGTCGCATCTCTCCTGGCCCCCACAGTCACTCGATTTCAAAATTGTTTAGGCTTTGTGGTCGACTTTGGAGAGAAAGGGGCATGATCGCAACGCGCCTCCACCATCGTTACCCGAACTTGCCAATATTTTGCAGGAAGAATGGTAGAAGATTCCCGTGAAAACCATGGAGGACGTGTATATATCCATTCCGTGACTACTGGAAGCTATTTAGAAAGACAACGGGTTTTCTACATCGTATTAAACATGAAAATGTATTTTGGTTTTGCCGGCCGTTGTAGCCGAGCGGTTCTAGGCGCTACAGTCATGGTACCGCGCGACCGCTACGGTGGCAGGTTCGAATCCTGCCACGGGCATGGATGTGTGTGATGTCCTTAGGTTAGTTAGGTTTAAGTTGTTCTATGTTCTAGGGGACTGATGACCTTAGAAGTTTAGTCCCATAGTGCTCAGAGCCATTTGAACTATTTGTTGTGGTTTTGGTTTTTCTATGTTTTTGTCCACCCACTGAATGTTTCATATGACAGTATTATTTTCTCTCTTCAAACTGAAATTGCCTTTTATTCCTTCACGTTGCGAGTTTATTGCTTATTGACCTATTGTTTTTTTCCTGTCCTGGTTTTTGTCTGTAATTAAAATGATGCTCTCTTCTGGAAAAATAAATTTTTCCCGTTATTGAAGTTTAATCATAAGATTTTTGACATGTAACAGTGTCCAAAACATGTGAGCAGGGTGGTTCCTAAACGGAAGACAGCCTTCATTTTTACCAGAGTACAACAAGTGGAAACACTCTTACACCACAACAAAATAATATGGCGTATTGGTTATCCGTAACTGCCAGTTCTTGGCAGTAACGTTACACGATCTGTAGTGTGCCAGATGGGCTGTAGTTAGTATTCCCAATGCAACACAGATGCGCGCTAAAGCAGTTTGTTCATGTGTTACTGAATGTTTGTTGACCAAGTGCTACATATATTTGTGTAAGTAAATGTCCTTAAGTGTGCCATAAATACTAACTATGCCACTAATCAAGAAATTCAATAAAAGGAAATTCCGTGGTAACCAGTTCAGAAACAAAGCAAGCCACATTGTTGAAAGTAACGTATGTATCAGTTCTTGAGGGAAGACACTACTACACGGCACGCCTCCAGGTGACTCAAATTTTTGTATTAACTATGAGGCTGTTTGTAGTGGATTTGTTTTTGTTATCTTCTTTGATAAAGCAAGTGGCGAAATGTAAACAATGTGATGGTGTACGCTGTCTGGAAATAATTGAACAACTAAGTTGCAGGAAGGGTTTAGCGTCAAAATTAGTTGTTCTGTGTAGATCCTGCAATAAATCGTCCTCGAAAACGACTTCGAACATTGTGGATAATTCATATGATGTGAATTTGAAGTTAGTGTATGCAGTGCGTGCAATAGGAAAAGGAAAAAAAAGGCCGCTCAAGCGTTTTGTGGTTTGATGACCTCCTTCCTCCTCCTCCTCCTCCTCCTCCTCCTCCTCCTCTTAGATTTCAGAGGTCGGTTTATAACGTTAGATATATGAAGCACCTAGGCGATGGGGACTCTAAAGCTGTCAATAAAATTGAGTTCAATGTTTATGGTGATACCTTGGTAACAAAACTGTAGTGTTGTGGACTTGTGCAAAAGAGGATGGGTGCTAGATTGAGGAAGCTACGATGAGAAATGAAAGGAAAGTTGCTATCTGATGGAAAATCTCTGTCTGGCCGAGGCAGATTGACAGCAACTGAAATAGACCTTCTTTAGAGTTATTGTGGACTGGCCATTAGACGAACTGCACCTCTGAATAATGTTACAGCAATGAGAAAAGATGTATGGGCCACCTACATTCATAATTTGTCCACAGATGATCACCCTGTTCACGGACTTTGCCCTAAAGGAGCAGAGTCTTGGTGTGGTTACCAAAAACCAAAAGGAAGCGGTCAAATATACCATCATAAGCATTCCCTTCTTGAGCCTGTTATGAATGAAATTCATAATTCAGTCCGGTGCCCTTCAGAGTGTGCTGATAAACAATTTAGGAGACAATTGAGCAGCACTCTTGGATTGTTTGCAGGAGAGGCTGGCATTTACTATCCCCAGATGACCAAAACCAATTGCAAAATGATTTACACAAGATATCTGTATAGTGCAATAAGTCGCAAATCACCCTAAATAGTGAAAAGTGTGAAGTCATCCACATGAGTAATAAAAGGAATCCGCCAAATTTCGGTTACAGGGTTAAAACACACAAATCTAAAGGCTGTAAATTCAACTAAATACTTACAGACTACAGTTAAAAATAACCTAAATTGTAACGATCACATAGATAATGTTGTGGGTGAAGCAAACCAAAGACTGTGATGTATTGGCAGAATGCGTAGATAATGCAACAGCTCTACTAAAGTGTGTGTACACTACACTTGTCCGCCCTCTTCTGGAGTATCGTTGTTCGATGTGGAACCCGCGTCAGATAGAACTGACAGAGAACATCGAAAAAGTTCAAAGAAAGGCAGGTCGTTTTGTATTATCGTATATTCGTGCCACGAATATGATACGCGAATTGGAGTGACAGTCATTAAAACAAATGCGTTTTTCGTTGCGCCAGAACCTTCTCATAAAATTTGACTCCAGACTTTCTTCTCAGAGTGTGAAAATATTTTGTTGACTCTCACTTACATAGGGAGCAATGATCATCATAGTAAAATAAATCGGAGCTCGCACGGAAAGATTTAAGTGTTCACTTTTTCCGCGCGCTGTTCGAGAGTGAAATGGTAGAGAAGCGGCTTAAAGGTGGTTCGGTGAACGCTCTTGTAGGTACTTAATTTTGAATTGCATAGATTTCTGGCAGTGGTACATTGAGTTCAGAGCTTTGCATATCTATTTCACATTTCGAAGCAAGTTATATCTGAAATAACACCTGAGTTTGTAGACGACCAGTATAATAGTTGAAGAATTATGTAAAAAATCCTTAAATATGTATTTTACCGAATTTTCATTAATTCGTCCACTCCGTTAATAACTGCTTGCGAAACAAACTCAGTACTTGCAGGCGAAATCATCACTGGAAGTATAAACATAAGGTGGCCCCGTGCAGCGGTGTTATCAGTAGCTTCGCAGGAAACCGTTGATCGGCACCGACGCAACCTGCTGTAGTATCGTAGAGCTCGTCAGCAGATGGGTCTAAGCGGCGACAAACTCGCGGTTAGTGAGCTGTGCGTTTCCTCCTGTTGCCGCAGGAGGCGACGAGTAGTCCGAGCAGGCGCTCATCGCGTATTGTTACCGAGTGGTGCGTGGCAAAAATACCAGTGAAAATGCTCGCTCTGACCGAATGGACTTCGCACTGTATGTTGTAATACGCATAGAACATTTTTTTTCTGCGACAATACTATTGGGTATGCAGTTTCGGTATATATTATTACAACTGGCTTGGGTCTGTGGCTCGGTGGCTATGTGCCAAGTTTCAAATCTAGAGCTCTAGGGTTGCATCCATGGGGTTTATTTTCTGTCACGTATCACTTTTTCCGCTTCTGGGAAGGATATGTTAATTTGAAAAATTGCATCGTGGTACGGAAATAGCCCTAATGTGGCCAAGTCATTTCTAAAATCGAAAAAACGCAATTGCCAACAGGACTATGGCTAGTGAAACACGCAGTGTTCAAACCGAGCTTTATGATGAGCACAGCTTAATTTATTATGACCATATGAAGGTGAGAAGTTTAGCTATAGTTTTAAGAAGCGAAGAAAAGGCAAAGGTTTCTGTTATTTTTATTTCTGGAAATGACTTTTACACTGGGGTGACAAGAGCAATGGGATAGCGATACGCACATACACAGACGGTGGTTTTATGGCGTACACAAGGTGTCAAAGGACAGTGCACAGGCGGAGCTGTCATTTGTACTTCGGTGATTTAGGTGAAGACGTTTCCGACGTGATTTTGGCCGCACGACGAGAATTAAGACTTTGAACGCGGAATGGTAGTTGGACCTAGACGCATGGGAAATAATATTTCGGAAATTGTTTGAGAATTCAATATTCCTCACTTAACTACCGAGAGCAGCGGCATTCGCGTAGAGTTGTCAGTGCTAACAGAAAAGCAACACTACGTGAAAGAAATAACGTCAGAAATTAATGTGGGACGTACGACGAACATATCAGTTCGGACAGTGCGCCGAAATTTGGCTGTGGCAGCAGACGACCGACGCGAGTGCCTTTGCTAACAGCACGACGTCGCCTGCAGCGCCTCTCCTGGAATCGTGACCATATCGGTTGGACGCTAGACGACTGGAAAACTGTGGCCTAGGCCGATGTAGCCCGATTTCAGTTGGTAAGAGCCGATGATATAGTTAGAGTGTGGCGCAGACCTCACGAAGTCGTGGACTGAAATTGCTAATAAGACACTGTGCAAGCTGGTGGTGGCTCCATAGTGGTGTGGGTTTTGTTGACACGGAATTGACTGAGTCCTCTCGCTCAGCTGATCCGATCATTGGCTTGAAATGTTTTTTTTCCGACCGCTTCGAGACCATATTCAGCCATTTATAGACTTCATGTTCCCAAACAACGATGGAATTTTTATGTATGATAATGTGCCATCTCACCGGGCCACAGGATTCGTTTGAAGAACATTCTGGACAGTTGGTGCGAGTGATTTGGCCACCCATCGAAAATTGAGTCCATACCACGTCGAGGTGCTATACTTTGTCAGGTAAAATGAGGTCTGACAAGAAATATCCCCTGACTTTCGTCTCCTGAGCGTATTTATGAGTCGCTGCAAGATAAAACTAGCAATAGTCCTTGTATTAGGGTTCAATCGTGGTCTTCAAACATCACCATACTCTTCGAACAGTTTCCTTCTTTTAGAAAGCAAAATCTATTTTTATCATATAAATAACAAAGCAATTTTATACACAGTTCACTATTATAAATTTTGGCTTCTCATTCCCATGCATTCAAAGCGTAGTGTAGGTAAGAGAAAAGTCTTCTTTTATGCGTTTCTAACCGCAGTGACACACACACACACACACACACACACACACACACACACACACACACACACACACACAATAATATGACAGTCAGCTCAGTCCAGCTTCTTCAACTGCCCGCGTTTCCTCTTGCGAGGATTTAGCAAGATTAAGTTGTGTGCCTTCTGGTCCTGCAGAGGACTCGTCTACTTTATTCTTCAAAATGCAGACTCACTTATGTTACTCCAGCCTACTTCATTGAGTAGCCAAGGACTTGAGCATAACAAGCGGATTTATTGTTCAACTTTGAGGATCTCAAACGACGGACTGTTTTTCCTACCCAATTGACAGTTCTTTTTTACATAAGTCTTTAATTATTTTTCCAAGGCCTTAGCTTGAAGGTTGTATACGTGGAAGAGACGTGGAGTCAGACAACGATTTGGGAACCAGATTTTAAACTGTAAGACATTTGCAAGGGCAGACGTGGACTCTGACCACAATTTATCGGTTGTGGACTATAGATTAAAACAGAATAAATTGGAAAAAGATAGGTAGTTAAAGAACCGAAAGTTGTTACGTTTCAGAGGGAGCATTAGGCAACAAGAACAGGGGAAAGGAATACAATAGAAGACGAACAGTTAGCTTTGAGAAATGAAATAGTGAAAACAGCTTAGGATCAGTTAGGTAAAAATAAAAGGTCTAGTAGAATCTCCTTGGATAACACGAGAGATATTGCAGTTAATTGATGAAAGGAGAAAATTTAAAGATGCAATAAATGAAGCAGGCGAAACGGGATGTAAACGTTTGAAAACGGAGATCGACAAAAAGTGCAAAATCTCTAAGCAGAAATGGCTAGAGCTGAAACCATGGATTGAGAAGCATATTTCATTACGGGAAAGACACAGACCGCTTACAGGAAAATTAAAGGGGCCTTTGGGGAAAAGAGAAGCTGCTATATGAGTTTCAAGAGCTCAGATGGTAAACCAGTCCTAAGCAAAGAAAAGAAAGCTGAAAAGTGGATGGGGTAAATAGAGGATCTATACAAGGGAGATGAACTTGGAAGCAATGTTATAGAAAGAGAAGAGGACAGAGATGAAGATGAGATGATAGATACACTATGTGATCAAAAGTATGCGCACACCGGGCTGAAAACGACTTACAAGTTCGTGGCGCTCTCCATCGGTAATGCTGGAATTCAATATGGTGTTGACCCACCCTTAGACTTGATGACAGCTTCCACTCTGGCAGGCATACGTTCAATCAGGTGCTGGAAGGTTTCGGAATGGCAGCCCATTCTTCACGGACTGCTGCACTGAGGAGAGGTATCGATGTCGGCCGTGAGGCCTGGCACGAAGTCGGCGTTCCAAAACATACCGATAGTGTTGTATAGGATTCAGGTCAGGACTCTGCGCAGGCCAGTACATTATAGGGATGTTATTGTCGTGTAACCACTCCGCCAAAGGCCGTGCGCTACCATCAGGTGCTCGATCGTGTTGAAAGATGCAATCACCATCCCCGAATTGCTCTTAAACAATGGGAAGCAAGAATGTGCTTAAAACATCAATGTAGGCCTGTGCTGTGATAGTGCCACACAAAACAACAAGGGGTGCAAGCCACCTCCATACACGCTGGCAGATGACGTTCACCGGGCATTCGCCATACCCACACCCTGTCATCGGATCGCCACATTGTGTATTGTGATGCGTCACTCCTCACAACGTTTTTCCACTGTTCAATCATCCAATGTTTACGTTCCTTACACCAAGCGAGGCGTCGTTTGGCATTTACCGGCGTGATGTGTAACTTATTAGCAGATGGTCGACCATGGAATCCAAGTTATCTCACTTACCGCCTAACTGTCATAGTACTTGCAGGGGATCCTGATGCAGTTTGGAATTCCTGTGTGATGGTCTGGATAGACGTCTGCCTATTACACATTACGATACTCTTCAACTGTCGGCGGTCTCTCTTAGTCAACAGACGAGGTCGCCCTGTACGCTTTTGTGCTGTACGTGTCCCTTCAGTTTTCCATTTCACTATCACATCGGAGACAGTGGATCTACGGATACATAGGAGTGTGGAAATCTCGCATACAGATGTATGACCTAAGTAGCAAACAATCACCTGACGACGTTCGAAGTCCGTGAGTTCCGTGGAGCGCCTCATTCTGCTCTCTCACGATGTCTAATGACTACTGAGGTCACTGATACGGAGTAGCCGGCCATAGTGGCCGAGCGGTTCTAGGCGCTTCAGTATGGAACTGCGCGACCGCTACGGTCGCAGGTTCGAATCCTGCCTTGGGCATGGATGTCCTTAGGTTAGTTAGGTTTAAGTAGTTGTAAGTTCTAGGGGACTGATTACCTCAGATGTTAAGTCCCATAGTGCTCAGAGCCATTTGAACCATTTTTGATACGGAATACCTGGCAGTAGGTGCCAGCACAATGCACCTAATAGGAAAAACATGTGTGTTTGGGGGTGTACGGATACTTTTGATCATACAGTGTATGATACTGCGAGAAGAATCTGACAAAGCTCTGATAGATCTGAGTCGAAACAAGTCCTGGAGAGTTGATGATATTCCGCCAGATCTTCTGATAGCCTTGGGAGATCCACCATAACAAACCTTCCGTCTGGTGTGCAAGATGTATGAGACAGGCCAAATGCCCTCAGACCTAAAGAAGAATGTAGTAACTGCAGTTCCAAAGAAAGCATGTACTTACAGGTGTAAAAATTACGGAACTATCAGTTTAATAAGGCATGGTAGCAAAATACTAACCCGAATTCTTTATAGAGGACTGGAAAAACTGGCAGAAACTGACGTCGGGGAAGATCAGTTTGGGTTCCGGAGAAATGTGGGAACACGCGATGAAACATGACTCTACGACTTATAGTGGAAGATAGATTAAGGAAAGGCAAACGTACATTTATAGCATTTGTAGACGTAGAGAAAGCTTTCGACAGTGTTGACTCGAATACTATCCTAGAAATTTTAAAGGTAGTAGGGGTAAAATACAGGGAGCGAAAGGCTATTTACAACTTTTCCAGAAACCAGACAGCAGTTATAAGAGTCGAAGGGCACGAAAGGGAAACAGTGGTTGTGAAGGGAGTGAGACATGTTGTGGCCTATCCTCTATGTTATTCGATCTGTACACTGACGAAGCAGAAAAGGAAACCAAAGAAAGATTTGGAGTAGGAATTAAAATCCCGGGAGAAGAAGTAAAAACCTCGAGGTTTGTCACGGACATTGTAATTCTGTCAGAGACAGCAAAGGACTTGGAAGAGCAGTTGGACGGAATGGACAGCATGTTGAAAGTAGGATATAAGATGAACATGAACAAAAGCAAAACCAGTATGATGGAATGTAGTCGAATTATATGAGGTGATTTTGAGGGAATTTAATTTGAAAATGACACTTAAAGTAGTAGATTAGTTTTGCTATTTGAGCAGAAAACAATTGACAGTGATCGAAGTAGAGAGGACATAAAATGCAGACTGTAAGTGGTAAGAAAAGGATTTCTGAAGAAGAGAAATTTGTTAATATCGAGTATAGATTTAAGTGTCAGGAAGTCTTTTCTCAGAGTATTTGTCTGGAGTGTAGCAATTTATGGATGTGAAGCGTGAACGATAATCAGTTTATGCAAGAAGAGAATAGAAGCTTTCGAAGTGTGGTGCTACAGAAGAATGCTGAAGATTAGAGGGTCGATCACGTAACTAATGAGGATGTACTGAATGGAATTGGGGAGACAAATTCGTGACACAACTCGACCAAAAGAAGGGATAGGATGATAGGACACATTGTGAGACGTTAAGGGATCACCAATTTAGTGTTGGAGTGATGCTTGGAAGGTAAAAATCGAAGAGGGAGACCAAGAGATGACTACAGTAAGCAGATTCAGAAAGACGTAGGTTGCAATAGTTCGGAGATGAAGCGGGCTGCCCAGGATAAACTAGCATGAAGAGCTGCACCAAACCAGTCTTGGGGCTGAAGACCACAACAACAACAACAGCAACAACAACAACACCTTGAAGTACGGTATACTGTGGAACGACGTTGGAACGACGTCGGGCCATAAGATCTCTCTGCCACACCTGTGGTGACGTCAGAGCATGTCACCGCGTTCTCAACACGGCACAAAGCTCAACTAATACCTCAATCAGAAATTATGAACTACAAACAGAAACGTGATCTAGTGCATATTGCATAAATAAGGCACTTATTAATAAAACAAGATCCTTATTTAATAATAATTCATATTACTTCAGAATTTCAATGTAGAAAGTTTGCTCATTCATACTTAATGCTGAGTGTACAGACATTCCAAATCGCAGAAATTATTCATGAGAAACATCCCATACGCTGTCCAGCCGTAGCAAGTCGGTGTCTCCAAGTGAAATGGCTCGAAAGCTGCGGAGAGCCCCATCCGTGTGCAGCGCTGTTTTATAGCTCCTTGACGAACGTTTCCAGAGTCTCGGAAACGCTACAGAAGCTATGAGGCCTCACTTCTCAGATGAATCTGCGGGCTGTGTTTGACCGACTACAGAGTAATTTCCTCCGAAACAGAGTGCTGATGATCTCTCTGTGTTAACTTCAAAGCGACTGCGCTCTGCTGATAACGAAACCACAGACAAGGCAGACAGTGTGAGTTTCACGTGGTGTTTTCGCTATCTTTTGGATGAAGTATTACTCCTTTATAAAAGGCGAACCCGAAATTCACCTACAAGATTGCGGAGATGGTTTGTGGATGTTTTCTGAGGATTCTGGTGTAAAGGATCCGGTGTCCCGTGTCTCGTTAAAGAGTGATTGAATCGCTCCATGCAGAATGGGCTACAGTCCATTATTTGTAGTTTTGGAAAAACCTTTCTCGACACAACAGTATGAGTTCAAAGCTAAGAGAAAAATCACTGCCGTCTGTCGACCGATTGCGAACGTCCTTACAGTGTTTCAGTGAATTTGTAGTGTTTCAAATTAGAAAAAAAGATTTTTTGGCGCTGGATGTAGCTCCTTTCCGCATGCAACAAAATAGATTTTTACGCTTTTAATATTTTCTTGGCGAAAAGATTCATTTATTACATTGAGGATATGCTTATAATTTAGGAATGTGAAAGGATCATGAGCATTAGACAAAGTAAAACAATTTCAGTCAATATTTAATAAGAAAATTTAAAAAAGAAAAATATTCTGTACACCATTAAGAGTTTCTTTTGTCATCTTCCTCTTGTGTGTTAACGACATCATTTGTGGGCCAAAGTGTAAATTAGTGATAGAATTCTTGATGTTCGTTAGGTATATAAGTGAGTAATGTAGTAATGCTCTTTATTTTTGTTGCTGTTACTGGAATTTTCCCTATAGAATTTGCACTGTTCTGTGGAAAAGTAGAATTTGAAATATATCCATGGTGGGAATGACGGAATGTGTGCTTCACAGTACCATCAGTAATCTGGGCTAATGTTATACATCCACAGATTTGGCAACGTACGGAAACTGCAACGTTGTGCTGGTGCCAAAATGCGCTTTCTTGTCTCCTGGTACTGACTTCCGTACAGTTTCTTCTGATGTGCAGATTCTTTTCTAAAGCAGTGGCTTCCAATTCTTTAAATCCAGAAGAACTTCTATTTTAACTTCACATACTTCAAATTTGGCAGCTGTGCTACTTTCTGCATTCAATGTGGTTATTTCATGCACAGAGTACAGTCGATCATACTGCCTAAGGGTGCGTTTGATTGTAGCAAAATCCTTGTCGCTGGGTAGCAAAGAATGGTCTCTGACACAAAAGAATTAGCCGATTTTTAGAAAAAGCGGTCAGTGCCTGTTAAAAATAGAATCATCATTACTAAAGTATGGTTCTTATTCTGTCCCGCACAGTTGTTGTTTGAAAACAACTGTCCTCTGGAATTTCAGCAGAAATGTCCTGCAGATAATTATACAACAAAGAACACACCTCATTACATCCTTTCTTGGAAATTCTCTCGTGATAAACAGAGGTGACACAGTGGTTAGCACACTGGATTCGCATTCGCATTCGCTAATCCGTGCCCAGCCATTCAGATTTAGGGTTTCCGTGATTTCCCTAAGTCGTTCCACGCATATGCCGGGATGGTTCCTTTAAAAGGTCACGGCCGATTTCCTCCCCCATCCTTGAAACAGTCGGAGGTTGCGCTCCCTCTATAATGACCTCGATGTCGACGGGACGCTAAACTCTAAAATCGGTTCCCTTCCCTCGTAATAAATCTAGATTGTAGCTTCATTTTTCCCAATGTCATGAATGCAAAACACATTAGTAGTCAGCTGGCGCAAGTAAGATGTTTTCTGGACAGAGATTACTAGTAAGTGAATGTTCCGCACAAAATCTGTTGCCAGAGATACTATATGGGGTTGATCTTTCATTAAAGTTTCAGCTTCAAGTTTCTTATAATATTTTCTTAGCCTTTCCCTTGTGCACCATCATATCACCGAATGCTCACCATTTTGTTGCGACAATAACACGAGAATACTGAATCTTAACTTTTAATTCTACGCACAAGCAGCATTTATCTATCTGTTTTCATTGAAAAACGAAGCAGAAGTCTAGTAGCTACATTTAAAATCAGTATGTTTCTCCTTGGACATTTTATGAATTGATTTTCTATTGAGCCTTTCGTCAAAATACTAAGTTTTCCTCCTTGTCGTTCACTGTGTAGCTATTTGTGAGTTCTCTGACAGTTTCGAGTGACAAAACGCTAACAGTGGGAGTTTTCCCTCTTCAGTCATGTGGATTCTGATCTGATATAGACAGCTTTCTAAGTCCAGAATGAGATTTTCACTCTGCAGCGGAGTGTGCGCTGATATGAAACTTCCTGGCAGATTAAAACTGTGTGCCCGACCGAGACTCGAACTCGGAAGGTAGGAGACGGATACTGGCAGAAGTAAAGCTGTGAGTACCGGACGTGAGTCGTGCTTCGGTAGCTCAGTTGGTAGAGCACTTGCCCGCGAAAGGCAAAGGTCCCGAGTTCGACTCTCGGTCGGGCACACAGTTTTAATCTGCCAGGAAGTTTCAGCTTTCTAAGTCGTTTCACAGTCTTGTTGGTTAAGGCTTGAAGAGCCAGAAATGCTTTGTAACATATCTTCTTTTTGTTGTTACCCGCAATTACATGGTAAGTAAAAGCTCTGCCAACTTGTCGAACTAAATTCTCTTTTCTAGGTCGACATTGTTGAACGTCGTGCATAAGTGACTGGATCTTGTTTATCCTTAGAGGCGAGGTTTCGAAGTCGTACTAAAATACCTTTTTTCATTTGCACTAATGATTTGAAAGTAAGCAGTTAACACGATCATAATACAGCATATTATACAGGGTGTTACAAAAAGGTACGGCCAAACTTTCAGGAAACATTCCTCACACACAAAGAAAGAAAATATGTTATGTGGACATGTGTCTGGAAACGCTTACTTCCCATGTTAGAGCTCATTTTATTACTTCTCTTCAAATCACATTAATCATAGAATGGAAACACACAGCAACAGAACGTACCAGCGTGACTTCAAACACTTTGTTACAGGAAATGTTCAAAATGTCCTCCGTTAGCGTGGATACATGCATCCACCCTCCGTTGCATGGAATCCCTGATGCGCTGATGCAACCCTGGAGAATGGCGTATTGTATCACAGCTGTCCACAATACGAGCACGAAAAGTCTCTACATTTGGTACCGGGGTTGCGTAGACAAGAGCTTTCAAATGCCCCCATAAATGAAGGTCAAGAGGGTTGAGGGCAGGAGAGCGTGGAGGCCATGGAATTGGTCCGCCTCTACCAATCCATCGGTCACCGAATCTGTTAAATCATGATAAAGTGCTCCATTGAGCGTCGGTGGAAGAACTTGGGGCCCAATCAAGACATCACCAACAATGCCTACCCAAACGTTCACAGAAAATCTGTGTTGATGACGTGATTGCACAATTGCGTGCGGATTCTCGTCAGCCCACACATGTTGATTGTGAAAATTTACAATTTGATCACGTTGGAATGAGGAAGTACAGTACATACTGACGAGACTAAAATGAGCTCTAACATGGAAATTAAGCGTTTCCAGACATATGTCCACATAACATCTTTTCTTTATTTGTGTGCGAGGAATGTTTCCTGAAAGTTTGGCCCTACTTTTTTTTTAATACCCTGTATACTAAAGCGCAAAAGAAACTGGTATAGGCATGCGAATTCATTTACAGAGAGATGTAAACGGCCGGCCGCGTGGCCGAGCGGTTCTAGGCGCTACAGTCTGGAACCGCACGACCGCTACGGTCGCAGGTTCGAATCCTGCCTCGGGCATGGATGTGTGTGATGTCCTTAGGTTAGTTAGGTTTAAGTAGTTCTAAGTTCTAGGGGACTGAAGTTAAGTCCCATAGTGCTCAGAGCCATTTGAGACTATCTTCTATAGTATTCAGTGAACCCATACAGAAGGTTCACATGAGACAACTCGTCATAAGTAATTCCATCCATTCTCCTATGTACTACTGTTAACGAACAACGAACACTGAAAGGAGGAAGAAGAAGAAGAAGAAGAAGAAGAAGAAGAAATAAACACGAGACAGAACCAAGTAGTACTGAATGGATGTTGTCCCATAGTGCTCAGAGTCATTGGAACCATTTTGAGCGATAGAGATGTAGACAGACAGAATACGCCGCGACCGCCGGCAATGCCTATATAATACAAGTATCTGACGCAGTTGATAACTCGGTTACGGTTGCTACAATGGCAGGTTATCAAACGTTCAAAAGTTCGAACGTGGTCTTATAGTCGGCGCACGAGCGATGGGATACAGCATCTCCGAGGTACCGATGAAGTTCGCTTTTTTCCGTACGACCGTTCACAAGTATACCGTGAGTATAAGGAACCTGGTAAAACATCAAATCGCCGACAAAGCTGTGGCCGGAAAAAGATCCTGCAAGAACGAGACCGTCGACGACCGAAGAGAATCGTTCAACGTGACAGAAGTGCAACCCTTCCACAAAGTACTGCCGATTTCATTGCTGGGTCATCAACAACTGTCAGCGTGCGAGCCATTCAACGAAAAATTATCGATATGGCCTCTTGGAGCCGAAGGCCCACTTGTGTACCCTTCATGCATGCGCGACACAAAGCTTTATGCCTCGCCTGGGCCAGTCAACACTGACATTGGACTGTTGATGACTGGAAACATGTTGCCTGGTCAGACGACCCTCGTTTCAAATTGTATCGAGCGGATGGACGTGTACGGGTAAGGAGACAACCTCATGAATTTCAAGCTGGTGGAGGTTCTGTAATCGTGTGGGGCGTGTGCAGTTGGACCCTGATATGCCTAGATACGACTCCAACAGGTGACACCTACTTAAGCATCCTTTCTGATCACATGCATACATTCACGTCCATTGTGCATTCCGATGAACTAGAGAAATTCCAGCAGGACAGTGTGACACTACACACATCTAGAATTGCTACAGAGTGGCTCCAGGAACACGCTTCTGAGTTTCAACACTTCTGCTGGCTACCAAACTCCCCAGACAGGAACAGTAATGAGCATATCTTGGATGCCTTACAACGTGCTGTGGAAGAAGAGATCTCCACCCCCTCGTACTCCTACGGATTTATGGGCAGCCCTGCAGGCTTCATTGTGTGAGTTCTCTCCAGCACTAAGTCAGACATTAGTGGAGTCCATGCCACGTCGTGTTGCGGCACTTCTGCATGCTCGCAGGGGCGCTACGCGATATTGGGCAGGTGTACCATTTTCTTTGGCTCTTCAGTGTATATTACAAACAATAGTAAGAGTGTTGAAGAAACTTATAATTTAAATAATGACAACAGCACCAGTTATTTATTTTCTCATGCTTCGCACAATGTCTTATTCTTATTTTCAAGTACATTTGTTCACATGAATATTTTTGGTAAGGTTGCATGTGCGATTTTCTGCCTCTCGTGCGTCTTTTTGAGGTTATACTGCAACCGGAAAATTATTTTTAAATGCTGATGTTAGAAATGGTATTTTTATTTGCTTGTTTACAGGTACTGTACCTCCTCCTTAATACAGAATATCACACACACGCAAATTATCACTGACACTGTTTGCTACAAAGATGTTACGTCACTGTGGTTTCACAAGGAATGTGTACACATTTAGAGATGTTACAATCCTCAAAAAGACGTAAGAGGGGCAGATAATCGTACAAATGCACTTGAAAATGAGAATAAATTCTCGAAACGCGTTGTGCTTATTTCGAAAAAATAATTAACTGGTGCTGTTTTCGTATTTAAGTCGTGAATGACACAATTGCAGACTCCTGAAACATCGCATATCATGGACGTAGAAACTGTCAGGGACACCCAATATAGTTCAAAATTGCCGGTAATCAGATGCTGTAATTTTAGCTGATATGCGTTGTCCTTTATAGTCGAGATGTTCTTTGCTGTTTTTGAAATATTTATCTTCCATGTTAAATAGTTATTTTTCCTTTTCTTCCCTTGTCCACTTTCTTCTTATCCTGATACAGTGGCCGCCTTCCATCTCTTTCGATAATGAAACTGGAAATATTATTTGCATAGAAAATGTGTAGATCTACAGTGTACAGTATCAGCTGTTTCCCTCCAGTAAATAAATTGTTGAGGTTACCCAATATATTTTGCACATTGAAATTAACAGAATTTCCCTGTGAAACGTCCAATTTCCCTGCTTGAAACGCAGTTTCTTAACGAGAAGGGCTTCGGTCCTGGACCGAATTCCTTTTCAGTGTGGATATTTCCAACCAACGCACTGAATATCTTTTTGCTTAGAATGATGGAAACACCCATAAAGATATGATTTTCATCAACATCTCATTTTGCAAATTTTGTGAGTGAAGCAAATTATGCAAGGAACTGATTCAGTTGAATTTCATTTGTTTCATTACGTCCCTTTATCGTTGTCTGTGTTGGACTAAAAATATCTGTACAGCGGTGCAAATGCCGGCGATATACGTTGTGCGTCTTGTTTGGAGACAAACTCGTTCCATTCACTCGCAGTACTACGTGTTTAAAACAGTAATACAGACGTGACTCTTTGCCCTTCAGCATCCATTCAGTACTACTTGGTTCTGTCTCGTGTTTATTTCTTCTTCTTCTTCTTCTTCTTCTTCTTCTTCTTCTTCCTCCTTTCAGTGTTCGTTGTTCGTTAACAGTAGTACATAGGAGAATGGATGGAATTACTTATGACGAGTTGTCTCATGTGAACCTTCTGTATGGGTTCACTGAATACTATAGAAGATAGTCTCAAATGGCTCTGAGCACTATGGGACTTAACTTCAGGCCCCTAGAACTTAGAACTACTTAAACCTAACTAACCTAAGGACATCACACACATCCATGTCCGAGGCAGGATTCGAACCTGCGACCGTTTCGGTTACGCGGTTCCAGACTGAAGCGCTGAGAACTGCACGGCCACACCGGCCGGCAGAAGATCGTCTCAACAGCAGTGTGCTACTCCGTTCCGCCGCCGTCGTCAACCTCGTCGCAGTACTTCCGACTCCATCTAGGGGTTGTGTTGATAGGTGTTTCTTGTGTTGCAGGTTTTGCTGATTGCGTATTTCTGCTATTTTCACTGCCGGCCGGAGTGACCGTGCGGTTCTAGGCGCTACAGTCTGGCACCGAGCGACTGCTACGGTCGCAGGTTCTAATCCTGCCTCGGGCATGGATGTGTGTGATATCCTTAGGTTAGTTAGGTTTAATTAGTTCTAAGTTCTAGGCGACTGATGACGTCTGAAGTTGAAGTCGCATAGTGCTCAGAGCCATTTTAACCACTTTTTTTTGCTATTTTCACTGATGTGGTGACATTTTCAGAGAAACGAAGGTAACTGGAGTAAAAAGCCGAATAAATCATAGTTACATTATTACTCTGGAAAGAGCCACTTGAGACAACGGGTGTCCCCTACCAAAATATTTAGAAAATATTTCCGAACTACTGCCCATATTTGTCGATGCAGTTCCATTTCACCCTGTTCACAAGTGGAACAGTTTATGTTTTTGGGGAATAGCGCATCTATTGTTTGCATTTTTCTCAGTTGTGCTTAATTTGAGGATACTAGGATAGGGCGTGACTAAAATAAAAAGGATATTTAAATGACAGTATCTCAAAAAGAGACTGGTCCTGCAGCTAAGCATATACCTGTATCGAATGTTGCTTCAGACCTTGCATAACATAGGTCTAATGGGGATGCCGGTGTTACTGATTTAAAAATATCGTTTTGCAGTTCAAACAACAATCCTGGAGAAGACGCTATCTTCTGTAGCTAGCAACGGTTGTACTGTACCCCCTCCCACGGCCACCGCTCCTCCCTTGCTGCAAAAATGTGGAAGTTGATTGAGAAATACTGCTATAACAGCCCGCTGTGTGTAGATGCCGCCTATGTTAGCTGATCGTGGCCAGTAGAAATTATTCGCATGAATACCATCCGCATTTCCTTGTCATAAAAAAAAGGGTGGGTGATAATAGCGGTTTCCATAAGCGACTGATATAGCATGCATCAAAGTTCCATATTTTTTCGTTGTACAGAGTGCAGATGGCAATTTACAAGACTTCTCATCTTCATCTTCAACTATCCACCCAAATTTAATTTATTCCCAATAAAATAGTTTGGTTATTACTAGTAATTTCTCTGGTAGACGTTGCTGTGCCTCATTGTTTCTCATAGGAGGTAATATTAACACTGATGTTATACACACTTTGATCAGAGTTATAAGAAACAATTTAATAAATCAAGGATTTATACTGCGCAGTATTGTCACACCATTCGACAGTAAATAAAAGAAACGTGGTCTGAACTGAGCACCTCCATTGTTCGCAAAATTTCGTGGCTGAGTGTTGGTAATTCACGCTTGTGCGATGGTCAACGACTCGGAGGCAGGGGAGGCCAGGTGGTGGCATAACGTTCCTGCTCGCCAGACTCTACGTCCAAGTCCTGGCTCCAGTTTCAAACTTCTCGGCAGTGTCTCGTGTGATGATGAGGACATTACGCTCGGCGGGCAGGAGACGCCTCTGTGCCAGCACTGGGTTTCACCATCCCCCTTCTCTCATCAGAAACACGACAGGACACTATACGCACAATTATAGGTCACAAGACCATTTGAACACCTGCCGTGCTAGCCACCCAAGCGGCATCGATTAGAGTGCCCCGCGAAGCCCACTTGACGTTAAACCTTTACGTACCTTTGTACACCCTAAGTGAATGGATGAATTTATCGAAGTTCGACTTTGCCGCCTTCCGTGTGTGTCCGCCTCGTAAAGCGGAGGGCAGCCCGTGCCATGTTCTACCTACGAGTGAATGCGTGCCTGGAAGCTACAGGTCATATAATTAAGGTGAACAGAGCGAAGGGATGTTATCAAATAAATAACGTCAGGACTCACTCACGGTGGCCATCCGGTTCTAGGCGCAGTAGTCCGGAACCGCGCGACTGCTACGGTCGCAGGTTCGAATCCTGCCTCGGGCATGGATGTGTGTGATGTCCTTAGGTTAGTTAGGTTTAAGTAGATCTAAGTTCTAGGGGACTGATGACCTCAGATGTTGAGTCCCATAGTGCTCAGAGCCATTTGAACCATTTTTGAACTCACTCAAGAGTTTCCCTCGTGTGCTATGTTAAAATTGTAGCACTGTGCGAAAGTCTTCTTCGTTACCGGTACTTTGAAACTGTTTAGAATTTCAGTTTTTATGTTATTGGAGCTGATGGCGAGGAACTCAGGTCTTTCAAATGGTTCAAATGGCTGTAAGCACTGTGGGACTAAACATCCGAGGTCATCAGTCCGCTAGACTTAGAACTACTTAAACCTAACTAACCTAAGGACATCACACAACACCCAGTCATCACGACCCGACATCACACACATCCATGCCCGAGGCAGGATTCGAACCTGCGACCACAGCAGGAGCTCTGTTCTGAACTCAAGCGCCTAGAACCTCTCGGCCACAGCGGCCGGCTCAGATGTTTCATATCACCGTCGCGTATTGAAGACGGTGCAGATTCTTTATTTTTTTATTTTATTCGGAAGTAGTTGTGACGGGGTTTAAGATTGCAAACTGATTAAAGTAATATCAAAGAGATGCGTGTGGTTAATTTTCTTCGGCGCATACAGCTGCAAGGTTTTCAGTTACCCAGAATGCTTGCTCAACAGTTGATGTCTCGTTTTAATGAATTGCGAAGGGTGGATATCTAATCTGCCATGTATTCATTTAACAAGTGTTGAACATTAATTGCTTACATGTGAGTGAAAGATATTGCTAACTTAATTTCAGTCTTTGCATGTCACATATGTTGCTTAAGATTCGCTGCTCCGTACACACAGAGAATTATGTGACTTGATACGTTCACTGAGACATCATTAATGGTCTCGAAATGAAGGCCCTTGCCGTGTTACAGTCTGGGTGCTATTTTCCGGTGTCCATCGTTTCAAGACTTCTTAACCAGTTGAACAATCGAGTGGTTTCTAGAACACAGATAAGGCTATAATGTGAGTTGAAGTCGGACTACCAATTCAATGTTTTTGGATTTCATTCTCAGTACGTCTCAGGCCTTTCTTCTGTCGGTGATCGCTTCTCTCATCTCTGGCAGAGATTTGTACATACATATGTAAAAGATTGCTAAGAGTACCGTGGTTCGGAGACTGTCAAAATGTAGCTATCTGTGGAATTCTGTTCAGAATGTAGAAGGAAAGCAGTTTTGTGTTCAAAAAAAAATATTCGGGGTGAGAGCTGCTGTATTTACCAATGTTTTATTGCATTGATCCGTTGGCATTGCAATCGGTTACACTTTTCAACAACTTCTTGTAGTTTGGTTTTCCCCGTGACACTGTTACGATAGTAAAAGTAATACACTGATAAGCCAAAACATTATGACCACTGCCCGCCGTGACACTGGATGCCACCTGGTGGCGGTAACTGAAGTATGCAGGCGGAGCAGACACGGACGGAAGAGCAACCTCGCGAAGGTATGGCCCGCAAATGGTGAAGTTCATTGAGATGAGCGACGTTGACAAAGGAAAGATCATTATTACGCAGAGGCTATGAACGAGTATCTCGAAAGCGGCGAAGCTGGTCGAAAGTTTATGTGCCACTGTCGTGAGAGCCGCGCGGGGTAGCCGTGAGGTCTCAGGCGCGTTGCCATTGTTCGCGCGGGTTCCCCCGGCGGAGGTTAAAGTCCTCTCTCGGGCGTGCGTGTGTGCGTGTGCGTGTGTGTGTGTGTGTGTGTGTGTGTGTGTGTGTGTGTGTGTGTGTGTGTTTAGCGTAAGTTAGTTTAAGTTAGATTAAGTAGTGTGTAAGCCTAGGGACCGACGACCTTAGCAGTTTGGTACCATATAACTTACCACAAATTTCCAATTTTTTTACGGTCGTGAGCATCTACGGAAAGAGGTAGGAGGACAGTGAAACAACCACTTGTCTGCTCTGTAAACTAGGATAGATGGTGATCTGCGGCATCTCTGGCGAAAGAGCACAATGCTGGTGCACGCGGCCGTTCATCGTACATTGTTGAACATGGAGCTCCGCAGCAGACCACCCCTAGGTGTTCACATTTTAACTTAACGACATCGTCGGTTACGATTTTAGTGGGTACGAGACCATCAGGATTCGACCATCGATCAATGGAAACGTGTCGGCTCTTCGGATGAATCATGTTTTTGCTACACTAGGTCGATGGTCATCTCCACAAACGCCGTCGTCGAGGTGGACGCCGGCTCCAAACCTGCAGCGCGTCACGGACACCGGCCGGTGGGCGAAGAATTATGCTATGGGAGATACAGTCCTGCGCCTGCATGGAATCTGTGGTAGTAACTGAACACACGCTGACAGCTGCGAACCATCTGCATTCATTCATGCTCGATGTTTTTTCCGGACGGCTGTGTTATTTTTCAGCAGTATGACTGTCCGTGTCTCCGAGCCAGAGCCGTAGCTACAGTGGTTTGAGGAGCGTTATAGTGAACTCTCGTAAATATTCTCTGGGATCAAATTCGCCTGATCTATATCCTATGGAACCCATCTGGGTCGCTGTAGAGCGCCATCACCGCGTACGTAAATCAGCGGCCCATTATTTACGCGAATTACATGCTCTGTGCGTAGATATCTAATGCCACATACCTCCATAAACCTACAAACAAACTGTCGGATCCCTCATACGCAGAATCAGTGGTGTATTTCGTACCAATGACGGACAAACCACGTGGTCATAGTGTTTTGGCTTATCAGAGTACAATAGCCGTGTAAGTGAAATTTCCTAATTATATGTATGATTAGGCCACACGCTCGCGAAATGTGTTACAAATGAAGCACTTAGTTAGAAACACGGCTTTTAAGGGGAACAGTGTTCGCCGGACGCAGACACTGCAACTGACAAAGCGCAAATTACTTTCTCCTTTTTTTTTACTTTTTTTAAAAAAAGCGGATTCATTTCGTAGATGAGTTCCTTGTCGTTCTGCTTCTGGCGTTGGTTGTCTTTTTTTCACTGATGACTCCATTGTTTTCGGCGGGCAGACTGATGAAAGCAGAATGTGAGCCTGGATGGGCTTGAATTTCAAGTAGGAAACGTCTTATCCGTAATTTAACAACTGCTTCTGACTCAAAACAACATTGCCACTGTTTTAAATCCAAATTGTAATAGCGTTTCGCGGTGGCAGTACATGTACTACGTCATTACTGCTCTATATGTCGATCGAAAAGTGTGTTTCTATAGAGGCTATAACGTAACATCGTCTTTAAATTTAAACTTTTTCTAATATGTTTCATTAATTTGAAAATAGATGTTATGGTCAATCGATAATAACCAGACAAGAAAGATGGTAAAACTATGGTGCTATCTGTGGACTCAGATATCTAACAAGGAGAGATTCCCTGGGATGGGATGTGGTTTTGAAACCACGTATGCCGCGGTGTAGGTTAGAGTCCCAAATACCCCCGCCCCCATCAGCCTCCTCCCTGGTGGGTTTTAGTTTGCGAGAAATTGACAAAAAAGAATTTTAGAGTTTATTGTGATTGACTAGAGCACCGAAAATTGAGCAGTTATCGAAGCGTAGCGGATAAGTTTATTGGCTAGCACAGTGAAAATTGTGGGTTTGAATCTTGTCTGTTGGAATATATATATGTTCTGTTTGCCATCTTTATCGAAGCAACTGCGATATTTATTTTTTCTCAGTTTATTGGCTTAAACAAAATTTTTCTTATTTCTGATCTTCGTACTTCGTATTTGTGTTTATTTCTTCGTTGGGCTCTTTGTTCGTATGGTTTTAATTATCTTATGTATTTACTTTGATTTAATTTCTTCCTTTTTTATTTTCGTGTATGTTATTGCAATATTTTGTTATTAATAGAGCTCGAATTTTGTTTTATTTATAAAACCGTCTTTCGTTTAAATGTTCGACTGCAGTTTGTGTACACGATGTATGAAGAACTTGCTTTAAATGTTTATGTCAAAATTTCCACTCGAAAAATGTTTGTCTTGTAACGAACAGTCAATATAGAGATAATTTTTGTCTTTTGTTTTTTTAACGCATAATCAGTACCATCATATGATTAAATATTACGATAGATAAATAAAAATATTGAAAATGACATGGAGAAATATTCGTGATGAAAAATAAATAGAAAATGGGAGAAAATAAAAAATCAAATACGATGATCAAAATGACGTAGCAAAAGATTAGAAGTGAAAAAAGTATATAAACCAGTTAACTGAATATAAATAATAATTGCAGTCGTTTTGATAAAGATGTAAAAAGAAATAGAATTGGCACCTGATGAGATACGAACGCAAACCGCGCTGTTTCCAATGCTGTAGACACAGCAAAACATGGAATTCTTTTCGACGATTACTCGTGAATGAAAGGCCAGCAGGATCAGTGGTTGCAGGGTTTGGTACAGGATATCCTTTTCTACAACACAGTATAGGTGCTTTCAAAAAGCCGATCCTACCCCTTGGGACCTCTGCATGCAAGGGTTTTAATTGTGTAAATGAGCTGTTAATTGCAAAGCGATACAAGATAGATGTGATGATTTATTTTGTCAGTGGCTGTCCTACTCACAAGGAAACTATGTTATGTTGAATTATTGTTTGTAATAGCCATTCACGTTTATCCGAGAACTACAGTGGCTTTCCACTGGACGTGTTTTCTTTTTCACGAGCTTTACGGCGGAGCACAAAACTGAACAGAGGGGTACTTGCTTGTAGGCAGTGAATTAGTGCAGTTGATACTTTGGAACGCACAGTTCAGTATTCATTATAAGGGCACCAAGCATAAGTAAGGAGGTCAGGAAAGTGGTGCGGCAATAATTTATACACTTATAAGTCGTCTCAATAAGTATTGTCTTGGATGTAGGATTTTCCGTACATAAATGATGGCGAAATAAATGCACCACAGGTACTTCAAGTACAATGGTTCTTGGAGGTGTCATGACTGTCCACATTTGTCTGTATTAACTGACACACGAAGAATCTGTGTTGTTTTGTTCGTTGCCACAAATTACGACTGTCCTTCTGCTCTAAGGCAAGAACTTTCAAGTGATCTGGTATTTAGAATTTTATGGGGGAGAAAGTCGTAGCTGAACGTCGATTTGTCTGAAACAAAGTTTAATTCTGGAGATTATATATATATATATATATATATATATATATATATATATATATATATATATATATATATATATATATATATATATATTAATACGGTGAAGTACAAAACTTAAGGGGGAAAGTAGCTTTCGCATGATGGGTCACTGCCAAGTAACATAGCTTGATGAAAGTTGCACTGTACATAGAGAGAACTGGTACAGTATAGTGCAGAAGGTAAGTGCAAGAAAAACGCAATGTGACTAACATGAATGAAACAAACTGAAGTTACCGATATTCATGATGATCCCCTGCAAATTACAAAAGGCGGGACGTGGTCCTTAATAGCGTATGGGATCACGACGGAGGGCAAAAGATGCTCTGAAGTGTGCTCCCATTGTAAGGAGTTATTGTGGTACAGCTTTCCATTCCTCCATCAGCGCGATTAACAACTCATGGACGGTTATTGGTGCAAGTGGCCATCCAGCAATACGTCTCCCGAGTGCATCACACACGTGCGCGATGGGATTATAGTAGGGGGAACAGGCACGCCAGTCCATTATCCCGATATCTTCTCGTTCCCAGACCTGCTCCACCTGTGCTGTTCGATGCGCTCGCACATTGTCATCCATGGAAATAAATCAGGGCCGAATGCACCCCCAAACTGACGCACATATGGAAGGATTACAGTGTCAACCGGTGAGCGTACCGTGTTGAAAGACGTGGAGGTCAGTTTGCCCATGCAACAGCATACCTCCCTATATCGTAAAACATGGACTACCGAAACGATCACGTTCGACAATGTTCACTGGTGCGTTACGAACCCTCTTGTGGTGAGAGATGGAAGCACGATTGTATCTCTTGCTTCATTCCTTTTACGGTTATGACGGTATTCACCCAAATTTGTAGCTGTCCCTTGAATATGAACGTTCCATAGTTTAAATTTGACGTGACTGCCCAGACGGAAATGTAGCCGACATAATCGTCTTGAGAGATTCGGCAGCTCTATTGACACTTAAGGTAATTCTCATTTATTGTTCCGTCTCAGTTGCACATTTTTAATTAAACTGCGTGTTTCGATCACTCTGGATCATCTTCAGATCTAAAATAAAGTAGAGCTAAATAGGTACCATCTAAAATCCTACAATAAGTAGAAAAGAATTGTACATAAACGTAGAATTTATGTAAGTTGTTGCGTCAGCAAACCATCTTGTCTATTCAGAACCACATATCAGCGTACTGTGTTTTGAAGCTGCTGTCAGTGTTTTAAATAGGTATATGTTGGAGGTAGGGGAGAAGGGGAAATGGAGCGAGGGGGAGGGGAAAGGAAGCAAGGAGGGGTTGGTGGTGATGTCATGAGTTTAACACGAGGAATCGTGCTAAAATTATAGAACGCATAATTATTTAAGAACTTTCGTTGAATCACTAATAGCGTAGAACAATGGGAATGTAAAATGTAAAAGGTATAAAATAGTGAAATTGTGAAATGGAGCGAGGTGGGATTGAGAGCAGGCAAAGAACTCGGGGGAGGGGGGGAGGGGCAGCGATGCTTTGGATCGAACAAAATAGGGTCGTGTATTAAAACTGCAAAAAGTCTAGTTTGCAGAAAGCCTTTGTTAAAACATCGGAAAGGTTGCATAAAACTGCAAGAGGAGGATATAACAGTAGATTATAAAAGTAGAAATACAGTAGCAAAAACTGAATGAAAATCTTAAGATCTCCAAAGTGTGAAACTTTTTAAGTCTTATGCATCCATTCTGGTGTTTTAAGAAGTTCAACCCATAGCATCCCCTCCACAACCCCCCCCCCCCCCCCTCGCCCCTCCTTCACTTTTTTGTCTGCTCTCAATGCTCACCTCGCTTCATTTTATAATTTGACTATTGTGCGCCGTTTACATTTTATATAATCAATGTTTGACGCTGTTAATGTGTCAATGAGCATTTTCACATAGATATACGTTCTATAACCCCTCGTGTTAAACTCATGACATCCCTGCTGCCCCCTCCCTGTTTCCTGTCCCCTCCCCCAATCAGCCTCACTCCATTTCCCCTTCTTCCCTACCTCCAATATATACCTATTTAAAACAATGGCAACAGTTGTCAAACACAGTATTATATATCGTTCTGAGAAGAGGAGACGGGTTACTAACACCTACTTAGGTAAATTCTACATGTACGTGCAGTTCTTTTCTTTCATACTTATTGTAAAATATTAGATGGTACATGTTTAGTTTCTCTTCTTTTTAGATCTGAAGGTGATCCAGAGTGATTGGATCGTGTAATTTTGTTAATAATGTGCAGTTTAGGCCGAACAATAAATGAGAAATATTAAAAACTAAAATATGTAAATTGCTTGAAGAAGAAGAAAACAAATAGAGGACATTGTCGTATAATTCTGGCGCGTATCTGCGCTGGAGAATAAAATCGAACTCAGGAAGTGGAGAATGTAAGAAGTAAACTCGCGTCTCTTGCTTCGTATCCAGCGCCTTTCGGTTTAAAACTGTTACGCAGGTGTAAACTATGTTTAAATGTATAATGATTCGGACAGTGGCATTGCTTCTTTCAGCAGTAGTCGTGGTTTGCAAACTGTGGTTAACCAGTAACTGCATCGCCAAGATGACACTCTGAACTTAACAAAAAGGGACTGAGAAACAGCGGCACCCTATGTACTACTGGGTTATAGTTTGACATTGACAATCGCTTAAATTTTCAGTTTACCACCGATTCTAGTCTGAGGAGTTACAGGTAAATAAAAAGCACATGCGTTCCGGCTACTAGCCGGTAGGGACCTATAGTTGCAGCGACATGCCGCCAGGCGGCAGCACTGTACGTGTTACTGCCGTGTTTCCGTAGCGCTCCGATAGATGGCTTACGGACGTAAACCTTCGCCACTGCTTACCTGCCACTCTTCACAGCACTGCGGTGTGTTCGCTTCGCAGTTGTTCATTACTAGACCCTAAAAACGGCAGAAACGTTAACACATTCATTCAAGTGGGACACAATATAAGACAATATTTCGGGGTAAATGGAGAGAGAATTTGAAGATACAATGTTCGTGTAATGATACTTTTAAATTCCCCTTTCTCATTGTTTTTCGTCCAAAAAGCAATGTACAGAATAAGAACACAATCTGCTGGCGTATACTACTAAGGTTGAGTTCAAGCTTCACTGCTATACTCGTGAATCTTAACTAGCTCCTCTATACATTTGTCATATAATCGGTGGATACAACAAAGGTTAATGAAAAACGGACATTCAGAAATAGTCTCAAATCAATAAAATTTTTTCGTGTGTTACAGAGGATGTACATCGTACATGCTCGTATTCACAGCGACACCGCATGCAGATAGATTGTCTTGGAGGACAATTCAGTATCTTGTATAGTAGCGTGTTCTAGATACAGTGCTTTCAGACGTAGTTGATTCCATATTTTTAGATTTCCAAAAGACCTTTGACACCGTTTCCCACAAGCAGCTTCCAGTCCAATGGCGGGTATGGGGTATTGTCTCAGGTATGCGAATGGATTCATGATTACCTGTCTGAAGAGCCCATGATAAGTGGCGGGTAGTCATCTAGTGAAACAAAAGTGATATTTGGGGTGCCACAAAGACTCGTTATAGTCTCCTTGCTGCTCATAATATGTACAAACGCTTTAGAAGATAATCTGAGTAACCCTCTTGGATGTTTGCAGACGATGCTGTTTTTTAGCGTCTAGTAAAGTCTTTAGAAGAACAAAACCAACTGAAAAATGACTTAGACAAGATACCTGCATGGTATGAATAGTGGCAGTTGATCCTAAACAATAGATTGTGTTGTCCTCCACACGAATCGTGAAAGAATTGCGAAAATTTCGGTTACACGATAAAATACACAAATTTTAAGTTTCTCAGTTTAACTAAATACCTAAGGATTACAGTTACAAACAACTTAAATCGGAACCATCCCATAAAAATGTTAAGGGGAAGTCGATTAATAGCCCACATATGATTGGCATAACACTTAGAAGATACAACAGATTTACTAAAGAGACTGCCTACACTACGCTTGTCTGTCCTCTTCTGGAGCATTGCTGCCTGATGTAGGATACTTACCTGGTAGAATCGACGGAGGACATTGACAAAGTTCAAAGAGTAACCGCTCGTTTCGTATTATTACGGAGTAGGTAAGTGTCATGGGTGTTATAAGCGGGTTGCGGTGTCAATAATTAAAACGAAGTCGTTTTTCGTTGCTGCGAGATATTTTCACGAAATTACAATCACCAGCTTTCTTCTCCGAATGCGAAAACCTTTTGCCGCGTCCCACTTACATAAGGATAAATGACCGTCGTAATATAATAAGAGAAATTAGAGCTCCCACTGGAAGATCTACCGTCTCTAATGACATCGTTTTCGTCGGGACGTTAAATCCTGATCTTCCTTCCATCTACGAAAACATTTCCTAACGTGCTGTTCGGGAGTGGAACGGTACAGAGATGATATGGAAGGGCGCTATGAACCTTCCGCTAGACACTTAACGCTTGAATTGCCGAGTAGCCATGTTCATGTAGCTCTTACAAGAATTGGCCACATCGTACGACCCACCGATTTCAACGAACTTCACTATGCCGGTTGAATGTCGTTACAAACCAAATGCTGTGAAACGGTTTTGGGCAATTGATAAGGCAGGATCTATCTGTTACGGGGACCAATTGGAATAACTAGAAATCTCAAAAATAAGGAAATTGTATTTTACATACTTGGGCCGTATGCAAATAATTTCCTAGGAATAGAAGAATTTCTGATTTCAAGCCGCTGTATATGTGTTCGAGGAAGAAAGCACTTCGACAAAGTTGTCGTCGTGTGTGTGTGTGTGGGGGGGGGGGGGGGTGTCAAGGGATACGCCGCATCACCTCTCGTCAAATTTAATGGTAAAATGGCCCAGTGGGTAACCCTTCGAAACCTGAACGCAGATCAGTCATGGAAACAGGAAAACGGTGTACTGATTTGTGAAAAAAGAAGCAAATAGAAACAGTGAACGGTCCAAGCTCATGATGTGCAACACCGAGTGCATTACTAGAACTCCGGCATCGGGCTGTGTGATGACGGTGTTGAACTGTAAAGCGGGAGGTCCGTGTTCGAACCAACCTCGTGCCTCTTTTTTTCCGCAAAATTATGAACTTCCTGCGCCGTCATTGACGCATCTGTTCTCCTTCTGTGGCCTCAGAAATTGTCATACTACCGATATACATTGGTTATAGAGTATGAGTCATGTGGTAAGAATATAGTACCGTCGCAGGTAAATGCGATGAGTAGTGAGAGCAGGCGAGATGCCGCATAGACCTCTTACAGAAATGAAAACTACAAATAAACGAGTGTGAACTATGTTACAACAAATGAATTCAAAAGTTAAAACTTCCAAAACGGAACGCAAGAGTCTTAACATGTGGTACTTACATAGAACAAATACGTCGTCTGGAGGTCCCTTCCTTACAACTCGCTGTTACAAACGGATGTTACACCACGATACAGACAAAAATTTGAGCCGGCTCGGTGGCCGTGCGGTTCTAGGCGCTGCAGTCCGGAACCGCGGGACTGCTACGGTCGCAGGTTCGAATCCTGCATCGAGCATGGATGTGTGTGATGTCCTTAGGTTAGTTAGGTTTAAGTAGTTCTAAATTCTAGGGGACTGATGACCTAAGATGTTAAGTTCCATAGTGCTCAGAGCCATTTGAACAAAAATTTGAATATAACCAACAGACACGTAAATGACCGGACGGACAATCTATAATTTTGTGGAAAAAAGGGTAACGAGTGAGATTTGAACACAGATCTTCCCCCTTGAAGTCCAACACCATTACCACGTAACCACAATTCCAAGGTAATTCAGATTCGCTCGATGTAACTTATATTGAGCTTAAACTGTTCACTGTTTCTATTTTGGTTCTTCTTTCACAGTTCAGTACACCATCTTCCTGTTTTCGTGCTTGATCTGTGTTCAGTTTTTGACGGACTATTCACTGGGCCATATCGCCACAAAATATGAGGGAGTGCGATGGGGAGTTCCCTTGTAAGTACAAAGATGTTCTTCGTCACAGAGTGGATTTTAGTGTGTTTTTCTAATGAGATAAAGTGTACAGTTTAGGCAATCTGCCACCAAACTACGTCTGCAATTATTTTGTTTCTCGAAGACTCGGTTCTATTGTAAGCAGAGAAATCGTCTGCACCAATCGCAGTAAATGAAGCCGTTTAGCTGCACACATATGTTTTTCGCGAAGGAAAGAAAACTGTGATTGCCTTTATTAAGGCACTTATTTCGGCGGTTGATTTCGACGCCTACTGTGCGTATGATAACTTTTTGTGAAATATTAATTCTGATAACCGATGATTTACAAGGTTTCGAGACTTCATGACATCAGTTGCATAACACAGTTCTCGAAATGGTATGCAACAGTTTCCCTTAATTTAGTAAATTTGTGTTAATACGGTGTCTTTTATCTGTTATAATCTTTAAGCGGGCTCCGAAAAACGATCGTTAACACACTATTCATACGTAACACTTTTTGTCACTTTTTCGTCACCACATTGCCTAAAAATTGATAGTATTTTTACGATGAAAAATTCGTAAAGCATAAAATCTGCACAAAAGGTGTAACGTGGGTAGTGAAAATTAGTAGGCCGAAAGCTGATCTCTTTTCTACTTTGTTCACAATATAATTTGTTTAATCTGAAACAACTATATGTAGTTCTCGCGACAGGTCCATTCTCTTGTCAACGATTAAAAATTTTGGAATCGGTGTGATTCGGACCCATACGCACAATGAGATTTCTGTGATCCAAATACTGGGTGTAAATAAAGTCCGGGAGCACTTTCAATTACTTATTGCACAATAACTAAACATTGTACAGATGTCATACATGTTGCATTTTGAAAAGAAACTCTGAAAGTTTGTTTTACAAACATTCGATATGCGAACCATGAGTGACCCGGCAGACTGCAATACGGCAATCGAATTCTTGCGATACCCGTCCTAGTATGGCATCGTCGACCGTGGCAGTCGCTTCCCGTACTCTCTCCTGGAGCTCTGCTACATCACGTGGTAGAGGCGGTACATACACCAGACCTTTAATGTGTCCTCACAGAAAAAAGTCACCCGGATCCGTCTGGTGAACGGGGAGACCACTTCATGAAACAGCTGTCCCCTTCAGTAGCACGGCCGATCCACGCTTCTGTACTAGATCCAATTCGAGTGGTTTCATAGACAAATTCTGTCGGAGGACTTTCCAGCTGTCATTGGAGCCATTTCGAGTTCACGGGATGCACGACGCACCGATTTCTTTGGACTCCTTATGAATGTGTCTTGTACGCGCTCCACATTCATTTCACTCACACTGGAGGTCGGTTTCTCTTTGCCGGGCACAGGCAACCCGTCGTAACGAATTTGTTGTGCCAGTGGTAAATTGCCTTCCTCGTTGGTGGCTTCTTACCGTACTTGGTTCTAAACAGCCGTTGAACAGCTGTAGCACACTTGTTTTTGTCGAACTCAAACACACAAAAAGCTCGCTCCGCACCTGAACTCGGCATGTTTGCGACTAGCGCTGACCATCGGCAAATTATCAAACTACGCTGTGGCGGTATACATTTAAAAAAATAATCTTTCAGGGTTTCTCTTCAAAATGACATATGTATGATATCTGTACAATTTTCGGTTTTTGTTCAATACATAATTGAAACTGTTCCTGAACTTTCTGTAAACCCTGTAGAAGCGTTACGCCACGCCAGCACCGCTCCATGTAGTACGGACGTGACCCCCAAATATAATTTCAGCGAATCGAATTAACTTATTCTTCGATTTCTCAGAAACTGTTAGCTTGCGAGCCTGAATTGTTTCGTTAGTTGGTTCCACAGCTTTGATACGTCGTATAAATGACATATTGTAACACGTGAAACTGCTAAATGGTTTGTTTGGAACTGTACGACCGGCTTCAGTCAGAGATATTTTCCAGTACGTTTGTATTAGTAACAGGTGTGGCATACATCTCGTAAAACAGTTGTCAAAATGCAACATTTATGTAAAGGTAGGAGCATGTACCATTGGCTGAAACTTGTCGTACAATTAAAAATAAATTATTAAGCCGCTTCACGTTCTACAATATGTCATTTCCGCGACGTAAAATAAAATTTCCTGAATTTCTAGTGTCCAAACGATCTACCTGACCCGAAACGAATATTTGCTCCTGACCTTTAAAATGATCATCTTCGGAAAGGAAGGGTTATTTACGTAAACCACTCACAGGAGCCACCGACTAGCAGAATGAAGCGCGTCAAAATTGTTGTTTGGTTAGTGTTTGGCGTTTCCTTGTTGAAACAATCGCGTTGCAGTTACCCTAGGAGTCAATATTAAATGGATGTTCAATAGGTAAAAATGACACACGCTTATAAAAACATAAAAAATAAAATTTTTAGTGTTTTACGTTGAGGTTTTATATACATAACCTACATAACTCAACACTTACGTCTATACATACTGATGAGCCAAAACGTAAGCCTACTGCCCGCTACGATATCGAATGCGGCCTAGTGGTGCTGCAGGGACGTGAGGCGGCAGGGGATGAGTGTAAGCGGAGCAGAGACAAATGCGGAGTTAGTCTAGCGACGATACGGGTCGCAGATGGGGAAGACAACTGACGTAAGGTATTGGACGCCCACGCCTCGTCGCAATGGGTGTCCGAGGCTAGCCAACTGTGAATCGGGAAAGGAGGCAACTTGCGACAGATCTGACTGCAGAGAACAGTGCTGCGGCAGGCACAGGTGTTTCGGAGCACGTTGTTGAACACGGTGCTCCGCAGCACGCAACTCTTACGTGCTCTCATTTTGACGGACGACATCGTCAATTGCGACTGCAGTGGGCATCGAGAGTGGAGCATGGACCAATGGACACGATTCCTCTCAATGGAAGTCATACTGACAGCTGTGGTCGATGTGAACATTACTGCGGACCGGTATCAGTACTTGCTTGTAGTCTTCATGTATGATTAATCCACTAACAGTTTCGCAAAGCTATGTAACAACTATAGTTATGCATTCTGAACTTTATGAAGTCTTACAATAAAATATGTCAGTGGATATATATCATATCGTCCAATATTAAAAGAGATTGAATTTTTAAAAAAATCCGTGTGCTATTTATATGGGTATTACGGAAGAGAGGGTTGTAAGAAATGAGGGCGGGGTGAAAACTGAGGCCCTAGGTGAAGCGGGGGCGGATAACAGCGCGCTCTATGCCCACTTATATTTTGTATGTGCATTTTGTAAATAATGCCTTAAAAGCACAAATTAAAAATTTGTAATTCTTTTTAAAGGTGTCGGCCGCTGTGGCCGAGCGTTTCTAGGCGCTTCAGTCCGGAACCGCGCTGCTGCTGCTGCGGTCCCAGGTTCGAATCCTGCCTCGGGCATCGATGTGTGTGATGTCCTTAGGTTAGTTAGGTATAAGTAGTTCCAAGTTCTAGGGGACTGATGACCACAGATGTTAAGTCCCATAGTGCTCAGAGCCATCTGAACCGTCCCATCACGTCCCATACAACATAAAACGGGGCTGGGCCGTCTGGTGCTTGTCAATGGAATTAAATATCGTGAGAAGCGGTTTCAGTATTCGAGATGTGTGCTACGTCTCTCTGAAGTTGTATGAACGACTGTATCACAGAGCTTTGGCGCCCCATATCCGGTGATCAGTGCCTTATAAGTTCTGGATATCGCTGCCGTCTCGAAAGCCCATCCCGACTTCTGCAGACGTGATTTTGAGTCAGTGTTCTGTTGGCTTGTGTGTGTCTCCATTATCGGAGACGGGCCTGCATGGTGATGATGTGTGGGAGGTAGCCTAGCTTCCAGCACAAACGTCCTGTCACTGTGGGTACTGATTTGTGGGGTGTTTACATGGCGATACACAGCAGTGCTACACGGCTCACATGTAACGCCCAAATTGTTGGTCAGTTACTCCGCAGAACCGTGCAGTTCCCTCTGACCCACTATAAGACCTTTCGGAAATTTAGTTCATTACAGAGATTGCTCTCGTGCAGAATACACACAATCGTATTTTGACTAACAATAAGTTGGCGGCCACTCGCCTGGAGCTTGTAGACCCCGGTCCTCCAAATATGGCGTATGCACAGTCCGCCGCCTCCCTGCACGTTCGTTTGTCTGAAAGGACACACGATCACACAAACACCCAAAAATGGCTTGAAATGTTGGGTGATGTGGTTGGTGCCTGTGAGGGTATTTGTTTTGGTATAGCCGTTTACATCTGCTTGAAAGTACACAAACACCATCTTGGCTTTTTCCCAACACGCATACCAGACCATCCGGCTGCTTACAGTATGCTGCGTCAGTCACACAACCTGCAACACACAAGGAACACACGGTACGTGGTCAGAAGAACTGTCTTCGTCAGCGCCATCTACCGTAGCAACGATGCATTCCCGGACACATGTTCATAGGACCTTTTCTCCGTCCCTGCAGATTGTCCGTTTTATCACTGTTCACACTGTATAGACCGGATTTCAAGAAATATTGCAGGAAAGTATCAAAGTTCTATACTCAGGAAATGAGCATTCGTGTCAATTGCGCGAATGACGCATTGTCGTTTTGGCAGGGTCCATTTTTAAATTATTTTACTGATGTTGACTTTTACAATTATACAACCATCTAAATTATGTTCTGACGGTATCACGTATGGGAAGGTGTCTGTCGCCGTCCTCCCACCTACTGCGAAGTGTCGTTTGGATAGAAGTGATGAGTGCTTGTACACAGTAGTCGTGTTTTGATTTTGTGGAAGGGAGAGGGTGAAACATGGTGCCGGCACATAGCGTACTGGAAGCATCAAGGACACCGCCGAGCTTAACATTTCCATCTGACGGATGGATCACAATCAATAGCGTCACGTGCCTTCACTGCATGAGACAATGTGGAGACGTTTAAATTTAATCAAGAACGTGAAACCAAAATCTGGTGATCAGGCACATTTTACCCTACCAACTCTCCTCCCTTTGCTAGTCAGAGACTTAGTAGGAATCCAGGCGGTGGAAGAGATTTTCATCACTAACACTGTGTCGGACGCCACTGCACAAGCATATATTCTTTCTGTATAGCCTTCACAGATATTTATCTCAGGTCACAATGGTGCTAGAACAAATAAGGATGTAATTAATTTATTGACTTGTAATTCATGAATGTATATCAGAAAGTTGCGAAGTAAGATCATTTTTAAATGGGTATGTTCACTTGTTAAAGCCCTTGGAACTTAGCAGTCGGTTGAAGTTACTTGTGAACTTTCTCTGAAACAGAATTCGCAGTTTCAATTTTTAATATAATAACTTGACATGTACCTGCAGTGATTGTATTCATTTGAGAACTCGCGACTAGTGATTGACGATGAGGTATGAGACTGTCTGTTTTTGTAATTGTGTGACAACATACGTACTGTCATAATGATTCTCTTGATATGTGTCTCAAGCAAAACAGCCAGTATTGTTACACCTGTCCAACAAAGCTAAATTACTTTGTCTTTGCAGGTAAGAAGCAGATGTCCATGCGTTGTGCAAATGAGACAGTAACTTCACTTTGTGGCGACTTCTCCATTACTCTCCAAAGGTAAGGCGTTGGATAATTCTTGTTTCCGTCGTTCTTTGTTTTCCTGCTTTTTTCAGTTTTTTCTCAATTTTTCGTGCATGAAATGTATTCGTAGTTGCGAATCTGGGTAACCACCAGATGTATAATGGAAGGACGACAGAGAAAAATTGCGCCGGACCGGGACTCGAACCCGGATTTACCGCTTATCGCGAAAGGTCGCCTTGCCATTAGGCTATCGGGCACGCTCCACGGCCAGACCCGAACTTCTACATGTCGTCAACCATGTGTCTACAACTTGCACTCGTACACCCATTCTGTATATTCCCGCACAGAGGAAACATTTTGATTGAAAGTCGCTTGCCAGATGTCAGCGAATAAATACAATATTGCAGTGCCTGTGTTATTCAGAAGTGCATTCATTCATGTCCAAAGGAATATTGCATCGTACTTCTGAAAAACACAGGTACTGCAATATGGTATTTTGTTTTCATATTTTTCGGACCTGTATCTCACCTACCGCTAACGGGTTACACTTTAACTTTTGGAGGTGTTAGACATGGAAAGGGGGAGGGGGGAAGTCCTCGTGTATTTGCATAATGACGCATTTTTTTTTGCTGCAAACATTGGTTAGGTAACATAACGATGGAAGTGCGTTGCTTTGTGATGAACGGGAATCTAACATCTCCATCCAGGCGCTTGTCACAAAGTTCTGAGTGTCCAAAAGATTTTTGAAGCCATTTGTGGCTCATCAACTTTTTCTGTTATCCTGTGTTGCAGTGCCCCCCTGCAGGTCTGGGGATAAGAATAGGCCAGAGGTCTGTCAGAGGCCTGTCGTAAGAGGCGACTAAAAGGAGTCTCTCACGTTTCGGCCTTAGTGTGATGGTCCCCTGTAGCGTTTGACCTCCATTTATCAAAATTTTCCCGAAAAGTGAGCCAATTGGAGAAGGGTGCCTTAAATGGTGCATCGTGTCCATCGTGCATTGAGATCTTTAGCCCACTTTCTCGTCGTCGCATTGCAGTCCCGCCCATTCTCCATCTCTTGGGTGAGGACACCTTCCTGTGTGCGTTTTGCAATATGCACTATGCAGTGTCACTTTCTGTGCCGACGATGAGCATGGAATTCTTTGCACCTCATATTCAGCACAGCAGCCAGTCCGTTTTGGTGGGGCCGCCATGTACCCTGTTGGTTCTAGCCCCCTGACAACACAGGGATCGCTCTGCTGATGCCTACGCCACTAACTCCCCACGAATGCCAAGGAGTAGATGCTAGTCATCCTGGGGCATCGGAACTCCCGGTAATGGCCACCCTACCAGGTGGCCTTTGCTGCGGCTGGGTGGCGCCCGTTGGGAGGGCCCCTGGTCGGAGTGGGTGGCATCAGGGTGGATGACGCGCGATGAAACGTACCACGTAATCACTTGCTGGTGATCAAACACCCGCAGTCTCTAAGCGTTCTAAGTCTCTGTACAATGCAAAGAAGTACGACCCTAAATCATTCCCCTCCCTGGCCACACAATGGGAGGAATGCCAGGCTGAGAATGGCAGTGAAACTTATTCATCCCGATACCTCGTATGTACAGTTTTTTGTAGACAATTTAGAGGACAAGTTTAGGGAGGTGGAGGGCTTGTCCAAAATGCGGTCAGGGTTAATCTTGATGAAAACAACATCCTCTGCCCAGTCACAGGCATTTCTCGCTTGTGACAAGTTGGGGGATGTTTCCGTTACCATCACCCCCCCCCCCCCCAAGAGCTTAAATATGGTCCAGGGTATTATATTCCACAGGGACCTTCTTTTTCAGTCCTCCGACGAGCAGCGAGACCAACTTAGATCGATGAGGCGTTCATTTTGTCCGGCGTGTCCATCGGGGTCTGAGGGATAATCAGGGTGACACATTGCCCGAGAAGGTCAAGGTGATGGTCTACCGCTGTGATTTAAAGCCATATGTCCCTCCCCCTACGCGGTGCTTTAGGTGCTGGAAGTTCGGCAATTTGTCTTCCTGCTGTACTTCCAGCGTCACATGTCGAGATTATGGACGTCCATCACATCCCAGTACTCCATGTGCCCCGCCTCCCATCTGTGTCAACTGTGGAGAGCATCATTCCTCTTGCTCGCCAGACTGCAGGATTTTACAGCGCAAAAGGAAAATCATGGAATAAAAGACCCTGGACCGACTGATCTGCACTGAGGCTAAGAGGAAATTTCAGCATCCACATCCTGTGGCTATGACCATCTCTTACGCCGCCCCTACGAGAACAGTTGTAGCCCCATCCGTGCCGCAAATTCCGGTCGGCTCTCTGAGCCGGAAGCCTACACCTGCCCCCTTAATGGTGGGGGGGCACTTCCCTCCCTGTTGTTCTCACACCACCTGCCTCGGGAGCACTGCCCCCTCAACCATCAGGGACACCAGGATACCAGTCCCCACTTGTCAGCTGGAGAAGCGTAACCCTTCTTTAGCACCTTTCGCTAGGAAGGGGTCCCTTAGGTCATTCCATTCCCAGGTGTCTGCTAATGGGAAAGATGGCACCTGCCAATGGCTGAAGGGCCCAAAAGCAGCTGGTCGTAGGGCTTCACTATCATCCTCAGTTCTGGAGACCGAATCAGTCAAGCCCTTCCATCCAGAGAAACCCAAGGAGCAGCGAGAGAAATCCAAAAAGAAGACCCCCAAGACAAAGGGAGTTGCAGTGGCATCCACACCACCGCTACCTACGAGCTTTGCTTTTGAGGATGAGGTGGAGATTCTGGCATCCACTGAGGACCTAGACCTCGGCGGTCCCTCAGACACCATGCATACTTCCTGAGGCGCAAACTACCTTACTGAATGTTCCATGCCTTCCCAGTCTCACGATGACGCCATCCTGCAGTCCTGGCTGAGCTACGACAACTGTTAAGCTTTACACTTGCTTTCTTCATTGCCCTCCAGGAAACCTGGTTCCCGGCAATGCGAAACGCTGTCCCCTAAAGCTGTAAGGGATATTACAGGAACCGTAGCGACTATAATCGAGTGTCAGATGGAGTTGGCGTCTATGTCCTGAACTCATTATGCAGTGAAGCTGTGCCCCTTCAAACCCCTCTTGAAGCTGTGGCTGTCAGGATAAGGACGACGCAGGAAATAACTGTCTGCAAAGTTTATCTTACTCCAGATGGTGCAGTACCCCTGAACGCATTGATTAACTCCCTAAACCTTTCCTACTTTTGGGAGATGGTAACGCTCATAACCCCTTGTGGGATAGCACCGTGCTTACTGACCGAGGCACAGATGTTGAAAATTTGCTGTCACCATTCGACCTCTGCTTCTTAAATACAGGTGGCCCCACACATTTCAGTGTGGCACATGGCACAAATTCGGCCATTGATCTCTCGGTTTCAGTCTTGGCTTTGTCTCATCTATCCAGTGGAGAGCACATGGCGTCCTGTGTGGTAGTGACCACTCCCCCGTCTTCCTATCACTGCCCCGCCGTCAGGCCCACAGACGCCTCCCCAGATTCACTTTAAAGAAGGCAGACTGGGAAGCCTTCACCTCTGCTATCACAGTTGAATCTCCCATATATGGTAACATCGATGTGGTGGTTGAGCAAGTAACTACAACGATTGTTTCTGAGGCGGAAAATGCGATCCCTCCGTATTTAGGGTGCCCGTGGCGAAAGGCAGTCCCTTGGTGGTCGCCGGAGATCGCTGAAGCAATTAAGGAGCGTCGACGAGCTCTACAGCGGCATAAGCGGCACCCTTCCCTGGAGCACCTCATTGCATTTAAATGGCTCCGTGCCCGCATTCGCCATCTTATCAAACGACGGAAGCAGGAGTGTTGGGAGAGATACGTGTCGACCATTGGGTGCTATACGTTACCTTCCCAAGTCTGAGCAAAGATCAAACATATATTAGGGCACCAGACCCCAACAGGTTTCCCCGGTGTTAACATAAATAGCGTGTTATTCCGACGAAAACGCGATATCCGATCACTTTGCTGAGCACTACACTCGAGCCTCTGCGTCGGAGAATCCCCCCCCCCCCCCCCCCCCCCAGCTTTTCAGACTCTTAAACGGTGGCTGGAATGGAAAGTCCTATCGTTTACTATACGCCACATTGCAGTGCTCTGGCGCATTGCCCAGACACAGCTCCAGGGTCAGATCAGATCCACAGTCAGATGATTAAACATCTCTCATCTGACTACAAGCGACATCTCCTCGCCATCCTCAACCGGATTTGGTGCTATGGCGTATTTCCATCGCAATGGCGGGGGAGCATCATTCCGGTGCTCAAACCCGGTAAAAACCCGCTTGATGTGGATAGCTATCGGCCTGTCAGCCTCACCAACGTTCTTTGTAAACTGCTGGAACGTATGATATGTCAGCGGTTGGGTTAGATCCTGCAGTCACGTGGCATACTAGCTCCATGTCAGGGCGGTATCTGCCAGGGTCGCTCTACCACTGATAATCTTGTGTCCCTCGAGTCTGCCATCCGCACAGCCTTTTCCAGACGCCAACACCTGGTTGCCGTCTTTTTTGATTTACGAAAACCGTATGCCACGACCTGGCAACAGTATATCCTTGCCACATTTTACGAATGGGTTCTCTGAAGCCCGCTCCCGATTTTTATACAAAATTTCCTGTCGCTTCGTACTTTGTGTGTCCAAGTTGGTGCCTCCCATAGTTCCATCCATATACAGGAGAATGGAGTTCCACAGGGCTCCGTATTGAACGCCTGGCTATTTTTAGTGGCCGTTAACGGCCTAGTGGCAGCTGTAGGGCCATCCGTCTCGCTTCCTCTGTATGCGGATGACTTCTGCATTTCTTACTGCTACTCTAGTACTGATGTTGCGTAGCTACGCCTACAGGGAGCCATTAACAAGGCGGAGTCATGGGATCTAGTCCGCGGCTTCCAGTTTTCAGCCGCGAAGTCGTGTGTCATGTTCTTCTATCGGCGTCTTACTGTTCATACGGAACCAGAACTTCACCTTCATGACGATACACTCACTGTAGTGGAGGCATATCGATTCTTAGGACTGGTTTTCGATGCCCGATTGACTTGGCTACCTCACCTTCGTCGGCTTAAGCGGAAATGGTGGCAGCACGTCAATGCCCTCCGCTGCTTGAGCAACACCAACAGGGGTGCAGATCGCTCTACGCTGCTGCAGGTCTGCAGAGCCCTTGTTCAATCCCGCCTTGACTATGGGAGTCTGATTTATGGTTCGGCGGTGCCCTCGGCGTTGCGTTTACTCAACCCATTGTACCACGGTGTCGTTCGCCTAGCGACAGGTTCTTTTAGAAAGAGTCCAGTGACCAGTGTCCTGGTGGAAGCCGGAGTCCCTCCATTGAAGGTTAGGCATGCACAACCGCTCGCCAGTTACGTTGCACACGTTCGTCGTTCTCCTGCGTATCCGAAATACCGTCTCCTTTTCCCGCTCGCGACAGTTCATCTCCGGCATCGGCGGCCCAGGTCAGGGCTAACAATTGCGGTTCGCGAGCGATCCCTTCCGTCTGAACTGGAGTCCTTACCTTTACCACCTATACTTGAGGTCCATTCACGTACACCTCCGTGGTGCACCCTAGGCAGCGGCTTCCCCTGGACCTTTCGCATGGTCCTAAGGACTCCGGTACCCTGCGAGTCTCTGCTGTCACTTCCTCTAGATTCTCGACATCTACTTGGGCCATGAAGTGGTTTACACTGATAGCTCGATGGCCGATGGTCACGTTAGCTTTTCCTATCTTCATGGAGGGCATATAGAACAGCACTCCTTGCCCGATGGCTGCAGTGTTTTCACTGCAGAGCTGTGTTCTTGAGCACATCCGCTCGTGCCCAGGCGAGGCATTTCTCCTGTGTACAGGCTCTTGAGCAGCCTACAAGCTATCGACCAGTGCTATCCTCGTCATGCTTTGGTAGCGACCATCCAGAAGTCCATCTGTGCCCTGGAACGGTCCAGCCGTTCTGTGGTGTTTGTCTGAACCACAGGTCTCGTCGGAAACCCAGGGAACGAACTTGCCGACAGGCTGGCGGAACAGGCTACGCGGAAACCGCTTCTTGAGACGGGCATCTCGGAATATGAAGTGCGTTCTGACTTACGCCGCAGGGTTTTTGGGTTTGGGAGACGTAATGGCGTAACAGTATGCACAGCAAACTGCGTGTCATTAACGAGACTATGAATGTGTGGAAGTGTTCCTCTCGCAGGCAATCAGTTGTCCTCTGCCGGCTCCGCGTTGGCGACCCACGGTTACCTACAGCGCCTTGAAGACCCGCCTCAGTGTCGGTGCGGCACCCGGTTGACAGTGGCCCATCTTCTGGTCCACTGTCCCACTTCGACTGCCCAGCGACGGAATCTTGGGTTACCGGACTCGTTGGCGCTAATTTTATCTGACAATACCTCATTGGCCGATTTAGTTTTTCGTTTTAGTCGTGAGGGTAGGTTTTGTCATTTGATCTGAGTTTTAGCGCATGTCCTTTGTCCCTCTGTGTGCTTTTAGGGTGGAGGTTTTAATGTGTTGCAGAGTGACTAGCTTCACTTTTTTACTCGCATGGTAAGCCAGCCATGGTCATCTGCTTTGTGTGGTTTTCTTGTCCCCCTTTTGTCCATTTACACGTCTATTGCCCTTCATTGTTCTTGTGATTTTTATTTCATTCCGTTTTGTGTTGTCAACCTCTTGTTTTATCCTCACACGTGTTGCATTGTTTTATTCGGAACTAGGGACTGATGACCTCGTAGTTTGGTCCCTTCCACCCTCTTTTAATCCAACCAACCTGTGTTGCAGTGCAATCTTCCGGGGGAAGATAAAGTATGTACCTCAGACAGCAACGGGTGTTGACATCGATAATTCAGCAAACGACTACTCCTTACTGTTGCTACAGATTTAACGCATCATTTGTAGCTGCGGCGCGAAAACAGGTTTGATTTTCTTGCCTTTAAGTTTTAGGCGGCGGTAAGATTTGTGTATTTATTATGCAACGAAAACTGGAAAAAACAAGAAACAGGTTTTCACTAAATTCTATGACAAAATGGTGAACACCGGTGCTAATGTCTCCCTGTCTCACTTGTCAGAATGAAAGAAGGAAAGGCAGACTGAATTTAACGTCCCGTTGGCAACCAGGTCATTATAGATGGAGCACAAGTTCGGTTTGTGCCAAGGATGGGGAAGGAAATCGGCCGCGCCCTTTCAAAGGAGCCATCCCGGCATTTGCCTGGAGCAGTTTAGGGAAATCACGGAAAATCTAAATCTGCATGCCCGGACGCGGACTTGAACCGTCTTCCTCAGCATGGAATTTCGAGAAAAATTGATACTTATACAACAATGCTGAGTGTAGGTCGTTACAGTGATGGCAAACGGGGGAAGGAAAACTCGTTACATTTCATGCACATGTAGCGACTGCGTACATGGTGTATCAGCTTGCACACGAAGTGCTTTATTTCAGAACAGTGTTGGCAGCTGAACTACTTTTGTCTGTCGCTCTAAAACAGTAAAGTACGATTTCTAGGGTAAGATTACAGTTTGACGGCATTTCTTCAGCGAGATCATGAGATATAAAACACTAAATCGGTTATGAAACCATGAGGGAAAAAAACGTTGATACGTCAAATTTGGATAAAATCCCAGGCTTTCAGTGACAAGGTACATTGTCTGAGTCATTTGCTGTGACTTACAGTTTTGAAACTGGCGAGGCTCTCACTTTTATACACAAAGGATGGCATGTGATTGGCTAGATTACGTCATGATGACATCACGAAAGTGGCGCGTACTGAAGTTGCGCCCATTATGTCCACACTCCACAGATTATGTTTGCGCTCTCTGTCCAGAGTCGCTAACATCACTTTCGCTTACATCAGACTGTCTGATTCAACGACAAATCTGTTGTTCTGTTCAATGTCAGCCCTTAACCTATTGTTCTCGTTTGATTGACAGGTCCTTGACCTATTCTTAAAGGCCACTTTTGATGCCAAATTAATTCAATTGTGACAGCTGTTCATCACCCCCTCACCACCCCTTAACCAGTGGTTCTGCTGAGTGGTTTATGACTCCATGGGGTTGATGTATGACTCCCTGGGGATAATGTCCTTCTGGGAACCCCCGCCCCCACCCAACCCTTCCTCCTGTTTCTCCTCCCCTCCTCCTCCTCCTCGCTGTCCATACCCTCACCATTACCAACACAATTTGAGGCCCCAGTTATTGGAATCGCTCCCTCCCACTCTATCAGTTTGATTGACTAATTAATTAAATTTAAAAATTAATGAAACTCTCACCTGCTGGGAAATCCTCCAGCCCTCGTCTCCCACCACCCACCTTTAAAATGGCGGATCTGTGCTGAAGAGGAGGCATCTCACCACAGGAAATTCAATTACACAGCTATGGATATACTGTTTATTTATAAAATTCAATTTTCAGGGGTTGGCGCTCTTGCTTATCATTCTCGGCTGTTTGAAAAGATGCAGGACTTGTAAAGTACATCGAAAAGAAGTAATTAAGTAGATGGCTTTTTCTTATTACGGTCACACAAGGAATACTGTCAACATAGCTCCCCGCACATAACTGCACTATTAAAAATCTTTCGCACTGACCGCAGTGCACTGCACTCCCACTTCACGATGCCTTCGCCAGGCTGGCTGCTTCTCGTATACCCGCACGCGCAAGTCACTCTACACGCGATCGAGCCCCACGATCGCTCTCTCTCTCTCCCTCCCTCCCTCCCTCTCTCCCTCCCTCCCTCCCTCCCTCCCTCTCTCCCTCCCTCCCAAGTGGATACTTCCTGTTTGTGTGAACCAACGTATGCAGACACGCATAGATCAGGACGTCCTCCCCATCACTCCTCCCTTCCATCCCCCTCTCCTACCCCCTCACCTCTCATGGAGGTCTGGAGTTGGTAATCGGTGCATCCCTTTGCCCCGACGCTACCATTGCTGTGGAAAACTACAGCACAAGGGACAAAGACGTTTGAGGAGAATTAGGTACCATTTGTCATGTGCCACAGTAACCCCACCTTTGTCCTGAACAAAGTAGTGGATACCTAGGTAAATCCCTCGCCACCCCAGCTGTGGATATTTCAAAATATTCCCTCACTCTTATCAGATAGATTGACTAAGTAATTAAATCGATACCCTTCATGAGCAGCCAGTTTTTTCCTTGCATCCTACCGCTGGATACTAGGACTGCTATATTTCACGGGATTCAATCTCCAAATCTTGCTGGAATTTTTTCTCACTTGACTCGTATTGGTAGATACTGGCACAGTTAGGTCATTTGGGAGGAAGTCCATCACGTTGGAGGTAGCTCAAAATTTCAGATTTCATCTCATTTGCATGCTATGCCCTTAAACAATTTACTGGAAGGGCTGGACAGATGTGTGCTCACAGTACAACTATTCGAAACAAGAAGTTGATCAATCAGGAATTTGAAATAGTAATTGGGTTTTTAAAGCACTGTTGAATTCCTAAATTTGTTCTCTCTGCTGCATTCAGAAGCAGGAGGAAGGGCCTACTGCGTGACAGGACAACAACAACAAATACCTCTGCAAGACAGAGTCTACTGCAATGTATTGAGAAGCACTAAAACAACACACTTAAACCACGATCCTGTCCATAGCAGTAGTTGTCACGATAGATGTTGGAGATCGCTGAAACACTCGCACATCCTGCACGCCCATGTCGTGATGTCCACATGCACTGTGCCAATCCCCTTATACACTACCAACGCCAACGATCAGAGATCGGTGAAAAGAAACGGTAGTAATTCGGATGTTATAAATACGTCCAATGCCAACACTTGACAGTGATTGATATTGAATCGTTCAATTTTCTCTGGAGAATACATTCAATACGCACGATCGCAGAGACTGAGTATTAGTTTGCTATTCAGCTGTCCAGCAGGAGCCGCCACTGGGCCTTGCCCCAGCAGCTGTACATATGGAAGAACCGACTTGCCAGACAGCCAGAACTTTTTGGTACCCGCCGCTTGCGAGGGCATTATTAAGCCCCGAATGCTGATTCGTTCAGGCCACAGGCTACCTCCGCCACGGATCCCATATGCCATATAGTGTTCTAGGAAATTAGCCATACATTTATCACTGTAATTACAATTAAATATTACAATTGCAGCCCCAGTCTGATGACATTCGACAATGAGTGGAGTATCGGAAATGCCACTTCCTGACGGCTGTGGTAGTGCAGGAAATATCAATCTCTGTATCCCTGTTGTGAGTGGGAAGTTATTCCTACGTCAAATGCTTCATCCCCGTTATGGCTATCAGAACGTTGAAATCGCAATCTCCCACGTCAAATCCACACACAGGACATATTCATTTTCGTTGCACGTGTTGTAACAATGACCACAGTAACTTTCCACCCCAATACAAACTGTATAAGCTAGCTAGCCACAGAGAATCGATCACACATTTCCTTCTAAGTATAATACTTCACCAATAACTGAAAGCTGGTGCCAAGAAACCATATTTAGTGAAAATCCGCGATGGATGGACATGCCTCATTTGTTTCTCTTGTGAGTCGTACCAGAGTAGGAAGAGAGATGTAATCGTCTTATAAGTGACCGGATATTAAAAACACGATCGCAGTGACCATGTTACTATCACTCTGCACAAAAAATGGTCTTTATTCTACCAGAATATACAAGAATCGCTAACGATATCCATGTTAAAAACTATACAAATCGAGATATAGTATTGCTTCCGAATGATGTGGTCTTCCTCACAAATATTACGAAATTGAATATAATCTGTGATCGTTCGGGTGTGTATTAACAGACCGAAAGCACGAGTGCACATCGCCAGCGGTGTAACCTCGTAATAAGATCACCCTTATCACTGGATTTAGAATGTGATTCGGCCAAGGAATGTGGTCGTAAACTGATATTTGAAACTCTGTCTTGCCGCTGCTAGATATTTGCCACACTACCAAACAGAATTTGTAATGCGTTCTATCTTGACACCATGTCGACAGTGTAACAGAGGTTCTGCGATATATCCATGGCATTATATGCAAAGGAGGGCAGTTGGTTGGAAATGATCACATACAATAGATGGTGTGTTATCTCGTATCTAAGACCTTCTCCATCGCATAGAGAAGCAGTGATCTGACTTAATGCGACAGGACCATGTTTTGACAACTCAGCGGAAATGAGAACGCGTTGTCATAGATCGTACCAACCAAGTACAATGTGTAAGACCAGCGTCAAACGAAACTTTCTCCTGCAACACCAGATAGTAGGAAAGACAGTACAAGCAGTTACGGTGGTGTTTCTTATCGGGAAAATTAGGATGACTCCACATCATATGGTAACTGGAAGAAGGATGAGGATTTTGCTTCTGCATTACGTTGCGTTTCCAAACTACATACGGATACTGCCGTCAGAAGGAGATCTGCATCCCTCAGGGTGCATTCATGTCTGTCACCCAAACATTCTCTCTATCCTCCTTACTTTGTACTATATAACAGAGCAAAACTACGAACTATAAAACTCCACTAACGTCAGGTGATAGGAACTTTATAAGATATTAGTACATCCTTGTCCTCAGTACATCGAAAACAAATACTGTCTGTGTGCTGACATCGAGCGTCTGTGGCAATCCTATCAAATATACAAGTACTGATCCATTCGAACTGGTGGCCAGTGATTGAAGTCTCTTGGACAGACCAGATATAGATATAGATATTTCCATAGCTACAGGTGTCAGGAGGAGGTGTTTCCATTACTTCGCTCATTGTCAGATGTCATCAGATTGGGGCTGCAATCGTCATATTTAATTGTAATTGCAGTGGCTCATTTCCTAGGAAGACACCGTTTGTCGTGCAGGGCACGTGGCCAAGGTATCCTCTGGCTGGAATGAATGGGCACTTCCGATTTAAAGCTCTCGCGAGTGGCAGGAACGAAGAAAACTTCAGTGGGATGGCTAGTTTAATAGTGGTGGTAAGGTCCTATGGCACCAAACTGATGTCAACGGTTCCTAGGTTTACACACTACTTAATCAAACTTAAACTAAGGACAACACACACACACACACACACACACACACACCCATGCCCGAGGGAGGTGTCGAACCTCCGAAAGGAGGAAGTTGCTTGGCTATTTTGTTCTTGCACGCAATGCAGGGGCAAGTCTTGGTGGCAACGCCAGCTGAATAGAGAACTCTCAATAAGCGTTGAGCTGTCTCCGCAATCGCGTGTGTTGCATGTATTGTTCGTGGAAAATGGAGCAATTCAATACTGATCACTGCCAAGTATTGGCACTGGCCATAGAGGTAACATCAGAATCCCTATCACTCCGGTCATCCCGAGATGCCTCCACGGCCGGGATGGTGTACCCTACATGCACGCACATCCACAATAAAATTGCGGTTGTGGCAGCAGTTTTCACCGACCTCTGAGCATTGGTGCTGGCGGTGTATGAGGGGATTGGCACGCTGTGTGTGGACATCGGGACTTGAGCATGCAGGATGTGTGTGTTTTTCAGTGATCTCCAACATCTAGCGATAACTACTGCTATGGATTGGATTGTGGTTTAAGTGTGTCGTGTTGAGTGCTTCTCAATAGATTGTAGTGGACTCTGTATTGCAGAGGTCGTCGTCGTCTCTATCCTATCATGCAGTACGCCCTCCCTACTCCTTCCGAATGTAGCAGAGAGACCCAATTTAGGAATTCCATAGTGCTTTAAAAATCCAAGCGCAACGTCAAATTCCTAATTGATCCATTTATTGTTTTCGATAGTTGTATTACAAGGACGCATATGCCTAGCCCCTCCTGCAAATTGTTAAAGGACATAGGATGCAACTGAGCTGAAATTTGAAATTTTTATGTGCCACCAACGTAATGGACTTCCTACCAAATGACCTCACTGTGCCAGAATCCACCAACAGGAGGTAAAGAGGGGAAAAAAGATCTAGTAGAGTTTGGAAACTGGGTGATTCCAGGATCGAATACCGTCAAATATATGAGTCCCAGTATCCACCACTAGGATGCAAGGAAAAACTGACAGCACACAAAGAGTATCAATTTAATTAATTAGTCAATCAATCTAATGGAGTGAGGGAATATTTCCAAGGCACAAATGCTGAGGGGATTTACCAGGTATCTACTACTTTGTTCGAGACAAAGTGGAGTTAGTGTGGCATATGACAGACCCTACCTACTTCTTTGTGAATGTCTATGTTCCATCTGCTACAGGTTTCCAAAGCAATAGAAGTGTGAGAACAAAGTAATTTACCGACATCCAGTGCCTGGTCTGCATTAGTGGTTGGCTCTGAGGACTATGGGACTTAACATCTATGGTCATCAGTCCCCTAGAACTTAGAACTACTTAAACCTAACTAACCTAAGGACATCACACAACACCCAGCCATCACGAGGCAGAGAAAATCCGGGAACCCGGGCGTGGGAAGCGAGAACGCTGCATTAGTGGGGAGGGGGCAGTGGAGGAGGCTAGAAGAGAGTGGTCGGGGGTGGGGTGGGGGCATTTTGATCTCTGTGTGTTTGCATATGTTGGTTCACAAAAACAGGAAGCATCCACTTCAGAGAGAGAGAGAGAGAGAGAGAGAGGGGGGGGGAGAGCAGGAGCATGTATTTCGACAGGAATTTCTCAGGTATCAAATAATAAATGTCTGCCGCTGCGTAAAGCTTTTGTTTGGGGATTAGCACGGCTTCTAGCACGTGCGGCGAATGAGGCGGATGGCGGTGTGGCAGCTGATAGACAATCGTCGCGGCTCCTGAGTGGACTTCGTGCGGCCTGCGCGTGCGCCAATACGTGAAACGTCTGGGCCAGCGAAGCGGTTGCGGCGTGGGCACGCAATGCCCCGCGGTCGTCGCGAAAGATTTTTAACAGTGTAATTACATCAGGTGACTTACAATGACGGTATACCTTGTGCGATCAGAATAAGAAAAGCGATTTATTTAATTCTGCGCCTTCCCAAAGAGCATAGAATGATCAGCAAGAGAGATCCAACCCCTGCAAATTGAATTTTATAAATAGTCAGTCTATCTTTTGCTGTTTAATTGAAATTGATAAAGTGGGATGGGGCTGTTCCAACAACTGATGGCTGAAAGTGTTTTTTTTTTTTAATCGGCGAGGGGCGGGGGTTACCAGGAATGGAAGGGGTGGGGGGTTTCTCAGAGGGATAGATTATCCCCAGCGGTCATAATCAACCCCCAGGGGGTTATAAACCAATTAGCAGAACAGTAGGTTAAGGGTGGGGGAGGGGGTCATAAATCAGTCGGGTTAAATGTGAAACATCAATCGGAGAATATATAACGGGAATTATGACCATACATTTGACAACAATTACGAGAAATAATGAGATAAGGCAACTGAGACAACAAAGTCACTACACGTTATGCCCCTGCTTGTCCAACTATTCATTCCATGTTCTCACGTAGAATAAATAAAAACTACACCAGGATAAAAATTGCCAAGAATTTTTTTTAATGTGTCCTGCTCTGTCACGACGATCATATGGCGGATATAAATTCACAACTCAGAAAATTAAACACACATATGTGTATTTATGTCATGGGAGTTTGTGCAATGATAATGAGTAAACACATATAATAACCTCACTTTAAGTGTATCAAGCACAGCAAGCTTCCAGATGGAATGCAGCACACATATGTACTATCTTCCGAAGAAAGAATCTCAAAACACACTGGACCCTCTTGTAGGACTGACACTGTACTAACATGCTAACATAAAATGGCTGGTAACCCATTCTGTCACTAGAGGGCATGAATGTAGTATAGAAACACACGAAACAAAACAGGACCTACATAATGTACCATAACAGGCGCTAGATGGCACCACTGTCAAGTTTAACGGAACTTGGCACTAGTTGAAATATAAACATAAACCCAACAGTGGTATACAAACCAAAACAGTCGTGTACATTGTTTACAGCTTTAAAATTAGATAGCACAGCATAGTCGGTAAGGTATGATAAGAAAGAAACGAAGATTCGTCTCCATACAGCATTATAACAACCAAACTATTGTACACACATTACAAAATGCCAATCCCATGCATTGCATTAAGATGATGTTTGTTACAGTCTTTTAAACAATTACAAAAACAAATTACAATCATATTTACTACATATAATAACTGTGTATCGTGTCAAAACACTATATATCACTAACATAAAGGACTGGATGTGTTGTGTAATTGAAGGGGGGAGGAAAGAACGGAGGAAGAATGTGTTTTTTTTTATGAGTCACCAATGCATAAGAGAGCAGAAAAGTGGACATCATAGCTACAGCAAATCTAAACTACATTCTGGATACTACATTCCAGCAGTCTTAAGTAATGATAAAAACAACTTACGATAATAGGGATGAAGTAGTCAATCACAGCATCTAACACAGTAGGCTATACAGTCTGCAAGATCCTTTATCTTATGTTACGGGATAAACACCACAAAAAAGATAAGTATTGAAAGCAACTCAAAGTCCATGCTGTGTGAAAGACTGTAACAAACGTCATCTTAATGGAAAGCATAGGACTGGCATTCGTTTCTTTGTTATCGTACCTTATCGACTATGCTGTGCTACCTAATTTTAAAGCTGTAAACAATGTATACAAATGTTTTGGTGTGTGTACCAGTGTTCGATTTGTGTTCATATTTCAACTAGAATAGTTCCATGAAAACAGTGGTGCCATCTAGCACCTGTTATTGTACATTATGTAGGTCCCGTTTTGTTCGCCGGCCGCGGTGGTCTAGCGGTTCTAGGCGCTCAGCCCGGAACCGCGCGACCGCTACGGTCGCAGGTTCGAATCCTGCCTCGGGCATCGATGTGTGTGATGTCCTTAGGTTAGTTAGGTTTAAGTAGTTCTAAGTTCTAGGGGACTAATGACCATAGATGTTAAGTCCCATAGTGCTCAGAGCCATTTGAACCCGTTTTGTTCCTTGTTTTTATATACTACGTTCATGCCCTCTAGTGACAGAATGGGTTACCAGGCAAATGGAGCAATTTTATGTTAGCAAGTTAGCAGTATGTCAGTCCTAAATGAGAGTACAGTGTGTTTTGAGATTCGTTGTTCGGGACATAGTAAAAGGAACTGATGACCTTAGCCGTTAAGTCCCATAAGATTTCACACAACATAGTAACATTATGTGCTGCATTCCATATGGATGCATGCTGTTTATATGTGTTTATCTCACGCGAGTTTTCGCCATAATAATGATTAAATATACATATATGTGTTTAATTTTCAGACTTGTGAATTTATATCAGCCACACGATCGTTGTCAGTGCAATACCTTACTGTAGTTTTTATTTATTCTACATGAGGACATGGAATGAATGGTTGGGCTACCGTGGCCATAACTTGTAGTGACTTGGTTGTGCCACCGTTGCCTAGGTTGCCTTGTCTCATTATTTCTCATAACTGTTGTCAGATGTATGGTCATAATTCTCATTATATATTCTCCACCTGATGTTGAAACTGGTAATGTAACCCTTTTTTTAATGAAAAAAATTGTGTTTTGTGATTATGGCTTCATTATTGTAGTGTCCAATAAACATTTAAGTTACATTATGGTCACACTCCTTAACGCCACATTATGGTCACACTCCTTAACGACAGTTATGTCGGAATATAAAATCGATCAGCTGTCACAGTTGAATTAATTTGATGTAAATGATACCAAAAGTGGCCTATAACAGTAGGTTAAGGACCTGTCAATCAAAAGAGAACAACCGGCTACAGGGTGATGTGGAGCATAACAGTAGGTTTGCCCCTGATGTAGGAAACTTGCACTAACAAACCGCACTAGATCGAAGTTTGTCTCACTACTTCTGTGCATAGGTAAGTGCATATCTGGAGTTTCCATTAATGTTTTCATCATATAATATAATCACCATTGCTTCTCTTATCACAGAGTGCCTATAGTTGGAAGTGTGGGCTAGAATTCTTGTATGTTCGAACATAATATTTTGTTTGATACAGGCTTTGCACTATCACTGCTTTACTTCAAATTACGCTAATGTTAAACACAGCCGTCGGTAATAACATGTATAGACTGAACTACGTAACTGCTGCCACACTCACAAAGAATATTACAAATTCCTGACACTCTCAGGCCGAGATTATCAGGTCGCAACATTTCCTTAATTTTCCTGGGTGAGTGAAACACCGATCTGACTCCTTGCGTGTTTAGGACTTAACCTATCTTACTGTTTGCTGTTCCGCAGAATAGAAGCCATGCTGTGTGTCAGTCCTTCTGGCTTTGTTGAACAGCATCGCGTCTTCGTTTTCGACAGCGTTCAATAATATCACGGGCTAAATGTCCATTGCTTTGAACATTGTCGTCAGATGATTCATATTGGAGCCAAGGTGCTCCTTGTCTGAAACAGTCGTGGCTCTGTGTATCATGGCGTTCAGCGCAGCTATATTCTGAGCTAGATGGTGAAAGCTACACCTGTTTAGATGCAGGACTATTTGCGTCGGTCTTCGATACATAGAATGGCCGAGTCCTCCATCTGTTTTCCGTTCGACCAACACGACTGAAAAGGCATTTTTACGCCCTTCTCCATCTCTGCCATAAATCTTATATTTGGATGCCTATTGTTCATGTTGTCAATGAATTACTGCAGCGCCTTGTTGCCATGCGGCCAGATTAAATTCTTTTGTTTGGCACGTGAAATAAATCGGGGCTGTGTCGCGAAGCAGTTGTGGTTCTTTAATTTCTGCCGCTGTAATAGTTGATCGTACAGTCCACAGGCGTACTGGCGATTGGACAAAACGACTTGGCAGTACACCTGTGGACTGTTCGATAACCTGTAGTTAGTAATCATAACGTTGTCTGATAAAGACCAGACTCTTCTATTGCACTCGTGTTCTTCTAGTCTATACCGAAATTGGCTTAGTCTGTCGGGCTAAATTTTTCTGGAAAATAGTCCTGTATTTCCCTCAGCCCATCTAACTCTTCGAAAACAGTGCAATTTGTTTTTTTCTGCTGATGCTGAATTTAATTATGCCAAGGACTTTGTTGACTCAGGATTACTTAAAAGACCGTAAATTCCTGTTCCATAGCGGTATTTCGACTCAAGTATCAGCGTCTTCAGTTTGTGCGCAACTATCAAAATCGCCCTGTATGTATACAGAATAAGAGCCGTCCTATCACACTACTACCAAGCAGTACTTGGGGCACTCATGACCGTGCCCTTTGTCCCTTTGTCTTCGATTAACATTCGCTGTCCACGACAACCTTCCGGTTCCGTTACTTAAAGAGTCTTCGAGTCAGTAACACATATGAGGACGTAATCACAGCATAACTCGATAGTGATTTGTAAAGCGAATTAGAGTTTTCATCGATAGTTTCACTGACACAGTTGTTCAGAGTTACTATTCACTCGATTTATAACCCATTTAATAACCTTAATAATTAGCTAGTGCCTTAGTGCCATCGCTAAGTGTTAACAATAGCATTAAAACTAAATTAATTTTCTTTGTGTTTTCTTCGTACATACTTGCTAATGGCATCTGCCTTTGTGCATATTCCAGGTTTCGCAGTAATGCTGAATCCAATTACTGTTTTCAGTCTCTCAAAGATGAAATAAGTAGAACGTGATATACAGTCGAAATCACCTACTTCTTCTGAAGACTTAAAAGTGTGTTATTTATTAGTTAATATCTTGGACATTCATTCGTATGATGTCGACATTCCGTTCGAAATTGTGGAAACAGAAGAAAATGGAAAGAACTCTGACGATTCTGTGATTGTGGATTATACGATGATGGTTGTGTTAATTGAAGTCCAGAACATAAATACAGTACCTTCTTAGCCCAAAGAAAACATGAACAACAATAGCTTTCTGTAACAAAAAAGCCTGAAGTTTTATGGTTACACGCTCGGAGTTAAGCTGTGTGCAAAGCAGGTTTCGTTTCGTAAAATCTGAACGTGAATTGTATAAATGGTAGAAAGACTTCCATGCAGTACGAAATATCAACCAAAATTAAACTCGCAAAAGTGTGAAAGGAAAACTATTCCAATGATTTAGAACTACTCATGAGTGTCAGTGCACCTTTATCGAGGGAAATCTAAGAGACTAGGCGCTGTGAATTGTGAGATGAATAGTACTGATTTCCAGGTTTGTTAGATCCCTTACGAAATTTACTACACGTATGCGTGTAGAGGAGATGTCATTGATAGATAGTACTATAGACAAATTCGTAGCTTGTTTATCCCCTAAAATGTTGTGTATAAAGCCAGCCAGTCAGGTTTTGTGCGGGAACTGTGTGCAAACCCCACTGTATCATTTCGGACGAAAAAGACAGAATCGCTTATACAGCCGAGGAATGCGATGACGCAGTCGTGTACAACGATGTCAGAGATAATTATAAGTGAATTAGTGTTTTCGCAGTTTCATATGTCTTCAGCAACCTCAAGGCACATTATGGCAAAAAAAGGATGTTTAGTTACAGAAATCTTGTAATCAACGTAGAAAAATCTGGAAAAATGCTGGGGGATAATTTTCTATACTGCATTCAAAACGGCCTCTTACCAGTTGGATAAAGTAACTCACTGCTTTTGTTGGACTTTTGACCTAGACATGACGACACGTATGTCATTAGGAGGACGAAGCAAAGACTTAATATAATTTGGATTCCACTGGGATCTAATAGTTAGATTGAGCTCTTCAGCTAAGAAATTTTTGACAATTCGAATGATTTTTCAGAAGATTGCCAGAGAATATAATTTCCGATAGCTGTTCGTCATTTCTGGTTTATCAGCGTGACGGTGTTGTTAAACTTAGTCATTTGTGCAGTAGCAGTTTGCATTATCTCGTTTTACGGATTTGATAAAATATCCATGGTACACAGCATCCTATGCAGAACAAAGGCCACGATCATTTCTTACTTCATCCGAGTTCTCTCAAAATAAAACTATTAATTAATGTGAAGTGCTTGAATACATTGTCAGGTTTGTATTGTGTAAGGGAAATGTTTTCGCCATCCAATACACACTACACGTGTTTGTGAGGAATATAGTGAATCAACAAGATACTACTTCAGGTTTAGTTAAATATGATATATTCAAAAATTATGATGAGAACTGTGCTACAGGAATTGTTATTAAATATTTAATGTTAACAAATTAAAGTCCTGAGTGATGGAAGTCATCTGTAATGTAACATCATAGAGTGCTTGATTTTATTTTCTCTGCCTGTCGGTTGTGTAACATTTACGTCTGCAACAGTTTAGCTGTCAGTATGAACTACAGTTTATTCAAAATATTAACGATCTGAGATATTTTTTGCTATGGTTTAAGCGCTGAAACTCGCATGTGTGCACGTTCTCACGGAACAGCTGTGTGTGCTAGGTAGGAAGGACTGTGCAAACATCTGTTATAAGTAGTTCTTCGTGTGGAAAAACTGCGTAACTTTAATTTTTTAATATATGCCGTGGGCCTTAGCAAATAAAATTTTGACAGTGCATTTCTTTCGGTGTTTTCTGCCTGTATGAAAAATTTCAGGGTAAGTTTGGACATTCCGGACTGGACCACTCCCTTGTCAGTTGTTAAAAGAAGACTACAGAAAAAGCAGTGAATTCTGAAAATGAGAGGTTCTACACAAGAACGTGTTACTGATTTTGGTTGGTCTTGATCAATTTCCTTGAGATGAGAAGGATGACACTTTCGTTAATAACTATTTTGTGTATCTCTCTTGGACTTAAGTTGATGTTTTCAAGTTCGGATGAGCATACTCGGCATCCTTCCCCATCTTGCGTGATTCAGTAACCCGTTGCAATTCCCGTTTACCCCCTATGATCACTTCTCTCATTCTGTCGCGAAGCAATTAACAACAACACACGCTTGTAGGACATAACATTAGATATTTGGGTCCTAAAAACGAAACTGATCTGTGCCAATTGCCAACCTACCAAAATGCAGTGCGGGTATGTCTGGGATCCCCAATGCTTGAAGAGTAGTCAGTGACAGTGAAATGGATGGTGTCTTCCGAAGTTTGACAACAAGTGATGCAATCACAACCTTATATTGCTCACTGTGCTTAACTATTAGTCTGACAAACGAGTCAAAGGAAAAAAAAAAATGTCTGGCAAAACCGTACCTATTTGAAAATGACATGTGTTTTTCAAAGTGGTTGAAGTAAACCACGGTACCTGTCTTACGGTCTGACGGCCTGAAACTGGTAATTTCGTTCTGAAATTGGTGTGATTGTGCCGAACAATAAATTATTTTCAAAACAGTCAATAAATGTGCATCTCCAAACCGATTGAAATATTGTTTCCAAAACGTCAAAGGTCAGTAGTAATTATTCCTTTATCCCCTACGATTCACTGCTAAGGAGCACAGACGTGTGATGCAGGCTGCCGTCTGTCCAGGCAAGTGGCTATACCACTGCGGGAGATGCAGCAGGATGGTACGACCACAGCATAAGCACACCGTGCTTGTTGTTAATACCAACCACCACGGTAAAGCGTGGCGCCAGCTTCGCCGGCAGCTATTCGTCCTCCGCAGATCACGTGGCTGCCGTTCGCCTCGGCAGTGTTCTTCCGCTGCGCGGCTGCGAACTCCGTCCACTGAGAATGACTAGTTCGTATCTGGAGTCACTCCGGGCCAAGCGCCGGCCAATCGCCTGTCCCTTAATCCCCCCCAGCGCAGTCTTTCGCTCGGAGTCGCGTCCGAGTCTCCTCTCCGCTTGTCGTCCTTACCGGCAAGAATCGTCTTTTGAGTACAAAATTACCTGATAACCCATCTTAATGCGCTGGCTCCATACAACCGACTGGCTAATGCACACCATTTCTTCTGCCAGTAGCGGAGGGTCACACGACCACTCAGTACCAGTTTTACACCATTCAAAAAGCTTCAAAGCGGCCATTGTGCTCTTCTAAGTGGACCACCGTTTTTGTGTGGTGAACTTCTATATTTGATGAAGGAATTACTTGTACGTTTTTATGAGGTAGCTATACAATTTATGTCTCTATTTGATGGAAGCGCAAGCTCCGTGAAATCATCTTCTGCGAACAGTAGAGGAACCGGTCATGACTATAAATTGTCATTCATAATTACGTTCAGCTATAATTAATAAATCACCTCTAGTAAAATTTTGTCCGCCCCGATAGCTGAGTGGTCAGCGCGGCGGTCTGTCACGCCAAGCTGCCTGGGTTCGATTTCCGGATGGGTCGGAGATTTTCTCCGCTCAGGAAGTTGGTGTTGGGTTGTCCTCATTATCATTTCATCATCACCAGTGGAAGGCAACGGGAAACCACCACTGGAATCACTTCCATAGACGCTCATGCGGTGGACCTCTATGACGAGGCTTCCTCCATGACAAGACCTGCCGTAAGGCAGAACACAACTTTAGTATACAAGAAACTGCATTATAACCACAGACCCGACGTAACAACATGAGTGTTTATCGACTTTAAATTACGTATAATGAAATGGCACAAGACATATATATATTGAAGCGCCAAAGAAACTGGTATAGGCATGCGTATTCAAATGCACAGAGATGTAAACAGGGAGAGTACGGTGCTGCGGTCGGCAGCGCCTATATAGTACACCAAGTGTCTAGCGCATTTGTTAGCTCGGCTACTGCTGCTACAATGGCAGTTATCAAGATTTGAGTTTGAACGTGGTGTTACAGTCGCTGCACGAGCTATGGGACACAGTATCTCCGAGGTAGCGATGAAGTTGGTGTTTTCCCATACGACCATTTCACGACTGTACCGTATCAGGAATCCGGTAAAACATCAAATCTCAGACATCGCTGCCAACGGGACCAACGACGACTGAAGGGTATAGTTCAACACGACAGAAGTGCAACCATTCCGCAAATCGCTGCAGATTTCAATGCTGAGTCACCAACAAGTGTCAGCGTGCGAACCATTCAATGAAACATCATCGATATGGGCTTTTGGAGCCGAAGGCCTACTCGTGTACCTTTGATGACTGCACGACACAAAGATTTACGCCTCGCCTGGGTCCGTCAACACCGACATTTGGCTGTTGATGACTGGAAACATGTTACCTGGTCGGACGAGTCTCGTTTCAAATTGTATCGAGCGGATGGACGTGTACGGGTATGGAGACAACCTCATGAAACCATGGACCCTGCATGTCAGCAGGGCACTTTCCATGCTGTTGTAGGTTCTGTAATGGTGTGGGCTGTGTGCAGCTGAAGTGATACGGGCCCCCTGATATGTCTAGATACGACTCTGACAGATGACACGTTCATAAGCATCCTGCCTGATCATCTGCATCCATTCATGCCCATTGTGCATTCCGACATACTTGGGTAATTCCAGCAGGACAATGCGGCACACCACATGTCCTGAATTGCTACGGAGTGGCTCCAGGAACACCCTTCTGAGCTTAAACACTTCCACTGGCCACCAGATTCCCCAGTCATGAACATTATTGAGCATATCTGGAATGCCTTGCAGCGTGCTGTTCAGAAGAGATCTCCACGTACTCTTACGGATTTATGGACAGCCCTGCAGGGTTCATTGTGTCAGTTCCCCCCAGCACTACTTCAGACATTAGTCGAGTCCAAGCCACGTCGTGTTGCGGCACTTCTGTGTGCTCGCGGGGCCCTACACAATATTGGACGGGTGTACCAGTTTCTTTGGCTCTTCAGTGTAGTAGAACAGCGAAACGTCCGTGTTTCCGTATAAAAGTAGTAGCCTGTAACATAGAATCGCTATTCAGAGCTTTAAAACTGTTTCTTTTTTTTTTTTTTTTTAAAAAAAAAGCTACACAAGTAAGCACATGGCGTTCTCAGCTCTCAGCAGTTCAGCTAATTAACATTTCTTCATTGGTTACACTCTGTCTATATTCTCTTACGAACCAGTTCCTGTGTTACATGCTCCTACTCCAAGATGGTTTTGGAATATATCGTTTGACATTTGCGCAAATTCGGTTTGATTAGTAAGTCCCATTGTCCGGTGGTATGGAAAGCCATATGGCGTGGAGCTGCCGAGCACTCTCACAGAACAGTGGGAAACTGCCCTGACATTGGAATATTAAAGTCATTAGAGACGTATGTGATGGAAGGGGGGTTGGTAAACATTGTCGCTTTTGCGTCTTTCATACACGGCACGGCAGCCGGCCGAAGTGGCCGAGCGGTTCTAGGCGCTACAGTCTGGAACAGCGTGACCCTACGGTCGCAGGTTCGAATCCTGCCTCGGGCATGGATGTGTGTGATGTCCTTAGGTTAGTTAGGTTTCAGTAGTTCTATGTTCTAGGGGACTCTTGACCTCAGAAGTTAAGTCCCATAGTGCTCAGAGCCATTTGAACGACACGGCAGTCTTCAGCCAACAATCGCGAGTTCATTAGTTCTGCTGTTTATTATCAGCTTTTTGTTTTGTTTACGTAACTCCTACTCATAGACCTACAGACGGTTTGGGAAGTAAACAGACATTGATCGATTAATTTCTTTAGTGGAAGAATGTCCAGTTTTGTTCGACAAAACATTAGAAAATTAAAAGGACAGGATACATATTAAAAGTTTGTGGATCGACATTTTGAGGGGTTTGGATGGATCATTTCAAAACATTAACGACAAGGAAGAAATGAATACGGTAAGTTGTTCAGTCACTTACAAAGGTTTCATTGTACCAGCCTACAACACTGCACATTGCATATTTTAGAAAACTGTCATTGTACAGACCCAACAGAAGTAAAAAAGTAATCCATCGTTATGTTCCTCAGATTATTTTGGAAGTGTCCCCACATACGTGTCTCGCAACCTGCAATCGTTATAATCCATTTGCAGATTGTATGTCTTCAGTTTCATAGCTGTCTCGTGTCACACACAAAGCTATGAAAAATGACACACATTTTTGCAGTATCTACAGAAAAATCAGGATCCAAGGTCAATGATTGGAAAACTTTCCAATTTGTTGCTCGGTATTCCGAAGGCACAGTCTACACATCCTAAAACTCTGGAAATAGAGTAATAGAAAAAAACTCTTTGCAACTGCCAACTTATTTTCTCCATATTACCTAAGGCGATGTCTCGGCAGTTCATAAGCCTCATCCCCCTGCCCGAAAAATGTGATAAGTGATGTTTTGAGGCAGGAAGACATTCATTTATCTTCAGGAATATCTAGTTCTTTAGTTACTTGCGCTTTCCACACTGAACTTAATCTGAATGTGTTTGAGAGCTAGTCCTTCGCGTGACATCCAGTCGGTACGTATATGAACCGGTAGTATGGATTTGCCACCGCCATGAACATTGTGGACGAATATCCTTTGTATCTGAAATATATCATATTTCATGGATCGACAGTTCGAATGTGTTTACCATCAGTGGCTCCAATGGAGCATGGAAAATTGTAGGAAATTGTGAGCAGTGGTTTCCGACTGAGCTTTTGTAGGCGCGGAAATACATTCACAGTGCAGAGACCATATCCTTTTATTCGCATCTCTGACTATTTTGCTTATAGTATTACTCATAGGTTGCAACTGCAGTGAAGGTCTGTGAATATAGATAACTGAAACGATAGAAACGAAGGAAGATTACTAGTTAGTGACGAAACAAATTTTGAGACCAAAAAATTCTTTTTCTCCTTGACTTGATAAGTTTGTTTTTGATGTATTCACGGAATTTCTAAAGTGCATGGACACATCTTCGTGTCTATCCTATACATGCGCGGTACTGCGAAGAAGTGGGCAAATACTGGAGAATCTTTTAGTAAAAGCGAAAGAAGTATAAGTCTCCCTTTAGGTCAGGGTACGAAAGGCAGATAAATCTAACATATTTTAATGGATAGCAATTACAAATTTTGAAGAAAGTAACTAGCGGACGCGCTACAGAAGACAGGATGCCGGTTTGCCGATTGGTAATGCAGAGTCTGTTGATGCTATTAATGACACTGTCTATCGCAGAAAGGAAGACGACGAATTCGAGAAAACAGTTGAAGACAAGAGAGAGCGTTCAGCTGATAAGTTTTTTTAAACAAAAGTCAGATGGAGTGTGTGTGTGTGTGTGTGTGTGTGTGTGTGTGTGTGTGTGCGTGTGTGTGTGTGTGTACACGTACATACACTCTTTTTTAGGAGCCATTATTCCGCCTTAATAACATTCGCCGATGATGAGACAGCGGAATTTCAGCTAAGGTTTCTTCAGATCTTGGCAAACATTGAAAAACGAAGAAGGGTACAAAGAAATGTCAGTCACACTGTAAATGTTTTTCTCATCATTGATAGGCACAAAGCTCATCCATCACTATGTATTCGTCCTAACAGATCTTTCAACAAGCCTACAACTCTGCACATTGAACAGGTGTATTCTGCAGTAGGAGTCACACTGTTCGCCGATACTCTAGGCCAGCAGTGTGCGCGAGCACCTGCCAGATCTAAACGCCCAACGATTGTTGACCAGTAATTAATAATGAATTGTGTAGATGAACCATCAGGATTGCGTATTACGTGCATACCACATTTATTCCAATGACGTGAGTATTATAACAGTAGCGGCGGTAGTAACTAGAAATGACGATTTCGACTTGTCTTGTTGAGGCGTCAGTGTCCAGAGGCATCTAAATTCCAGTCAGATACTCCAAAAATGAGGTCCAGGCTTGCTACGTCATGACAAATACTTTTCTTAGAACTCCACATTCTTATTACAATCTTTGCGGCAGTATCCGTGAAATTCAAAACTCTTTTCATATAAACTTGTCAAAAATCTTGAAATAGTGACACTAAAAGCGTACTCTGCTCGTAACAAGTACATTACACTTCGAACACCCTGTGTAACCTAACCATAACCCAGAACAAATCTGTCTCCCTCTGTCAAACGTGTTTACAACATGGGCCTACTACCGAAGACAATGTATCGAAGTTAACTTTCAAAGATGTTACATTGATATTAAAATGTAAACTACGATGTTAATTTTTTAAGAAGGAATTCAAATGTTATAGCAGAATATAATTTGTATAAATATTTGTAGTTATTTTAACCTGTTCTGTTTTAATGGCACCTATAAATGCGTGGATGACTAACATTTTCGGCATCATCATGATTATATCTTCCGAGTATATAAAAAATGATCAAATAAACTTCAAATAGGTCTAAGGAATGTGAAGAACAAAATAATATGGATACAACGAGCGTCTCTGCAAAAACTGATGCACGAGCGAATTTACAAAAACCTTACTGGTAATTTCAGTTGAGAAAAAGGATATCGACAGATGAAGTAAAGATTCAGGCCATCGACCTTGGGTCTTTACAAAGTCCACCAAGTTCATAACACATTTCAAAAAATTAACGTCATTCGCGCAATTTTGCTGATCTGTGAACAACAAAATCTGCAGTGTGTTTAAAAATTTATATTTGTATGACCTCTTATGAACAAATTGTTTTTAAAACTGTTGAATTACATACACTCCTGGAAATGGAAAAAAGAACACATTGACACCGGTGTGTCAGACCCACCATACTTGCTCCGGACACTGCGAGAGGGCTGTACAAGCAATGATCACACGCACGGCACAGCGGACACACCAGGAACCGCGGTGTTGGCCGTCGAATGGCGCTAGCTGCGCAGCATTTGTGCACCGCCGCCGTCAGTGTCAGCCAGTTTGCCGTGGCATACGGAGCTCCATCGCAGTCTATAACACTGGTAGCATGCCGCGACAGCATGGACGTGAACCGTATGTGCAGTTGACGGACTTTGAGCGAGGGCGTATAGTGGGCATGCGGGAGGCCAGGTGGACGTACCGCCGAATTGCTCAACACGTGGGGCGTGAGGTCTCCACAGTACATCGATGTTGTCGCCAGTGGTCGGCGGAAGGTGCACGTGCCCGTCGACCTGGGACCGGACCGCAGCGACGCACGGATGCACGCCAAGACCGTAGGATCCTACGCAGTGCCGTAGGGGACCGCACCGCCACTTCCTAGCAAATTAGGGACACTGTTGCTCCTGGGGTATCGGCGAGGACCATTCGCAACCGTCTCCATGAAGCTGGGCTACGGTCCCGCACACCGTTAGGCCGTCTTCTGCTCACGCCCCAACATCGTGCAGCCCGCCTCCAGTGGTGTCGTGACAGGCGTGAATGGAGGGACGAATGGAGACGTGTCGTCTTCAGCGATGAGAGTCGCTTCTGCCTTGGTGCCAATGATGGTCGTATGCGTGTTTGGCGCCGTGCAGGTGAGCGCCACAATCAGGACTGCATACGACCGAGGCACACAGGGCCAACACCCGACATCATGGTGTGGGGAGCGATCTCCTACACGGGCCGTACACCTCTGGTGATCGTCGAGGGGACACTGAATAGTGCACGGTACATCCAAACCGTCATCGAACCCATCGTTCTACCATTCCTAGACCGGCAAGGGAACTTGCTGTTCCAACAGGACAATGCACGTCCGCATGTATCCCGTGCCACCCAAAGTGCTCTAGAAGGTGTAAGTCAACTATCCTGGCCAGCAAGATCTCCAGATCTGTCCCCCATTGAGCATGTTTGGGACTGGATGAAGCGTCGTCTCACGCGGTCTGCACGTCCAGCACGAACGCTGGTCCAACTGAGGCGCCAGGTGGAAATGGCATGGCAAGCCGTTCCACAGGACTACATCCAGCATCTCTACGATCGTCTCCATGGGAGAATAGCAGCCTGCATTGCTGCGAAAGGTGGATATACACTGTACTAGTGCCGACATTGTGCATGCTCTGTTGCCTGTGTCTATGTGCCTGTGGTTCTGTCAGTGTGATCATGTGATGTATCAGACCCCAGGAATGTGTCAATAAAGTTTCCCCTTCCTGGGACAATGAATTCACGGTGTTCTTATTTCAATTTCCAGGAGTGTATTTCTTTATTCCTCTGTTCCTGCAGTAGTTACCCAGTGTAAGAATTATTTACACTTTCCCATATGCTAAAATAGTATTCTCAGTTCATTTACCTCAAGGCGACAGCTGAACAGAATAGATACCTTGAAGAATGGAGGGTTGGGTTGTTTGGGGAAGGAGACCAGACTGCGAGGTCATCGGTCTCATCGGATTAGGGAAGGACGGGGAAGGAAGTCTCCCGTGCCCTTTCAAAGGAATGAATTTGCCTGGAACCATTTAGGAAATCACGGAAAATCTAAATGAGGATGGCTTGACGCGGGATTGAGCCGTCGTCCTCCCGAATGCGAGTCCAATGCCTTGAAGAATGTATCGCATAAAATTTCATTTGCTTACTCAAGTTCCCTGGGTGTTCCATTTATGCGGTAGCTGCCCCGTTCTTTCCCAACCTCCAATAGTTGTATTCAAAAGGCGTCGCTCCTGTTTTTCTTGGTCTATCCTTCAATACTACAGCGACACAGATTTAATCAGGAGAAATGTTTCCGAAGACTTGCATGATAAGCCGCCGCTGATACCACACAGGGAACAATTCCAGCTAATGTACTGTTACTCGGCAGCGCCTACTTCTTTGCTGGCATGTTTATTAAGTTGGATTCTCCTGGAACAGTGCATAAAGCAGCACGTTGCTCGTAGCTCCAGTCCCGCTGAGGGTTCGAGGCGATGTGAAGCAAGTATTTCCTCGTTATTTCCGAAAGAATCTGTGCGACTCTCTAGTGCAGAGTTCCATCGGCGTTATAGAAGAAACTGATTCATATTTGGTAATTCTGTATTATAGGGGACCTGTGTTCGTATGGGAATCTAGACTAGGTAGCACTTCGCTGCTTTCTTTCATTAGTGTAGATTTAATCTGTTGGGTCTCTTCTTGTACAGTTTCAGATGACTGCCATTAACTAGATAAATACTTCTAATTTTCCGTGTTATATGCTGATGACATTTTTGTCTGTGGTATCATGTGTAGCAAAGCACTTTTGTAGAAAACTCCAAGCACGATGCCAAAACTGTTACGTCGCCTGTGATAGATACAAACGATCGGAAGACTTTTGTAACAAAAGGGCACGTGGTTTGCAAGAAATTTTGCGAATGAGGGAAATATGTTAGCCCAACAAATACAAGAAACTACTAGGAAACGACTTGTATCTCTGGGGAAGGAAAGGATGAAGAACCTATGGGACAATTTGCACCATTTACGGCCCACCTTAACAGCTTCACTATTGCTAGAACGTTTCCCTTCGTTTCACATCTCACAGAGGCTCTTCTGCATACCTTACCACGCTAGCGCTCGTATTAAGTAGTAGTCCAGCGCACAGGTACATTATGCCGGGATGCTTGAGGTGTACTGTTGGACAGACGGTAAGAAAGAATATGATACTGGTCAAATTCACGACGGTTTAGAACTGTATTAAAACTTTGCATGAGAAACAGAGAGCGACGTCGAAATATCAAAGGGATCATAGCCTTACTGACAAGCCAACGAATTGAAATCTAATGCAGATGCGGCTATGAGAAAAAGTGAGTGAACAGGAAAGAAAAATTTAAAAGATCATAAAATAAATGAACGGAATGAAATTCACCAAAATCAAAACTAAGTGGTGTGAAATCATTGGAATTCATTGTGCGAGATTTGGATTCGAACTACACCTCCTGCTTATCGCGAGTAGTCACGTTAACCATTAGGCCTCTAGGCATACCTCACACCTTCGTTGGCATTGATGTTTGCTCCTATTACTTCCAGAAGTTCTTCCTCGCGTTATATGTGGTAGTACCGCAATCGTGATTAATACTAATTAGCAAATTTTTACTGATGTTTTACGAAGTTTGCAGAGGCCTTAAATCAGAAATACTAACTAAAATTGAATTTATCTTTACGGCGGAATGTGTTTGTTACTGCCTCACCGTACGTTCAAAAGAGAATTTCTTTAAACTGGAAGAAAGCAATTAGTATATGTAGTTGGAGTTTTGGCTTTGGAAGATACGTGTATGGGGAACGACGTAAGTTTATTTCGCGGTCTTGCTGTTGTTTGTTAGGGTTGTGTGTCGGCAGACCGCCACCGTGTTGTGTGGCTCACTTCCCGCCCACGAGTGCCCGTCATTGAACTTGACTAGCCGTTCGGTATCGATCGCCAGCAGGTACAAGACTGCTTCCCTGCGCTGCGCATGCGCATTTCGCTTCTGGTCGCTTCGTACCTATACAATATCAACGACATCCCTACTTCACCTATTGATTCTTCTCCCTTCCGATAAGGGCATCCACCTACCGCACTCTCAACTCATTTCGTACTGCGCTGTCCTGCACTTTAACGCAGAGTATATCAGGTGATCTCTCTTTATGCGCATCAGTTATTTTTCATGTGTCTGCTCAGTTTCCTTTACGCTGGTCACGTTTCCACAAGTGAGACTGAACGGCAAATATGTTGTCTTGAAGTGCTAAGGCGGTCAGCCGTCCTGGATTCTGCGGAACCGTCCCACAGTGGTTGTTGTAATTCCGCGTTACAATAATTAAATTAGCTCCGCAAAACGCCTAACGCGTACCGCATTCCTGTAATTGCTAAATTGCTAGTCAGCGCGCACAAATCCTATATATTTGCGTATGTTGGGCGACGTGCGAGTCCGTTCACGACAAATGATTAAGAAATGCGGGCAGCAAGGCTTGCTGGACATTTGCGGACACCACCTTTCTATGTATTTGGGCACTGATCTTTCGGAGTGAGGGGGTTTTCACAAATCTCCGCTTTCCAAGCTGTCGTGTCCAAATATTTTCCGACATCGGCAGTACATAAGGGGCCTCTACACGTTCGATATTATTTAATATATTGCCAGTATTTCAATATACTGAAGCCATCAACCGTAAATAGTTATGTCGTCATTTCCCTTATGCAACGCGATTTCCAGAACTCAAGATGTCAAACGATTACGCCTTTGTGGCTATTTTACTATCTGTCACCGTCAAAAACAATAACAAAAGGAAAAAATGGATACGTGAATGGTTGACAAAAAAGCGACAAAATCGATATTAATTAACTCACTCAAATTGATGTCTCTTGCAAATTAGGAAAAATTATTAATGATATCATAGGACAGAATGGAAAGTATGGTAATTAGAGAGGAAATGGCAGTTAAAAAAAGGTTAGGAGTAACTAAAAATTCTTGCGACTGAAAGGTCATTAGACTGATATTTAATGTTGTGATACCAGCAGTATTGCAGTTGTCATGAAAACCAACGAAACAATTATAGGCCGTATTTATCTTGGAATAATGTTCTTTGTAAATTAAAGAAAAGTAAAGAAGCAATTTTTTGTGTTCTATGATTATTATTTCGTGTGGTATGAAGATTAGTGTTACTGTAGAGTGATACGCAGATATAACTATAGGGATAAAAATTTTAAATACATGCAGATTTAGATTTAAATCAGGACGGAACTAAGTATCGCTACTGCCGGACGTCCAGATTCCTTAATCATTTGTGATAATTTCGTGAGACTGGCGTGCATTTTGCAGACTACCAGTGGCGAGATGTTGGCCAGTGGCAGAGAGACAGGAGAGGGGACAAGGACCAGGTAAATCCTTCCGTAAACTGATGGTGTGTCTACATGTCCGGTGTCCACAAGTCTCCATGTCCGTCTATCCCCAGACACCCTCACGACCTGTGCGTGTGCATGTGTGCGCGAACGAGAGCGCCCAATATCTTTCAGGTGCAAGTGCAAGTGAGAGAAACGTAACATATAACTTTTAGTAAAGGTCAAAAAGCTCCAGAAGTGGCAATTTTTTGTGGTTTTAAATCGTGTGTGCGGTAACAAGACAATCTTAGCTCCTATTTTATTTCGCCCAGTTTCTCTAGAGCATTTCTTTCTTTTCTTAGCAGTGCCGCCGAATGCGAAAAAGGGAAGTTATAAATTCGTGATGGACTTGCAAAAAGAGTTCTCTTCCTTTGCAGAAGTGTTTCCAACTTCTGAAGCACGATGCAGTATACACCGCGCAAAAGGATTAAAGGGTCACTTTTTTTAACCCCGTCATTTTCCCCAGTTGTGGCACAGAAGTGTGAAGTTGGGCTCAAAGAAGCCTACAACCTGCCTATGTAATGGTGCAAAAGCGTGGCACCCTATGACGTCACCCTCGGACTCTGCGATGCTTCAAACAGCAAGGTGTCGACACATGCTAAAAAAGGTCAGAACTCGGAAGTTAATGTGAGGTGTAACGTGTGTTAATGATACGTTGACAACAAATTTCATCACAATTCGGCCCAAAGCCACCGTGGACGTTTCACACGATGGAAAAGTCGTCACATATCCACGTTACCCTCTTCTCTTCTCGCCTCTGCGATGAACGTCAGAACCACAACGCTCAACGTTAAAATCATGCAGTTTTCCTACGGGTGGCTAAGGAAAACCTTTCAGACACACCGACGCCCAGAGGCAAAACGAAAAGCCTTCAGAATGAGCCATGAAGGGCGTCAATGAAACCAACCCTTCTCTTGGGGGCATTCATTTACACGTATTCCGCAGTCGAAAACGACAGTTTGCTGTGCGGTGTGAAATGCGACGTACTTGACAATCTTCGACACTGCTGACACCTCCCCGACGCTTCAACCCTTTCCTAAGGACGTTGTAGGGCAGCAATACCATTGAACGTGACCTGGCGCCTTTGTAGTGTAGCAAGATCGCAGTTTTTCTTCTAGTATACAGGGAGAAACCACGTGGGATCGTTCAAAACCATTCGACGAAATCTGAACGTGATTCGAAAGAGTCAAGTGTGTTTATACTTTTTCTGCTTTCCTGTTTCGCGCCCTCGTGTGGCGTGATCACCACGGAGGGAGGGGGGGTGGGGGAGTCGCGACATTGACATGTGCATGAATAAACCGGCAAAGGGTTCCACTACGACCCACTCACCGCTCAGCAACACCCACGGTACCACCTACGCACCATCACTGAGTGCTCCAAAAATATACTTGTACAGAGGAACTCTTGACCCAATCGGTAGTCTGAGTGACGCTACATTGCTGCTCTGGTGCCGGTTTGCGGGCATGTGGATCTCAGGGGAGTCGAAGGGTTGTGTGCCCACAAGCTACAAGTTTCTTTCCTTTCGGAAAGGGCATGCGTAAGTGAAGCCTTACGAAATCTTACGACGACTGTGCAAAAGTTTTCACCATTTTCGAGTTGATGTCCTTTAGTGAATAGTCAAGCTATGTTTATGGGAGCTGATAAACTACTTGTGTAGTTTGTATAGCATATGGTATGCACATGAAGGTCTTGTAGGCTAGGCGTAAGTGCGAGGTACTCTGATGAACACTCGCCAGTCAGTACGTAGCAAGGGACGTCGGATACTGTTCAAATGTTGAAATGTGTGTGAATTCCTAAGGGACCAAACTGCTTAGGTCATCGGTCCCTAGACTTACGCACTACTCAAACTAACTTATGCTAAGAACACACACACACACACACACACACACACACACACACACACACACCCATGCCCGAGGAAGGACTCGAACCCACGGCGGGAGGGGCCGCGCAGTCCGTGACATGACGCCTCAAACCGCGCGGCAGTGAAGACACTACGACTGTCAAAAGTTTGTCATTAAATTGTCGTAGTATTCGTAACAAAGTTCCCGAATTTACTTTTATCCCGCTCAAACTATTCTCGGGATCGAGAGCTGGCTGAAACCCTAAGTGGAAAGCTCCGAGATATTTAGCAAGTCATGGAAAGTATATCGGAAAGACAGATTAGTGGCCGTAGGAGGGGGGGGGGGGGGGGCTTCATTGCAGTAGACAAAAATATTGTCTCTATTGAGGTCGAAGTTGACTGTGGCAGTGAAGTAACCTGGTCGCCTCTAACAGTTCTAGGTGAAACCAAGTTAGTTGTTGATTGTTTTTTATCGGCCACCCGTTTCCGCTGTGACAGTTCTAGAGGCACTCCTAGTCTACAGTCAGTAGCGCGTAAATACTCAGATCATGCATTACTGCCGGCCGGAGTTGCCTAACGGTTCTAGGCGCTACAGTCTGGAACCGCGCGACCGCTGCGGTCGCAGGTTCGAATCCTGCCTCGGGCATGGATGTGTGTGATGTCCTTAGGTTAGTTAGGTTTAAGTAGCTCTAGGTTCTAGGGGACTGATGACCTCCGCAGTTAAGTCCCACAATGCTCAGAGTCATTTGAACCATTTGATAAGCATCCCCGACATAGAGAAACAACTGAAGGAGTTGAAAACAAATAAATCACCAGATTTGGATGGAATACCAGTTTGGTTTTTCAAGAGTACTCTACGGCATTAGCCCCTTACTTAACATACATTTATTGCGAAATTCTCGTCCAGTTCAAAGTCCCAAGCGACTGTAAAAAAAAAAAAAAAAAAAAGCACCGGTGACTCCTTTGTATAAGAATGGCGGAAGAACAGACCAATAGCCCTAACTTCGGTTTACTGGAGAGTCCTTGACCGTAGCCTCAATTTCAATGTAATAAATTTTGTTGACACCGATAACCGTATCTCCACGAATAAGCATGGTTTTAAAAAGCATCGATCGTGCGCAACTTAGCTTGCCCTTTTCTTACGTGATATTCTGCAACACGAGGGCAAAAGGCAGATTCCAGGTTTATAGACTTCCGGAACGCGTTTGATACTAAGCCCCATTGCAGGCTTTTAAATAGGGTAAGAGCAAGGTTCATAGATATGTGACAGAACCCAGTATGATGCCTTCGACAGCGATTGTTCATCAGAGACAAGGGTACCACCAAGGGTGCCAGAGGGAAGTGCGATAGTACCCCTATTATTCTCCATATACATAAATGATTTGGTGGACAGGGTGGGTAGCAATCTGCGGTTCATTGGGAGAATTTTAGGAAAGTGTGGTTCATCTGTAAAGGAGACCCATATAGAACGCTAGTGCGACCTATTCTTGAGTACTGCTCGAGTGTTTGGGACCCGTATGAGGTCGGATTAAAGGAAGACATCGAAGCAATTCAGAGGCGGGCTGATAAATTTGTTACTGGTAGGTTCGAACAATACGGGAAGTGTTATGGAGATGCTTCGGGAACTCAAATGGGAATCCCCGGAACGAAGACGACGTTCTTTTCTAGGAAACCCATTGAGAAAACTTAGAGATGCGACATTTGAAGCTGACTACAGAACGATTCTGTTGCCTCCAACATAAATTGCGCGTAAGGACCACGAAGATAGAATACGAGAAATTAGGCTCATACGGTGGCATATAGGCAGTTTTTCTTCCTTCTCTCTACTTGCAAGTGGAACGGGAAAGGAAATGACTACTAATGATTCAGGGTACCATCCGCCACGCGCCGTAAGGTGGATTGCGGAGCATCGATGTAGATGTAAATGTTCAAAAGTTTTAACAATTTTGATGTTGTACCACTCATAGTTATCAATAATTATTTCTCGGCATAATTTTAATAGAAAGCTCTACTTTTGGGAGTTTCTCCTCTATGGGTTTCTTTATGAGATCTCCGAAATTCCACTTTCAGTAGTGGATGGTTCTTGAGATAATTGGAGACAAATTTACTCTAGAAATTTCAGTTGTTCAGGATTCTGTGCAAGCTTTTCATTGGGAAAACAGCCAAACTGCTGTACATCTTACAGTGTGATATATATTTTGCTGGAAATGAACGAATATATTGCAAAAAATCTACATTATAAGTGACAGGTGAATGTATGGCACGGTAGCTGTTAATGTTTTCCTGACAAAGCTGGTCAGCTTCATGAAACAGGCTGGGAATGAATTGCAGATTATTTGTACTTTAGTGATTGATCAACTACCCCGTTCAAACTGAAAAAAGAGATCATTCTCTGCTAGAATCACCAAGGTGCTGGGCGTAGTGGTTAGCACACTGGACTCGCATTCGGGAGGACGACGTTTCAATCCCGTCTCCGGCCATCCTGATTTAGGTTTTCCGTGATTTCCCTAAATCGTTTCGGGCAAATGCCGGGATGGTTCCTTTGAAAGGGCATGGCCGATTTCCTTCCCAATCCCTCCCTAACCCGAGCTTGCGCTCCGTCTCTAATGACCACGTTGTCGACGGGACGTTAAACACTAATCACCACCACCACCACCAAGGTGCTGGTATAAAAGGTGAGTGGAACTTCTATGGTACTAGCCGCGTAAATCTGCATGCTATGGAGTTGAAATAGCTGTGAAACGACTGGAGCCAAGAACTAACTTGCGGCGTCCAAAAGGGAAAAAAATTCTAACGCTGTTGTATTTGTACGCATTGACAAAAAGCATCCATTCTTTGTTAAGGCTCAGATAAAGGTATTCGGGTAAGCTAAGAAGAAAGGTTTCCTTCCGCATCCGAAATTGCCGAAAGAAGAGGAAACACCAATTTGTTCGAATTACTTGCAAACGATTCAAGAGAAACGAGTTTGTAGATATTTAATGTTACTTATTGCCAAAATTTCGATCCTGCAATGAATCAATCAGAATTCGAAGTTACAACATTGCAGAACGGTCAGTATGTTGTCTGCATTTATGCATACGCAATATATAAGATTAAGATGTTCACATACGACTTTGATTGCGTAAAAAACACTAGTGAATTGTAGCAGATAAAAAACACCCTGTGTGTATAAGTAACACAGGTTCATAAATAGTGTGGGGTTCAGACACACACAGTATGCAGTATTTGCATACTCAGTGGTAAACTATTTCACCTACATACTGATATGATACTCATTACTGTTTGACCTGTTGAAACAGCAAACGTTTTCCAACATGCTTTCCGCTGGCATTTTATGACTGAAAGAGTCGGATTGTTGCAGCAATTTGTATCAGCTCCCTGAAATACGAACGGACGGCGAGTCATTAAAGATTCCCTATATGCACTCTGAACTTATATAACATTAGGTATGTTATTTAGTAATATTTCATTCATTACAATTACAACAAAACAAAATACAGCACGTACGTTTGAGAACATCTGCGTCGCGACAATGAGCGTATGCGTGGTACTGAGTAAAATATCGCAGGGATCTGCAGAGGTGAGAATTGATCAGAAGACATGAAGATAACATTTTCCTTACACGAGACAACTTGTTATAAGAAAAATTAAAGCATTCAGGCACTTCAGAGTAATGAGTACCTTTAGACAGAATTTGTCAACGGCTTTGCTGCAGTGGGTACACCGGTTCATGTGAGATCACCGAAGTTAAAGCGCTGTCGGGTGTGGTCGGCACTTGGATGGGTAACCATCCAGGCCGCCATGCGCTGTTGCTATTTTCCGGTGTGCACTCAGCCTCGTGATGCCAATTGAGGAGCTGGTCGACCGAATAGTAGCGGCTTCGGTCAAGAATACCATCATAACGGCCGGGAGAGCGGTGTGTTGACCACACGCCCCTCCTATCCGCATTCTCTACTGAGGATGACACGGCGGTCGGATGGTCCTGTTAGGCCACTTGTGGCCTGAAGACGGAGTGCTTTTTTAGACAGAATTTGGTTGGAGTAAGAAATAGCCGTGGCCGTTGGTCTGTATACTGTGCTGCATACCAGGCATACTTGATTAAATTGGTAAAACGTGGTGATGCAAACTGAAAATGCACAAATGACTCAAGTGTAACAAAAATGTATCGCTGATAAACTTGAAGTGACAAAAAGCCATTAGAAATTACATTTTCCAACAGTTTTCTGACAAATATTTTCAAGTGTCGAAAAACTTCCTTAACGAGAGATCGAATCATTTCGTCGTCCTCGTAAAAACGAAGTGTCGTTGCGTCTAGGCCAAGAGTCCAACAAAAGAAATGAACTATTTTCTGCAAGTAGTAAGAAGCAGCTTCGGATGTAGTATTGGAAATTATTCTGTCCCAATTTTCCTGATTTTGCTAAGTCGATTACAAGATTTTTCCAACTTAACAGCCATCCTTTAAATTTTTGGTCCTAGTTTGCCTAGAGGTTCCTGAAGGTAGATATAAAAATCGCTTGTGCTAAAAACTCTACAGGAAGTGATAAAGTGGTTTAGACGCTGTTCTTGCAGCAACTCTGACCAACTGGTTTTATACACAGCGTTTTAGTTAATAATGAGGAGCATTGATCTACTGCTCCGCGGTTCTTGGTAGAATATTTTATACATTATGATTGAAACACACACAACACTGCAGCAATATTCTACAATATTTATTGTTGTTTACACGAACCGCTTTCCGCTGTTACACCATCGTCAGGTACAAAGATAAGTATGTGGTGCAGTGAAATTTTGTTGGATCAAAGACTTTAAACTAGTACATGTCCAGAGAATCTCAATCTTCAGAGATGGAAAAATGTTAATGTTAGAATCAGGAAGAAAACAAGCTGGCTTATTTCAGTGTAAATGCGATGTAAGATTATTTAACTGATATAAAATACGTGACACATTAAGTAATAAACTATAGACAAATTAAAACCGTTGCACATAGAAGAAAATACCTGAATAATAAACGTTGGTGACATATACCAAAGATATGGCTGAGCAAAACAATCTTGTCTTTAATAGATCGAATTACAAACAGATAAGATATAATAGTGATATTAAGGAGGTGAGTTAATAGCTGTGATTATAGAAAGTATACTTTTTTTAACACAACGAGGGAATGTATAGTAACTGAAATAAAGAAAATGGGGCATGTGAGTAAGGAGTAAGAGGGGTAATTTATAACATGGCTTAGATAGGATTACGAGTAGTATCTGCAGTTAGCAGTGGCGCGTAAGATAAATGTGTCTGGTCACTCAGTGCTAAGCTTGGATGAATAGACATGTGTTTATTAATTTCCATTATTTCGAGAGTGTTCATCTTCCTTCTCTTATGGATGTGATGTAATACTTCATGTTTTATCTCGTGACTATGGTCTTCTTTGAGCAGGTGATCTGCAAAACTAGTCTCCTTTTCTAAGTTTCCATCTTCTGTGGTGGTCCTTCAAGCGGGTACATATTGCTCTCCCCCAGACTGACCTGTATAGAATTTTCCGCAGTTACAAGTTATGTTATATACTCCACTCTCTTCTACAGCTAGAGTGCTGTCTTTACCATTGTGCAGAAAGTGTCCAACAGTGTTGTGCACATAAAACGACGTTTTTATATTCCTGGATTTAAGCTTTCTGGCTACATCCAGTGAAACTTTTCCAAGTATGGAACTGTGCATCATTTGTTGCATTTTTGAGGTGGTGAGTTAAGAACAGAGTAAACAAGAGAGTGCACATGTTGTTTCTGCTTTCTGCGCATTTTGGAATCCACTAAGGAAGGAGAATAGCCATTGTTTGACGCTATTTGTTTGATTGCATTTAATCCCATTTGGAAGTTGTCTTCATTCATGGCGATTTACCACGATCAAGCTGAATACCAGGTTCAAACCTAGTAATGGAATTCGTAATTCAGTTGACTTAGTGGCCAAGTTAAAAGACATGGAAATCTCCACCCCCCCTGCTCCCCCCCCCCCTGCCCCCCCCCCCCCCCTCCCTGTGCGAAGCTGGTTTCTTTTGATGTTAGCACTTTATTCATTCATGTACCTGTTTAGGAGTGCTTAAACATTCTCACAGACTTATTTAATAACTCAGAAGTTAACCTAGTTGTCACAGATGACATAAGGTTAGCTAGAGACATTTGTGTGACACGAAATTATTTCCGTTTCAATTATGGGATACACAAACAGTCTGGGCTAGGTATGGGATTCCCCCTCAGTCCAGTCTTCGCTGAAATCTCCATGGACGATCTTGAAACACAGTTTTTGGAAAATAATCCAGTTGCTTCCGAGGATGGATACTGATTCAGGTATGTTGATGATGTGTTGTGCGTAAGGACAGATACTGCCAGACGACTTCAAAAATTCCTCAAGCAACTAAATTCTAAACACAATAGTATAAAATTGACGATGGAGTTTGGGGATAACTACTTACTTAGATCCAACCGTAGACATTAGTGACCGTATTCGTACTTCCAAGATTTATAGGAAACCTACCACCGCAGATACAGTAATACCGACAAATTCTTAACGCCCAGTGACCCATAAACTTGCTGCCTTTCATTCTACGATACATCGCCTGATATCCGTCCCTGTGAATGAAAACAACTTCCAAACTGGATTAAGTACAATCAAACTAACTGCATCAAACAATGGCTATCCTCCTACATTAGTGGAATCCGCAATGCACATAAAGCAGAAACAACATGTGTACTTTCTTCATTACACTGTCCTTGTCGCATCACCTGAAGAATGCAAAACATGCGAGATTCCATACTTAGCAAAAGTCTCATTGGATGTAACCAGAAAGCTTCCATCCAGGAACGTAAATACATCATTGCAGATACGCAATTATGGAGGGCTGTAGAGGCAGCATGGCTCATTATTTCTCCAGCGGACCTCTAAAGACATGTTCAGTCCATGCCACGTCGAATTGCTGCAATACGCCGGCCAAAAGGAGGCCTGACCCTATATTAGGAGGTATCCCATGATTTCTGTCATCTGGGTGGTGACACCACATGCGTGTACATTGTAATTTCTGGAAGTATCGTGGAGGACTAAGAGGACAGTTATAAAATAAGGTTGTGGAAGACTGACGGCTACTTCCTACATTTAGTGGTCAAGCCACACGCTGCGCCTCGACCCGTCTTATCCGCTCGTCGGTGCGATGAGGGGAGCGCAGTTCGTTGTCGCACGGCGTCGCCTCCTGTCCACCTGATGTGGCCTCACGCGCACAGCGGAAATGTAATGGCATCCGCAGCAGGCATATTACGATATAAAATGTTTAGCTGCATTATAATTTTTCCAGGTCGAAAGACACTGAAAGGTAAGGTTATACTATCTCCCCTCCCAGTACTGAATACAAGCAATGTGGTTTAGTAAATGTAACGAAAATATTGATGTAAGAAGTCTAGTGTATGTAAATAGTGATTAGGAAAAAAGACATGTATTTTGACACCTACTAAACGCTTTGGAATAATATGACTGTCTCGATAAAATTCCGAGCAAATTTAGGACATGGTTAAGTAATTAACAAGTAATAAATGACGAGCACTAGTTTGCTTTTGTTCTACGGTATTACTTTTATTGTGTTGACGGGTTTTCAGCTTACAAGGCCATATTCAGACATTTACTGAGTACCAAAGCAAACTAGTGCTTTTCATTTATTATAATGTCGTTCTACCAAGAACAGACAGAAGATTCAGTTAACATAATTAACAATTCATAAAAACTTAATTACAAATAATCTATTTCAGAGTGTAGATGAGAAAGTGTCAACTATTTCTTATTCAGAGGTAGTGAACGTGTTACTCGTACTTTATGTAAGTGTAAGTAGCTCGCTCGTAACTTTTGATTATTGATCTAAATTCAGTACAGTTAACAAATGTAACAAAAATGTTATAATTATCACTTTCATGACATTGTTGATAAATGATTGTGTTATTGGTTGTGTAGAATTTCTTTATATGTCATTAAATAACCCTTTTTCAGTTACTGAATGATGTGAGCTTATTTAATGAGTTGTAGTAGTAGTAGTAGTAGTAGTTGTTGTTGTTGTTGTTGTTGGTGGTGGTGGTGGTGGTGGTGGTGGTGGTCTTCAGTCCTGAGACTGGTTTGATGCAGCTCTCCATGCTACTCTATCCTGTGCAAGCTTCTTCATCTCCCAGAACCCACTGCAACCCACATCCTTCTGAATCTGCTTAGTGTAGTCATCTCTTGGTCTCCATCTACGGTTTTTACCCTTCATGCTGCCCTCCAGCACTAAATTGGTGATCCCTCGATGCCTCAGAACATGTCCTACCAACTGATCCCTTCTTCTAGTCAAGTTGTGCCACATATTTCTCTTCTCTCCCATTCTATTCAATACCTCATCATTAGTTATGTGATCTACCCATCTCATCTTCAGCATTCTTCTGTAGCACCACATTTTGAAAGCTTCTATTCTCTTCTTGTCCAAACTATTTATCGTCCATGTTTCACTTCCATACATGGCTACACTCCATACAAATACTTTCAGAAATGACTTCCTGACACTTAAATCTATACTCGATGTTAACAAATTTCTCTTCTTCAGAAACGCTTTCCTTGCCATTGCCAGTCTACATTTTATATCCTCTCTACTTCGACCATCATCAGTTATTTTGCTCCCCAAATAGTAAAACCCCTTTACTACTTTAAGTGTCTCATTTCCCAATCTAATTCCCTCAGCATCACACGAGTCAATTCGACTACATTCCATTATCCTCGTTTTGCTTTTGTTGATGTTCATCTTATATCCTCCTTTCAAGACACTATCCATTCCGTTCAACTTCTCTTCCAAGTCCTTTGCTGTCTCGGACAGAATTACAATGTCATCGGCGAACCTCAAAGTTTTTATTTCTTCTCCATGGATTTTAATACCTACTCCGATTTTTTCTTTTGTTTCTTCCACTGCTTGCTCAATATATCTGGTTTCTGTACAAACTGTAAATAGCCTTTCGCTCCCTGTATTTTACCCCTGCCACCTTCAGAATTTGGAAGAGAGTATTCCGGTCAACATTCCTTAATCTAGCTTCTAAGATAAGTCGTAGGGTTAGTATTGCCTCACGTGTTCCAATATTTCTACGGAATCCAAACTGATCTTCTCCGAGATTGGTTTCTACTAGTTTTTCCATTCGTCTGTAAAGAATTCGCGTTAGTATTTTGCAGCCGTGACTTATTAAACTGATAGTTTGGTAATTTTCACACCTGTCAACACCTTCTTTCTTTGGGATTGGAATTATTATATTGTTCTTGAAGTATGAGGGTATTTCACCTGTCTCATACATCTTGCTCACCAGATGGTAGAGTTTTGTCAGGGCTGGGTCTCCCAAGGCTGTCAGTAGTTCTGATGGAATGTCGTCTACTCCTGGGACCTTGTTTCGACTTAGATCTTTCAGTGCTCTGTCAAACTCTTCACGCAGTATCACATCTCCCATGTCATCTTCATCTATATCCTCTAACATTTCCATGATACTGTCCTCAAGTGCATCGCCCTTGTATACAGGGTCTTACAAAAAGGTACGGCCAAACTTTCAGGAAACATTTCTCACACACAAAGAAAGAAAATATGCTATGTGGACATGTGTCCGGAAACGCTTACTTTCCATGTTAGAGCTCATTTTATTACTTCTCTTCAAATCACATTAATCATAGAATGGAAACACACAGCAACAGAACGTACCAGCGTGACTTCAAACACTTTGTTACAGGAAATGTTCAAAATGTCCTCCGTTAGCGAGGATACATGCATCCACCCTCCGTCGCATGGAATCCCTGATGCGCTGATGCAGCCCTCGAGAATGGCGTATTGTATCACAGCCGTCCACAATACGAGCACGAAGAGTCTCTACATTTGGTACCGGGGTTGAGTAGACAAGAGCTTTCAAATGCCCCCAGAAATGAAAGTCAAGAGGGCTGAGGTCAGGAGAGCGTGGAGGCCATGGAATTGGTCCGCCTTTACCAATCCATCGGTCACCGAATCTGTTGTTGAGAAGCGTACGAACACTTCGACTGAAATGTGCAGGAGCTCCATTGTGCATGAACCACATGTTGTGTCGTACTTGTAAATGCACATGTTCTACCAGGACAGGTAGAGTAGCCCGTATGAAATCATGATAACGTGCTCCATTGAGCGTAGATGGAAGAACATGGGGCCCAATCAAGACATCACCAACAATGCCTGCCCAAACGTTCACAGAAAATCTGTGTTGCTGACGTGATTGCAGAATTGCGTACGGATTCTCGTCAGCCTACACATGTTGATTGTGAAAATGTACAATTTGATCACGTTGGAATGAAGCCTCATCCATAAAGAGAACACTTGCACTGAAATAAGGATTGACACATTTTCGGATGAACCATTCGCAGAAGTGTACCCGTGGAGGCCAATCAGCTGCTGATAGTGCCTGCACACGCTGTACATGGTATGGAAACAACTGGTTATCCCGTAGCACTCTCCATACAGTGACGTGGTCAACGTTACCTTGTACAGCAGCAACTTCTCTGACGCTGACATTAGGGTTATCGTCAACTGCACGAAGAATTGCCTCGTCCATTGCAGGTGTCCTCGTCGTTCTAGGTCTTCCCCAGTCGCGACTCATAGGCTGAAATGTCCCGTGCTCCCTAAGATGCCGATCAATTGCTTCGAACGTCTTCCTGTCGGGACACCTTCGTTCTGGAAATCTGTCTCGATACAAACGTACCACGCCACGGCTATTGCCCCGTGCTAATCCATACATCAAGTGGGCATCTGCCAACTCCGCATTTGTAAACATTGCACTGACTGCAAAACCACGTTCGTGATAAACACTAACCTGTTGATGCTACGTACTGATGTGCTTGATGCTAGTACTGTAGAGCAATGAGTCGCATGTCAACACAAGCACCGAAGTCAACATTATCTTCCTTCAATTGGACCAACTGGCGGTGAATCTGGGAAGTACAGTACATACTGACGAAACTAAAATGAGCTCTAACATGGAATTTAAGCGTTTCCGGACACATGTCCACATAACATCTTTTCTTTATTTGTGTGTGAGGAATGTTTCCTGAAAGTTTGGTCGTACTTTTTTGTAACACCCTATAGATCCTGTGTATACTCTTTTCTGATGTATATATGCTGACCGGAACAAGCTCATAGATGTTTGGGACTTGAAAAGGTCTCTGGAACCATGTAGTTTAATTTGACGCATTTCTTTTCTATTTGCTTCGATGACCTCGTAATGTGTATCCAGCCCCACGTGGCGCTGTTGTCACGCTGACCTCCGTACACGTGACGTCCAAGTTTCTGTCCGCGACTTGGAAACATCCAGCAATATGCTTCTACTCCTTCATTCATTTCAACCGAGTTACTTTCTCTATCTCGTCCGTACGTTATTAGGGCAGTTGCAGTTTGTATTTTTCGTTTTGTTCAACATGTTTTAGATAGAATGTAACACAGTTTATAAACATTCATTTATTTTTTCGTTTATTAATCTGAACCAACAGAGTATGATATACAAATTGAATGAACGAATCTCTGCAGCAGTGTCAAGTAGTGATGATGCTGATACGTTATATACACCGCATACGGAAGCACAACGCATCAGAATTAACAGCAAAGATGTTTAGTAGCAGAGACTTCCTCTGAAGTGTTTTGATGGATAAGCTGTGTAAACACATACCATACAATTCTAAAAAATGCATACACGTACTCCGACCACTCGAGACGCTCATAAAAAGTACAGCTGAGCTGGCACACAAAAAGTTGCTGAACGTAGAGTCCTGAAAGTGAATGCACTGCATGGTATTCTCGTTGTTGTACATTTTAAATGTTTTTGGTTGGCCACATCACTTACGACAATCCAGTAACACTGCAGGCACCCTGAACATTCCAGTTATTTACGCTGATTTCTGACGTAATTCATACCGTTCATTGTTTGAAAACATTACTTTCGTCGCTAAACGTGGATTTTCAGAAACTACCGTTATATTGAACTCAGGATCGGAGGAGAAGCCTACAGCGACAGGTTTACTGCCACTCACATTCAGCTTGTGCTTTGCAAAAAATATCACTTTCATTGGTGACTATACCATGATAGCGGCTCGAAGAGTGGTACCAGCGTTGGTGACAGTGGAAACTCAACGACCGGAAACAGCTGTTGTCTTTCCTGCTCCAATGTATCAGGGAGCTGTCGCGCTGAGGCAGAAATAATAATAATAATAATAATAATAAAATGGAAACACATATATACAGTCAATAATGAGAGAGAGAGAGAGAGAGAGAGAGAGAGAGAGAGAGAGAGAGAGAGAGAGAGAGAGAGAGAGGGGGGGGGGGGAAGATTTAGTAATTCTCACGTTCGAATATGAGAGTAGGTTTCTTTTGTGTTACGTCTGGAGGCAGTGGCTGATCTCTGCTCGCCGCGCGGGGTAGCCACACGGTCAGGGCGTCCTGTCACGGTTCGCGTGGCTCTTCCCCCCCCCCCCCCCCCCCCCCCGGTCGGAGGTTCGAGTCCTGCCTCGAGCGTGCGCGTGCGCTGCGCGCGCGCGTGTGTGTGTGTATGGGGGGGGGGGGGGGTCCTTAGCGTTAGATTAAGTAGTGTGTAAGCTTAGGGTCCGATGACCTCAGCAGCTTGGTACCATAAGATCTTACCAAAATTTCCATTTTCTTTGATCTCTGCTCACACTTCGTAGTGGTGGTGATGGTGGTGGTGGTGGTGGTGGTGAGGTGATTGACTAACCTACAGAAAACAGGTGTCAAGTCCTTCTGATGATGGCTAGCATCCAAGGATGAGTGCTGGCGGTAGGTGACTGCAGACCCATGGAAATTCGAAAAACAATTTTTTTGGAGTGGGGCGAAAATATTAGGCGGTCATTTAGGTCATAAATTTTAGCGATAAGGATAATAGGAAATCTGGTGCCATACAGGCTGTGCCAACTGTCTCAAACAATAGGAGAATGACCCATCCCCCATTTTTTAGTATCCCGCCTTTGAAACGTCCCCTTAGAAAAATTGTACATGACTGTGCTTAAACAGACACACAATATTTTTTTTGCGCAACGCATCACTTACCTCACAAAACTACCTCGCCCAGTTTGCCTAGAAGGGAGGGGAAGATGGGAGAACATCAGGTAACAATGCAGACTGTGCCAGCTCTTCGTTTGTTCTCTGATTCTCACTGGATTTGTTGTAATGATGACGCATTCTATAAATTCTGAAAATCGTGCATTGAATTGATGTATCCTCAATAATAATCGGATTAACTCCTTCGTGCCTCTACATAGACGACGCTTTTTTGAAGAAACAAACACAAATCAGCTACAAACATTCCACAGGGTAAAGACTGTTTGAAAAAGCCCCTATGATATGAATCTGCTACAAGATCAATGACTATGTGAGTAAGAACAGCCATTGTCTTCAGGTTTGTAAAAGAACGCAGTTATGTTTCGGAGATCTTTATTCGTTCGAGATTCGAGCAGTATTCAGTATCTAAAATACATTTTTGGCTAATTGTTATAAAAACTGACGTAAAACACTGTGGTATTATCGTAAAGACTTTGCATCGCCTTGTGAGTATAGATAGGAACTATGCATTCCTTGACAGGAAGTTTTGGTATGTCAACTGAACCACCAAATCTGTGTAGTACAGATAAGTTTTTGGTGATAATAGTAGCCTGGATAAACTATTTTTTCTAGCATAATCATGGTATTTTTTCAGAGTCCTTAGGAATTCCGTGTTCTTCGGCATCCTCCTCCTTATCGAGTTATTGTTTTATTGATAAGCACCCGTGCCGGATTAATACTGCGGAAGAGCAGCAACGAATAAATATGCCGGGCAGCCATTTTACTCGTTCTCCGCTCTTTAAGCCTCTACGATTGTTTTTGAGCACGCACGGGGAAGGAGAGAGGCGGGACACTCGAGTTGTGTTTTCAGTGTTGATCCGAATGTGTTTTTACTGGGTACCGGAGCGCACGCGGATATCCACGGCTTCTTCTTTTTCTCTTCATTGGAGGTGCTGTTTTCTCTGTGCGGCATGCTTAACAACTAATTCTGCGCATTTATGTTCACTGTAGAAGGTAAAACATAGCGCACGTGTTCGAAGGCTCCGCAATTGCCCCAAATCCCTGCAAGCATACGGGATCTAATTTAGACAGTTTCTCTGTAAATACCTTCTGTGATCCCGCTCCATCCCTAGCGAGCGCCGGTCCGTGACGATACTGTCTGTTGATGGGATGTGGAATGCTAATATCAAATACAGGCAGAATCTGCGAAGGTGGCCGAAGACATAATTCCGTCGGTTTCGTATCGTCTGTGTTGTGTGTGTATTTGTCGAGGGTCCGGCAGAATGGACAGGATATGAGTCACGTAGTACGGCGTCGCTGTTGCATCTGCAAGAAATAAATATGCTCGCGTTAGCTTGAGGACTTTCGTTATCATGGCTTTGTGGATTTCAGAGCATCGAGCATTCGCCGTCTATGAGTACTTGAAAAATAATCATTATTGGACAGTTGTGATGTGGTTGCAGCAATTCATGTCTACTGCATCTTGTGCAAAGACGAGCATTTCCGGGCTACGAAGGACACAGCGGACCACACAGCGACTGAAGGCATGTCGAGCACTCGCCGTTCTGCTGGCAGACGTGACTTGACCCCAACAATATCAGATCGTTCCCTGTGGCGCGTCATTCCTGATGATCTGCACTTCCACCCCTACAAATTGCAAGTGGTACAGAAACTAGACGAACAAGATAAAGTTGCCCGACTACCCTTCGTCTTGGGCTTCCTGGAATTTTTAGCAGCCGCAAATGCAAAACAGCAGACTGCATCGTGTTCTGTTGAAAATCAAGTGAAGGGCGTATATGACATGTAATGGCTGTCTGTTTTCTTTTTTTTCCTATGTGTGTTGCAATAAATTTGTGGGTATTTTCGAAGTTTTTTCGTTTTTACAACCTATTGTTCATTCGAAATTTCAACGGGGACAGGTGAAAATTTGTGCCCCGACCGGGACACGAACCCGGCATCTCCTGCTTACATGGCAGACACTCTATCCATCTGAGCCACCGAGGGCGCAGAGGATAGTACGACTGCAGGAAGTATCTCGCGCACGCCTCCCGCGACAACCACATTCTCACCTTATATGTCCACACACTACAAAAATTGTTCAGATGGCTCTGAGCACTATGGGACATAACTTCTGAGATCATCAGTCCCCTAGAACTTAGAACTACTTAAACCTAACTAACCTAAGGACATCACACACATCCATGCCCGAGGCAGGATTCGAACCTGCGACCGTAGCAGTCGCGCGGTTCCGGACTGAAGCGCCTGGAACCGCTCGGCCACCGCGGCCGGCTCCACACACTACATTCGTAGTGTCCCTACCCAACACACTCATTACTCCTGGAAAACCTTCTTACCAAGTCCCGCAAGAGTTCGGGTAAAATGAGTGCATCAGCACAGAAGAGGTAAGTCATGGCCGGTATTGCCAGAACTATATATTTTACATGGATATGGTGTCTGTTCTTTCGGACATGTCCGCAGTATATTGTTCATCCTGCTGGCCCCTGTGTTTCAGACGACAGTAGCTTTCTTTCACTCTTTTCACCTCAGGTTACGTATACAAGTTGCAAACAAAAAAATGTACATATTGCGCAGTTATATATAAGAATAACCGTGACAGCTTTTAATATTCGAAGAGTTACTGACATCTTTTCAACTCCATAAGTAATAAAACGAAAAGGAGAAATGTTCCAGTGGCGGTATAAGGTAAAACGTAGCGAGGTGGCGCAGTGGGAGGACACTGGACAGGCACTAGCACTCGGTAGGATAACAATTCAGATCCCCGTCCAGCCATACAGGTTTAGCGGGAAGACTGTGAGTCGTATTCCACTAGCTTTCTTACGTAAGACATTTTCATAACAGCGAAGGAAGTGTTGCGACACTAATTTAAAATCTTCCTGCTGAAAAGTTTCACCAACAATGGAGTTAATGAATTGTATTATTTTGTGTCGCTAAAGAATCCTACAGAATGCTGTGGTGTACAGGCTTACGTTTCAACTGTTAAAAAAATAAGCCTATCCTAACTGCAATCATGGAATACTGTGCGAGTGCATGGGCGCACAGACCTCTGTTCATAACAGCAGCTCGGGTAGTTCATAGGGTGCAACGCGGAAAACTTTTTCGGTTGAGGGAAGCTTTCGGTACTCTAGAAGTTTAGGCGTCACAGGTAGCACTTGTTTATATCCACTCGATCTCCACATATGACAAAAAGCGATTGTCTATTGGCTGAAAAAATATCATAAACTTCAGGTGCTGAATTTAACAGGAATACGGACCACAAGCAAGCAACTAATTCACACGCATGTCCTCGACCTGTGGTGATGCCCAAATAGCGAGGCGTGCATGCAGTTTTCTCCCAAATGTAAAACAGAGACTGGGAATGAGGCGCCTCATTCCCTCAACAAGCCTTACATAGTTTTTGACGGGTCATGGATCTTACGCCACCTACTGACATCGAACTGGTCTAGACGCATCTCCGAATGTGGTGACACGCCATAACATACTATCTGTCGATGCCCACTGTATGCCGATGTTGTTGATACTGACCGGCAGCAACTGACTTGATGTCCAGGAGATAATACGTTGTCAGACAGAATGGCAGATCCTGAAAATGTCGACGCTTTTTCAAAAAGAAAAGAAAAAAAGGCTTGAGTAGGGCGTTATTTCGTCAATGAACTTCCGTCTACTGCACTAAGGGAGGTTGCGATGGAAACAGAGAAGCAACGCGCTCAAATTGCTCTCATAACCGAAAGCTAGTGACTAACACCCCAAGTAGAAAGCTCGGAGATATTTAGCGATTCATGTAACATATACCGAAAAAACATATTAGACGCCATAGGTGAGGGTGTGTTCATTGCAGTTCACAAAAATTTTGGCCTTACTGAGGTGGAATTTGAATGTGACACTGAAATCTGATCGCGTATAACAGGTCTAGATGAAATGAAGTTAATTGTTGGATGTTTTTACCTGCCACCCGATTCCGCTGTGACGGTTTTAGAGTCACTGACAGAAACTCTACGGCAAATAGTGCGGAAATATCCGGATTATGGAGGCGACTTCAACCTACCGAGTATAGACTGAGACGTCTATGGATTCGTTACAGGCATAGAGACAAACACAGTCCCTTAACGCATGGTTTTTTACTCCGGCGGGAGGACCCCCCAATCTGCAGTGCTTGTGGCGTCCAGATTACTGTCCGCCACATTTTACTTGACTCTCTTTTATTCTCTGACCAGAGGGCGGTGGTTTCTTTGCCACCGGATTTGCCCTCTATTTTGCAAGACGACGCAGCGACTGTGGTTAAGGTCTTGCGGTTTTGTGTCCTGTCCAATCTGTTGCTCGGATTTTAGGGAGAGGGTTTTAACGTGCTGCTGGGTGACTGGCTCACCCAGGTTTTAGGTAAGAGGTCCGCCAGTCACGATTACCTCCTTGTTTCCCTTCGGTTTCTGTTCTCTTTTCCTTGTGTTTCCTTTCCTTTTTTAGTGTGTTACTTCTCCTCTTGTTTTGCCTCTGTATGTGGGGATTTGGAACTGCGTCAGGTCTACGTCTTTTAGCCATTCTCCTTGATCGCTGTTCGTCTTAGTCCCTTCACTGCATGTGTTCCTGTTTTTATGTGCTTGGGCGCTGATTACCACGCTGTTTAACGCCCGTAAACCTCAAACACACACACACACACACACACACACACACACACACACACGATAGAGACAAACTGTCTTGCAAAGTTCTTTTGAATTCGTTTTGCGAAGACTGAATTGAGTAGCTAGTTTGACAGCCCACATGCAGTGGAAATATTTTTGACCTTACAGTCACAAACAGGCCTGACCTTAACGATGGCGTCAGGTGAGACACACAGATTAATGACCATGATGTCATCATAGCGACAATGGTTACTGAATTTAATTAAACAATCAAGAAGGCTAGGAGAGTATTTCTAATAGAAAGAGTAGATAGACAGTTTATAGCATCCCTCTTAGAGAATGAAAGTAGTGGGGAAAACTTTGTACCACCGCATGTTGCATTGTGTCCATATTTATTCAAGATGTCGGCTGTAGATGTGACAACGTCGCAGTGACGTCGTGGCGGGAAGTTCAAATTTTGGCGGGAAAATAGGCAGTTTGGCTACCTCCACTAACCTAATGCCCTCCCCTTTCACATCTGGAAAGGAAAAGGACTCAATCTGTGCTGGGCTGCCGGATAGGACAGACTTAAGTGTGCATTGTTTGTTTAAACAACTTGAGTTTCATAGATGGTAGCTCCATCCAATGTATTTAATATGAGGTGCGGAGTCCAACTGACCTAGTTCACACCACCACCACCACCACCACCGGAGGGCGCTGTTGCACGTCATTTAACCTTTTTTTCCGTTGTTCTGTCAGGGTACATTAGTTGTGTCGGATAACCTGCGTTCGACTTGTATAAAACTGTGTATTCTGTGTGTGTGACTTAGAGGACTATCTAGTTGCGATCGTTAACAGCAAATCTCTGTCATCAGAGCACTTACAACTCTTATGATGATGATGATGATGATGATACGTGTCCATCCTGTTTCGGTACTTTGTCTAGACGAATTGAGATTTATGCAAAATACTCCATTCCCCTGCCTCATCTTGGGCATAAAACCGAGTCGTCAGATTCATGTCTACGGTGATTCTAAGTTAGCGACAGGTGTTTGTGAGGTACTACAATCCCTGTGTGTACATGTGCTTGACAGATGTTCTGTGTACGGAGTTGGTGACAGCAGGGCGGGAAATTTCACGTGTCACACACCGCTGCCATGCGTTTGTCTCTTTCCTTGTAAGAGGCATTCTCCGTTACTAACGATCATTTTATAGGGCTTACGTGAGCGTATTACAATTTCTGAACCGTGATCGGATGTGAACAGTGGATGCTACACCTGTAGAAAACTATATTGTGCATGCATCACAAAGAATCGATGTTTTAAGGTGGTAGTTTTTTTTTCATTGTACAGTTCGTCGCCATAGTTTATCGTAGAGAAATTTTCAGGGGGAACGTATGCCATGCACTGAAAATATATTTCTTACATTGGCATAGTTACACGTTGCATTCCATACGACTAATAGGTCAGAAACCACACTGCTCTAACATTATAGCGTTTTTTAAGTGCAGAACCGTGTAGCCGAAGGAGTTCATGTTTTTATGTTCTCTCTTACTAATACCTTCTTGTTAGTGGCCCCAGACACTAGAACAATACTGAAGAATTGATAGCGTAGCTGGTTTAAGTAAAGTGTTTCAAGCTCCAAAACTCCGTCCGCCTAGAGCGCCACCAGACATAGAAACCACACGTTTGCTTCTTCTTAATCGTCTTTTATTTTATCACAATAACACTTTCATATCTACAGTACACCGATAAGGCGTGTTAATCTCTTTGACATGCACGCATCTGGAGAGATTTTGTGCTCTTGTATGGGTGTCGTGAGTATGATTGGTGCGAAACAGCAGTTACTCGGCTCGCTCTGCTTATTCACGAGACGTGGAATGTAGCGGTTTACCTCTGGTCAGCTGCAGATTAGAATTGGTGACTGTGTTGCAGGGAGGGTTCATCAAAGACAATGTAAGGAGATCTTTCAGTCTCTAACTTTATCCTAAGGATGCGAAAATGCTCTGTGACCCCATCCGTATAGGGAAAGATGGTCAATCGTAATCGTAAATTACGCTCTATGATAGAAGTGCTAGAAATATGTAGATCACTATCTGGTATATATGTACGTTCGAGAATTAACGGTGAATAGATGTACTGCACAGTCATGAATCTACATTCGCAATGGTACTCGCAAAGTAGAGGAGGGGTGATTTAGCAATGATACAGAAACTGGGAAGCATGCTGCCATGTCATTGGTCGCCATTGAAGACTAGTAAAATTGCTAAAATTGATCGCACTATGAACTTGTATGGTTGTTACAGTATATCGATGGTGTCTTTTCCATTCCATCCGTCAACTGGTACACTGTTGATTACCATATAACGATTGTCTGAGATCACTTGTTTGAGATAAAGAAACTTGGTGGAGGGGCAACACCTTCTGGTGATGGCTAGCTCCGAAATAGTTATCTCGTACATGACTGTAGCATGAGGAAGCAGTCGAAACGGAACACTGAGCCATCTGCTACTCCGTCGCTGTGAAAGATGAGTTTAAATGTAGAGATCGTCAGCTGTGTGGAAGCGCCCCACAACGCCGCAAAACTCTTCCAGTTTCCATATGTTGTGACTGTCTTTATTTCAATCATCGTGTGTGTAAACAGTTTCTGATGTTGTCGAGCAACAGTCATACAATAATTTTTAAATGAACACACCGCCATTCGACTGTATTGTTTTTTGTTGGTTTAATTTACGAACCAGGTTTCGGCCTTTTATGCCATTTTTAAGTGATTGAGTTTATGTCATTAACATATATTGCAGGACAACGAGCTCAAAATTGGCCATAAATTAAGAAAAAAATTCGCTCCCAACGAATTTCCAGATGCAAAATCGTCGTCTTCTAAAAATAGTGCGAGCACATGTATCTCGGAAGACAGAGATGCTGTAAAAATCTTATCAAGTTCTCTGTCGTTGGCGTTAGCTGAGATCTTTATAGCTCGTAATTTTTATCTGTGTTGGATGTTACAAAATAACGATGAGAGAGAGAATGTCTGGGTGACTGACGTGAATGCACCCTGAGGGATTCATATCTCCTTCGGACTGCAGTATGTGTATGTAGTTTGGAGACTCGTCGCAATGCAATAGCGAAATTCTCGTCCTCCTTCCAGTTCCCGTACTCTCTTTTATATCACCCTGTGTTACAGGAGAAAGCATCGATTTGGCGCTGTTCTTACACATCGTGCATGCTTGACGGAGCTACGACAGCGTGTTCCCATTTTCCGAGTGGTGAAAACATGGTCGTGTCGTATTAACTCAACTCATCCTGTTTCTACACAGGTTGCAGAAGGTGACACATATAGTAGCTCTCTCCGACTTCTGATCAGTTCTGACTTAAATTGGAACGATCTAATACACAAAACTGCAGAACTGGGGAACAGTAACAAGATGCAGAGGAACTGTATAAAAACCACGCTGGAGTTTTAGTATACCAGACAGGTTCGAAAAGTTTGACTCGCTTCGAGATATGAAAGTGCCACGAATATGATTCACTAGTTGCTGTAATCATTAAGAAACATCTTCATTGGATCCAACGCAAGTGTGTGGTTGAATGGAAAAACTTGATTCCAAATCGCAAACAGCATTTCTACCGGAAAGCATAACTTTATAGATCTGAAAACCAGTGTACTTTGTACTTTCCTTATGAGCTCAATCTAGTGTTGAATTTTTTTCAAAGTGATCATTCTCAACCAACCATCATCCTCCCTCGCATATATCCCAGTATATATATCGGTGAACCTCTGAAATGGCATCTGGATAGAATGTGTTGCAAATACTGAAGAAATATCTAGCGGCTGCATGAGGAGTTGCAAATACCGGCATTATGCCACGTTCTTTAGCCGAATCACTTTCAAAATTCGGTGAGCTTACACCGCCGGTGACGTGCACTCGCACTTTCGGACTGTTAATACAGACTTCAGCGATGACTGTATATTCAATGACGCAGTATTCATGTGGAAAACCACTTCATTCGGAAGCAATACCATATTTCGATTTCTAACACTTCTATAGTTTTTTAACGTGGATATCATTAGCAATACTTGTGGACACCGGTAGAACCAAGACCGCTTCTGACAGTAACGTAGCCTTTGCGATTGTGTTTCTTTTTTTATTGCTGGTCGCCTATGATAAGATGATTACGTCTCTCTTCCTAAGACATACTTGTACCACTTGCAAGAAAAACAAATGTCCATTCATCGCAGGTTTCGCTCAGTATTGTTTGGTGTCACCAGCATTCAGTTATTGGCGATGTATATATGTGTGATAGATTCGCTGTGATCTACAGGCTTATAAAGTATCTGTGTGTTCTGACATGTGCAAGGAAAATGACTATGTCCTGTTGTAAGGAAGGTATGGATTTGACGTGGAAAACTGCAACAGCCGTAAGGGGAACGAAAGATTTTTTTACGTGCAAAATTAATTCGAGTCATAAGAATGCTACAGACATTTATATTTCCAGACCCAACGTTGTCAGGAGGGGGTATTTCCAATACTTCACTCATTGTTGAACATAGTCAGATTGAGGCTACAATCGTAACATTTAATTCTGAATACAGTGATAAAATACATGTGGCTGGTTCCCTTGGACTATTCTGTCTGGGGTGCGGGTGCGGGAGTGTGCGTTGCGGCGTTAGCCCGTGGCCGGAGCCACTGACATCTCCACCTTATGGTGGGAGCCGTCCGAACTGGACGGGCTGGGATACAGAAATATAGCTGACATAACCGTGTCGCCCTCTAGTCAGGTGAAATGCGAACTAATGCTCAGCATATGTTGGTCAGCCGTCGTGATCGCATGTGTTATCCATGGAAACTTGAGAAAATTCAATATGGATGTGTGTTTGTGCTGGATAATTATTCCCTACCGCGTAAATTGTCCGATTGAGTGCTTTTATGCATTTCCCGTCGTTATTTGGTTGAGAGAACATCAATTGTGGTCCTTGTAATGTGCATCTGGATGGTGAAAGAGACGTTCGCTGTTTCTCTAGACATGAGAAACACCTTCGTTGGCTTCGCAAAGTAGAAGGATGATTTTGAATCTGTTGTATCATTGACCTTCATATTTGTTAAAAAAATACAAGTGGAACTACCAGGTTCCTCTATTTCCAGTTTTTACGTGAAGATCTACGCAGATAAGTTTCTAGTTACTCAGTGGTTTACAGCACATTCCACCTCGCTGCATCTCTCTGAAGTTTCTGGTTTCTAGAGAAATAATTTCCATTCTTTATCTTCAGAATTATAGTGTGCAAGCGATAGGTAGCACACTGATATGTGCTTGACATCGAGAACTATTGCGTAAGTGCTATGACAGTCAGGCAAGCATGTGAGAAATAATTGTTTTCTTAATCGCAGAGTCTCGAGATGGTTGTAGAAAGCATGGCAGCAAGCAAGCGAGCATGTCGGAGCCGAAACAGTAACGCCTTTGTGCCAGGGGGAACCAACCCAGCCTTAGTACACCAGTTCGAAGAGAGACCGCGGTCCGCTGAGGGCGCTCTGGTTTCGTATCAGGCAAGTATGTGCAGCGGCGGTTGATTCGTGATCGTTGGCGGTGATGGACGAGCGATTGACCTCGCGGGAAATATCTAGTGCTGCGAGGATTATATATGGTGCATGTTCTTATGGTTTTTTTTTTTTGGGATCTGTCTGTCTTCGCGGTATATGTGCGATTGTCTGGTGGTTGATAGCTATATGCAGGACGCAGAAGTGATGATTTCTTATGGCGCAGGATATGAATTGTGTGTTTACTACATCGATATGGTATGTCGTGATATAGCCCGGTTGAAGGTCGGTTTCACGCCGAAAAATTCGAGCTTTCCTAGACATTAGCAGCGCAATGAAATTAAGGAAATGTTTTTTCCGGTAGTTTCCGTATTTAATGAGCTGTAGGCCACTCTTGCAGGTCTTAACTGTAAATGCCGTATGACTGTTGTATGTTTATTTCCGATCTGTACCAAATAACATTGCCGCTGAAAGTCTCGTCTGCATAAAATGGCGCACAGTGCTCCCACACCTGCAGCAGCAGCGGTAGTTTGGAGGGTAAATTCTGTAAGAACCAATCAGAATGCTCCAGCCACAAGAAATCCCGTCACATCAGAGAGTCACAAGACATCCTGTTGTGGGGCATAGGAACATCTACAGGCTGGTTTGAACAAGACCGGGGCAGGGTATCCACGGAAAGTCTGTGATGTCTGAGAGTTGCGTGATGATTTCTTTGTTCGAGTGATCAGGGACAGTTCCAAGCAGACCATCCCCCCTCTGGTTCGGATAGGCGGGATACTGCTCCTCGCCCATCATTATGACATCAAAGCATCTCCAGACCAGCAGCTGTAGGATATCGAAAATTCACCGTAAATTCCAGCCATTTTTCTTGTTTGTAGGGCAGTGCTTCGAATTCTGTTTGTGTTGTTTTGATTTAGCTGTCTATTGCTCGACAGTGCTTCGAGATGTGAGGAGAATAACGTCCCTGACTCCATCAGCTGCAAATATAAAACTAAGCCCTCTCACCGTTTTAGAAAAGTGATAAATACTACGACAAATGTAGGATTCAGCAAGGCAGTGCCTCCAAACAAATTGCTAAAACTCGAAAAAACGGTGAGCGCCCCTTTTAGAGTTACAGAGATTTTTATTTCGACTTCCCAATATCATCGTTTTGGCGTGTAAAAATCAGATATTGCAGCTGATAACGGTTTCGGGATCGGTTTCCCCACAAAAGCGTGTGAAATGTCTCAGGGAGGTTCGCAAGTATGCTGCGATCTTTTTAGAGTGTGTGTTCGAGTGTGGTGGTATATATCGCAAAACTGAAGCAAACTACTGTTCGGCGATCTGTTCTGAAAGTGTATTTAGAGACATATGCAGTTGGATTTAGTAGCTCCCGAAGCAGCTCATGCTCAATGACAACGGTATTTCGCACAAAAGCGCGCGAAGTGTCTCTGGGATGGTTTCACAAGTGTGTTGCCATCTTTTTTTGAGTCCGTGTTCAAGTGTCGTGGTGATGGTATACCTCGGAATAAAATTTGTAATTGTTCAAATATTGTTGTCATCTGCAAAGCTCTCTGTCTCTCCTTGTGCAGTGGTACATTTAGTTCCTGTGACGTCTTCAAGTTACGTATATGATATTCCGTAACACCAGATGTAATAAGCCCTGGAGTAGTTCGTGTTCAATGACAAAGGGTATCCGCGGTCTGGGGATGGGAAGGAGTAAGGACGTGGATATTCCTGCTTAAAAGGCGTGGAGACTTTTGGGATAGGGAGCGCGGTGCATGGCCCCTCTTCCAGGTGGGCGAGGAGACTCTGGGGTGAACGTCTTGCCTCTTTTTCTTCGGAAGACTGACTGGACTTCTAACGAATGGTCTACAGTAACAGCACATGCATTTATCAGCATGAGTTGCGATGTGTAACTTAGCCCCTCCTTGCTGCATCTTCATTATCTGATGAAGTGTAGTCGTCTTCACCAAATATCATTGCTATCGACAGTCCTCAGACGCATGGTTACAACTATTACGCCTGTTAAACTACTCCTGCTTCAGCACATATATCTCAGCCACTGAACAAAGTAAACAATTACATCCGTTCTCCCAGTCCAGCAGCTAGACACAGACACTTTCACCGCCATCTTGGATTACGTCACGGGAGGGGAGAGGGGGAGGGCCGACAGCACCCTCTGGTGGCGGTGTTGTTTAAATAAACAAAGCATACTTATGTTCATGCTACCCGGCAGCCCAGCACAGACAGAGTCTTTTTCCCCCGCCAGTTTCCAGATGGGCTAGGACGTCACTGCGACGTTGCCACATGTATGACCGCTATCTTGGATCCGCCATCTTGTATAAATTTGGCAACAGTGCAACATGGGCTGGCACGAGGTTTGCCGTACTAGTAATGAATGGACATCACTTAGTTCCAGTGTAATGGATGTAAAGGAATTATAGGAAAAGTTTATACGGATTCTAAATCACACTTTCGAGACGTATGTGCCGAGTAAGTGGTTTAAGGACAGGAAAGACCCACCGTGGTTTAACAACGAAATTCGAAGAATGATGGTGAGGCAAATATTATTGCATTCTCGGTTCAAAATAGAACACGCAAATGACGACAGGCAACAGTTAATAGAAATTCGTACGTCTGTGAAAATATGGGTGCGCGAAGCGTACAACGGCTACCACTGTCATGTAAAACTTGCCGAAAATCCGTGAAAATTATAGTCCTACGTAAAATCGCTAAGTGTGTCTAAGGCATCTATCCAGTCACTCGTTGACCAGTCTGGTGTGGCAGTAGAAGATAGCAAAGTAAAGTCGAAGTTTTAAATTTCGCATTCAAGAAACTGTTCACAGAGGAGAACCCTACAAACGTACCGACGTTTGACCATCGGACAGACACTCGTATGGAGGACACAGTAATAAGCAATCGTGGTGTAGAGAAAAAAACTGAAAGAGTTAAGAGCAAATAAGTCGCCAAGTCCTGATGGAATCCGATTTTGGTTTTACAAAGAATATTCTACAGCATTTGTCCCTTAATTAGCTTGTAGTTATCACGAATCTGTCGCCCAGTGCGAAGTCTCAAGCGACTGGAAAAAAGCTCAAGCAACTCCTGTTTTGCCCACAAATCAGCACGCTTTTAGAAAGCATCGCTCGTGCGAAACTCAGCTTGCCCGTTTCTCACGTGAAATTCTGCGACCTATAGATGAAGTACTTATGTGGATGCCCTCACACTTTTCGTTATTTAGGGTCAACTGCCACTTTTCGCATCATTGATATCTTTTTTTAAATCGTTTTGCAGTTTGTTTTGATCTTCTGATGACTTTATTAGTCGATAAACGACAGCGTCATCTGCAAACAACTGAAGACGGTTGCTCAGATTGTCTCCCAAATCGTTTATATAGAAAAGGAACAGCAAAGGGCCTATAACACTACCTTGGGGAACGCCTCAAATCACTTGTTTTACTCGATGACTTTCCGTCAGTTACTACGAACTGTGACCTCTCTGACAGGAAATCACAAATCCAGTCACATAACTGAGACGATATTCCATAAGCACGCAATTTTACTACGAGCCGCTTGTGTGGTACAGTGTCAAAAGCCTTCCGGAAATCCAGGAATACGGAACCAGTGACGTCTCTGCACACCAGTTCTCCACCTCTGGGTCTATTTACTGTTGTTGAGTCGGCCATAGAGCCGGTTTGATCACCACTACAGGGGCAGTTTTTGTACATAAGCTTCCGTCTGTATTGTCACACTGTGTAACTAGGAAGACAACTCATAAAACTAAATAACCATGACAGATTTGTGTACCTTACATGTATATTAGTGTAATAAAGTTGTATTCTAAATATGGTTGCCTCATTTCTATTAAACTGTCATGTCAACTGTAATTTTCTTAGTAGGATGGTTTGAAAAGCGACATAGGTGTCCGAAACTAGTCACCAGCAAGGAATAAAAAAATACTTCTTGATACAGTTTATGACGGACAGAACTACAATCAATTATTTTAATGAAAATGTTTCCAATTCGTCTCTCGGGATCTCGCAGCCATCAGTGCCTTACGACGTAATCCCTTTTTCCGCGTGGAGTAGAAGACGGACAGCTTAACGTGACTTTTTTATCTTAACTCGTATAATTGCTTCCTTAAAAACTGATTTTAAATTAAGACAGATTTCATTAAACTGGGAATGCACCACTTAATTAGCGACTCTTAAGTTTCTCCATTGAATTATCATCTATTCAGTTGGAAGCGAAGTGAGAAAACGCAGTTGTTTCTGGGGTTTATCAGCGCCGTAACCTATGTGAGTTTTGGCAGATCTCTTGTAACGAAACATTTGACAAAGCAGTCACTTGGAGATATGGAAGTCCCTCGCGTATAAAGTGCGGGTACGTAAACACAACTCCGGCAGGAAACATTCAGCCGTGGTTGCTGCTGAGATGACTTGTCACATGTTCGTGGGAGATTGGTAACAAGCTGTGCTCTTTCAAATTAACAGCACGCCTGGGGCATACTTCTCTCAAGCCAAAAAGACGCGATGAAGTAGTTCTCACAAGACTTATTTTTTTAGCAGGCACTGGTCCAATTAAATGTCAATATTGTAAGATCAAGTGTGTCAATAAATCATAAAACTATGGGGATTTTAATGTATTTAATTTAGTACAGTAAATATAGGAGTGTGTTTACCACCATTGGTTGTTCCGTTTTCACCAATCTCTTCAAAGTCAGCGTTTAATTCTTTGAATTGCTCTGTCCAAGCATTTATTGTAAGTATACTGTTGCGATAAAGAACTTGTCATGGTTGCAGCTGTCCTCCACAGTCGACTGTCTGAAGCTCGAAACATGAGCAGAGGAAATGAAAGTGAAAGCAATGAAATAAAACTACATACCACACGGCGGCACATGCTAATAAGTCTATTCGGAACCTTTGGTTCAGTTGATGTCTTTGTTATTGAACCGCCAAATCGTATTTTCTTGTGAAAAGTGACCCTGATCTAGCTACATACGAAGTGCAAAAGTGTTCGGATTTTGTTCAGCGTTTAGCTTCTTGTGCCTTCCAAAATGAATTATGTGACAGCATCATTCGACGTAACTAGGAGGCTTCACATACTATAATAGCACCATTAGCTGTACTTTCTTTTTTCTTTAGGACACCAGTTTAAATTGTCGGAGCAGATACATCCAGTGCCAGCTTGAGGCTCACACCTAAAAACTGACAGCCACGGGCATTCACTGGCATACCTATCTGTCCCATCATTGTCAAACTAGACCTGTAAGTATGTAAATACCTGTATATATTAAGTTTCTTAAACTATAGTACCATGATATGCCCTGTATCCTTGTAAAAGTGATCCGCTGACAAATGAAGCTAAAACTACTACTACTACTACTACTACTACTACAACTACTACATCATCTAGTGTGTGTTCACGATGTACTGAAAACTGCGTCCACTGAAATTTGCACCCAGAAAGGGTTGAGGAAGGGTCGATTAATCTTCGTACATTTTTACTATTTTTCAAACCTTTCAATCTGTTTAATGTAGATTGTTTTTTTTTCCATTTTCCTGCCATACTCGGCTCTGCCCACATTAACGCGTACGCTGAATTTTGTGCATCTCTTTTTCATGCACCAAATCACGTCATTGGTTTTAGGATTTGGTTTAGCAAGCACGTTATTAATTTTGTGGAGCCAGCCTAGCGTTGGTCGTTAGATGACGCAGTTTGAAGCAACTCCAAAGGTTAATAGAGTTTTCTTCATTTTCCAACCGTCTGTCTACAAATTAGTAAAAAAACTCTGAAAGGCTGTGGATATTTGGTGCCCCTGAATGTATCTCGAGCCAGCCATCACATACATCTTCAGGCGCTAGAAACTCGACGCAGCAAACATGCGAATTTGTTCTTCGTTTTCTTTGTGTTCATGAATAAGTCGTAGATCTTGCTCTCCAGAACGACTTTTTCATGTGTAAGTAACGTCAATGCTCTTCGGCTGTGGGTAGTAAGGTTTCAAGCAGAAATCGCTGCTGATTCGAGATCTACGGTCACATTTGCAGGTTTCATTCTGGAATATTCTCCGCTAAATTTCGGAAAAGATGGATATGTTTTTGTTTTGTTTGACAGTAATATAAAGTTAACTGGATAGATGCTTGTCTCATCATTTGTACTCCCAAAGTTGGCGTGAATGGTGTAATTTGCAAAGACTGTTTGCTGCAGCACTTGAAAAAATGCATGTTTACTTCTTACAGCTTCTCGCCCTTACTTTTTGCTAAAAACTATTATTCTTTCTCCTAATTTGTCGTCGCCTAACAGAAAACTGCTGCCAACATAGTTAGTAAATCTGCATTGAGATCAATTTTCTCTCTTGTCTGCCGATCTCTCTCATTTCCTTGTGATTTTGCCCGTTGGTAGCATAAAGTTCTCTTCGTTGCTTGCCACTCTGGAATTTCAGTGACAAAATCATTTCCTCGGTTATGCAGGCAACCTATCTCCTCTGAATATATTTTGGAAATAAGTCTCTTACTCTCGTCCCCTTTTCTGCTTCAAAATCTTCCAACTGGGCGTCATACGGAGATCCACATTGATGCTCGAGTGAAGAAAGCTCTGCCGAATCCTTGTTTTTAAGCATTCCCGCTAGCGATTTTCTTTCTGTTCTGAGCAGCACCAAGTCACAATCACGTCTTTTTTCGTTCTCTTCACTATGTAGGAAAAACCGTCATAGTGGCAACGTGGCTTACAGCGAACGGTTCTTCATACTTCCATATCAGAACTATTATGACGGAAATACAGAAGTCGCACGCTGTCAACTCTACGACAGCTCGAGCGGTAGCAAGGCTGTTCGTTCAAAAAGTCGGCTGCTGTGGCAGATGTGGTCCGTCGGGTGCAGCTCGGCCGTGTCCGGGAAGCAGGTAGTTTAGAGCAATTGCGACGATCCTGGCGCAGGTAGGTCGTGACACAATGGGAGCAGGCACTGGGTGCAGATTTCACAGATTTCTGGTCGGGCGCAAATTTCACCTGGCGAGTTTTAATCGACTCTCAGTGAGAGCGGGCTCACAAGCATATGATCTACGCTCCTGTAGGTCAACACGGAAACTGTCAGTGGTGTCCCTTAGTAGCTTTATTACTAAAATATTTCATGATTTATATAACAACATTGTGGAAAACGAAATCAGAGCTCCAGATTAAGTTAAAATACTTATCCGAGACCATGCGTTTCACAACCACTATGTTCACATTGTATTTTTACACTGCGGACAATGATTAGTGGCACATCACATGTAAATAAGTTAATCATATGATCTCAACTGACATACTGCTGGTGAAACCGGCCCTTGCACCACGATAACTCCAGAAGGATTGCAAATCTACGTATTTGCGATGTACCGGTACCTACCACCTCGCATACCAGCTGTTGAGCCACTCGCTGAACTGGAACGTGGGTTTTGATCGATCGCTTTCAAACGCCAGCGTGTCTTGCTGTTTATTAAATCATATTTTTAGTCACTATTACGTAATTATGGAAACATATAAACAAACAAGCTATTTAAAAAGGATTGTTCACAGGTACTCTGCGGAGCGAAGCTTTCTCGCTTTAAGGGAAAACTTACACAATTTCGAATACATTATGGTGTATGTGTGTATTAAACCGGGGACCTAGAAACAACATGGAGGCTTCATTCCGCCGTAGCCCTTAGTGGTTTACAACCCCACAACAGGCCACAGCAGTCCACCCACCCCTCCGCCGGCCCACACCGAACCGAGGGTTATTGTGTGGTTCGACGCCCCCCCCCCCCCCCCTTTCCCCATCCCGAAACCGAAACGCTAGCACCAGAAAAGTTCTTAGATGTGCTGAAAATCATTCGAGTCCCAAAAAATCTGTGCTGCGCCTATGTAACCAGTCTGGGCTCTTGGTAGTGCCCACACGACATTGGAAAAGTGAATGCTGTTCGAGAGTTCACACCTGGAAAGAGTGTAGCTTTCTGTCAGTGGTTCATGTCATCTGTAACGTCAAATGGGGAAGCACTCGATGATTGTGTTGGGTCGGAAGAGACACGGTTCCAGCTTGATATCTGAATGGACATAAGTCGCTGATTTGGGCTCCAGAAAATGCAGAATGTGCTGTGCGAGTCCCCTCTCCACGCACAAAAGTGGATGTTTCGTGTGAACTGTCACGTAGGCGAATATTCATCACTTTTTTTAAAACACACAGTGTACAGTGAGCGTTACCATTACAGGGAAGCCGGCCGGTGTGGTCGAGCGTTTCTAGGCGCTACAGTCTTGAACCGTGCGACCGCTACGGTCGCAGGTTCGAATCCTGCCTCGGGCATGGATGTGTGTGATGTCCGTAAGTTAGTTAGGTTTAAGTAGTTCTAAGTTCTAGGGGACTGATGACCTGAGAAGTTTAGTCCTATAGTGCTCAGAACCATTTGAACCATTACAGGGGTTGGTCAAAATCATGGAAACACCGCATGTAATGCATACTTGAGCATAAATAGTAGATACTAGCCAAGCCCACAAGTTGCGCTGTTGTGTTTGATCACTAACTTCCTTAATGTGTTGCAGGCGTCATTCGTGCTCAGAACATTGTAATTCAGTGCATTAGAACGTGGGCAAACTGTTGGAGCTTCATATGGCGGTTGCTTCCGTACCCAAGGTAGCCGAAGTGTTTGGTGTTTCAGGGGCCACGATATCGAAGATTTATACCACATACAGGCGATGCGAAAAAACATCATCCGCAAGGTCACAACACATACCAAAGTATCTGTTGAGTTATCGTGACAGACGGTCACCGATGAGGATTGTGACGAAAAATAAAATGACGAGAGCTGCAAAAGTCACTGCAGAACTGAATTTCGCACCAAAACAACACGAAGAAAGCTCCATAAGCTGGGAAAAACAGGACAAGATCGAATTGCAAAACCATTCATCTGCAATGCAAATGCTCGTAACAGGGAAAACGTGGTGGCGAAACCTTAAAGCCTGGGATATGGAGCAATGGAAGAAATTTATCCAGTCGAATGAGTCTTCTTTCACACACAGTGTACAGTGTTTGTTCTCCAACAGTGAAGTTGCGTTCCAAGATGACAGGGCCCCTGTCGACACAGTACACATCGTCCAGGAATAGTTTTTTGAGCACGAGGATGTATTGTCGCATCTCCCCTGGCCATCACAGTCACCAGATCTCAATATTAGTGAGCCTTTGTGGTCTACGTTGGCGAGAACGGAGCGTGATAGCTATCCACCTCCGTCATCGTTACCTGCACTTGCCACTATTTTGCCGGAAGAATGGTATAAGATTCGCTTGAAGACCGCACAGGACCTGTATTGATCCAGTCAGAGACAACTGGAAGTTAAGAAACTTCCTGGCGGATTAAAACTGTGTGGTAGACCGAGACTCGAACTCCGGACCTTTGCCTTTCACGGGCAAGTGCTCTACCGACTGAGCTACCCAAGCACGATTCACTCCCTGTCCGCACAGCTTTACTTCTGACAGTATCTCGTCTCCTACCTTCCAGACTTCACAGAAGCACTCCTGGGAAAATTGCGGAACTAGCACTCGTGGAAGAAAGAATATTGCGGAGACATCGCTTAGCCACAGCCTGGAGGATGTTTCCAGAATGAGATTTTCACTCTGCAGTGGAGTCTGCGCTGATATGAAACTTCCTGGCATGTTAAAACTGTGTGCCAGTCCGATACTCGAACTCGGGACGAGTGCTAGTTGTGCAAGTTTCGCAGGAGAGCTTCTGAGAAGTTTGGACGGTAGGAGACGAGGTACTGGCAGAAGTAAAGCTGTGAGGACGGGGCGTGAGTCGTGCTTGGACAGCTCAGTTGGTAGAGCACTTGCCTGTGAAAGGCAGAGGTCCCGATTTCGAGTCTCGGTCTGGCACACAATTTTAAATTGCAAGGGAGTTAAATATCAGAGCACACTCCGCTGCAGAGTGAAAATCTCATTCTGGAAACTGGAAGTTGTTTTAAATACCAACGGTTTCCGGGCACCGTAATAGGTATGATATTGCGTTGTGTATTTGGTGTTTCCGTATTTTTGTCTATTCCCTGTATGTAGATGGTGCAATAGATTGTGAGGACAGTGAGCTACAGTACATGTGGCTTCACTATGGCGATGGTGCGGCCCAGGCAGACAACCACATCATGACTTTCTTGGATGAGTGTTTTCGTTGTCTAGGGATTTCGAAGGGGTGTGGCCCCATGTCTTCTGATGTGTCTCCCACCTGACATTTCCTCGTGGGGATAACTTAAGGATGCCGCTTAAAAACTCACTCACTCACCATTCCCGAAGCGTAGAAAGCAGTTGGACAATGTGTTACCGAAATTCCTCAACTAACTTGTGTTTAGGAACTGGCACCATCCTATCAGTTACATGAATCGCATAACACAGCCCACTTTCAATGTCTTTTGCATTCGTTTTTCCATAAGGTAGCTTTACTTAGAAAAGAAAATGAGGATGTGTTAGATGACGATCAGTTTGGATTTAGAAAAGGTAAAGGCAATTCTGACGTTGCGGTTGATAATGGAGGCAAGAGTAAAGAAAAATCAAGACACGTTCATAGGATTTGGAGACCTGGAAAAAGCGTTCGACAATGTAAAATGTTATAAGGTGTTCGAAATTCTGAGAAAAATGGGGTTAAGCTTCAGAGAGAGAGACGGGTAATGTACAAGAGCCAAGAGGGGATGATAAGAGTGGACAACCAAGAACGAAGAGCTCGGACTAAAGAGGGTCTAAGACAGGGATGTAGGCTTTCGGTCCTGCTATTGAATCTGGACTTCGAAGAAACAGTGATGGAAATAAAAGAAAGGTTCAGGAGTGGAATTAAAATTCATGGTGAAATGATATCAGTGATACTACTCGCTGATGACATTGCTATTCTGAGGGAAAGTGAAAAAGAATGGCATGATCTACTGAATGGAATGAACAATCTAATGAGTACAGAATTTGGATTCAGAGGAAATCAGAGAAAGACGAAAGTAATGAGGAGTATCAGAAATGAGAACAGCGAGAAACTTAACATCGTGATTGATGGTCACGAGGTAGATGAAGTTAAAGAGTTCTGCTACCTAGGCAGCAAAATAGCCAGTGACGGACGGATGGAGGAGGACATCAGTAGCAGACTAGCACTGGCAAAAAGGGCATTCCTGGCCAAGAGAATTACACTAGTATCAAATATAGGAGTTAATTTGAGGAAGAAATTTCTGAGAATATACGTTTGGAGCACAGAATTGTAGTGAACCACTATAGTGAAACATGGACTGTGGAAAAACTGGAACAGAAGAGAATGGAAGCATTTGTGATGTGGTGCTACAGACGAATGTTGAAAATTATTTGGACTGGTATGGTAAGGAATGTGAAGGTTCTGCGCAGAATCGGAGAGGAAAGGAATATGTGGAAAGCTCTGACAAGGAAAAGGGACAGGATGATAGGACATCTGTTAGGACATCAGGAGCTGCAGAGCACTAACTGGAGAGGAAGACAGAAATTGGAAAACGTCCACCAAATAATTGAGGACGTAGGTTGAAAATGCTACTCTGAGATGAAGAGGTTGGCACAGGAGAGGAATTCTCGACGGGCCGTATCAAACCAGTCAGAAGACTTTCAAATGAAAGAGCACATGATTCAGTCGTCCTTTTCTTGCAGGTTTTATTCGGCAAAACTAGATTTCGGCCAGTGCGTAGCCATTATCAATGCACCATTTCATAGTATCAATTCATGTTCTGGTGCATCAGTCCCTGTTGTTCGGGCTTCTGTCACAGATCTTTCAAGACTACTGTAGAATGAAGGTAGGATTTTCGGAGAACACATCGTTACTTATGGAAGGTAACCTGAGTCAGAAGACTGAAGACTCAAAAGCTTTACTTACTGAACACTCTCTATGTCACTTGAAGGTACGTGCTACATTTGTAGAAACAATATCTGGAATGCGCTGTAAATTCTGGTCCTAGCATATATTCATTCAGAAAGTGACATACTTATTGGTCAGAATGACGTGGAGTTAAAATGTGCAGTTTATTTTGCGTTGATATTCCAGTCGTAGCCGGCACATGCGTCATCCTCACCGTTCCATTCCTTTAAACTCCCTAAAGCCGTGCTCCACGAAGCCGAAGCTGTAAATAATATTTACTGTCGATAATTTTGTTTGTCATTCCCGGAAACATTACCTATGTGCAACGTGGCCATTATGCGGAATTCGGTACAGGATCGCTCTTGAGTTACCTGGGCAACGGTGGTCCCGTCGTTGTCTTTGTTCCTAGCGTCGCTGATCTCATCTCCTCAGTTGGACCAGCTTAACGATGGCTTTGTTCTCATGGTACTTTATAAACGTCAAGTGGAATAAGAATGACGCAGTTTCTTGTGTTTTAAACAAAGCCATTTCATGGTTGGATGATTCACTTGTAATTGTCATTTTATCCATGCTGGCTCTCTTGAACTCTGCGGCCTTTAATGATTGCTGGTGAATAACGCAACCAGCTAAGAAATACTTACAAAATGTTTGATTTCAATGTAATAGCTGGTTTAGGGCTATTGTCCATCTTAAAAAAAGCTGTCGTCTCGCATTACATTGTCTACAGCATGTCGGCCACTCCTGTAGTATGTTTTAGAGGACGGCGATTTGTCCTGCTATCCTTACGCTTTTCCAGGATAATGGGTAAGGCTTTACAAAGCATCAGTCTAAATAAATCACTCTGGCATAAAACACTTTATAATATTATTCATATCACTTCGAAGCTAAGATATGTTGAGACATTTCTGGCTTTGGGCCGTAAGATTCTATTCTAAGATTCACTCTACAGTTTTTTTGAGATTACAGTAGCTGAGGCATGACGTAAGAAGTGGGTTGAGAGGCGGACTTGGTACAATGAGTACCAGTTGCGTGAGCTATTGTGCCAGTTTAACAGTAGTATAATCTGATTGGTTGCCACCACATGGAACTACCCGCCAAGTTTCTAACAAGGGAACCTCCCCATCGCACCCCCCTCAGATTTAGTTATAAGTTGGCACAGTGGATAGGCCTTGAAAAACTGAACACAGATCAATCGAGAAAACAGGAAGAAGTTGTATGGAACAATGAAAAAATAAGCAAAATATACGAACTAAGTAGTCCATGCGTAAGATAGGCAACATTAAGGATAGCGTGAGCTCAGGAGCGCCATGGTCCCGTGGTTAGCGTGAGCAGCTGCGTAACGAGAGGTCCTTGGTTCGAGTCTTCCCTCGAGTGAAAAGTTTACTTTCTTTATTTTCGCTAAGTTGTGATCTGTCCGTCCGTCTCTGTTCACTGTAATAAGTTTAATGTCTGTGATTCTATGATTTTGCGAAGCTGCACAGATACACAGAGCAGTATTGTTTACGTGATCGTGCGTCAATTATCGAAGTTCAGGCACTCACACATAATCAAATTCGCTCTCCAAAATTCCAGGACATGTTCAGATTTGCTTGGACATATGCAGGATTTGACGGTCTACACACGCAAAAATTTGAAAACGTTAGAAACATATCTTTTGACAGAGCACAAGGAAAACTGTGCTACTGTGAAACTATTGCATTCATTTGTTGCAGTTTATGTGACAAACTCTTACGTTTTCATCACTTTTTTGGGAGTGATTATCACATCCACAAGAAAATCTAAATCGGGCAAGGTAGAATAATATTTTTACCCATTCGCAAAGTGTACAAGTTGGGTGGGTCGACAACATATTCCTGTCATGTGACGCACATGCCGTCACCAGTGTTTTATAGAATATATCAGACGTGTTTTCCCATTTGAGAGGCACGTCCTTTCGTCTACTAATCGCACGGTTTTGAGGTGCGGTCACAAAACACAGACACTAAACTTATTACAGTGAACAAAGACGTCAATGAACGAACGGAGAGATCAAAACTTTGCGAAAATAAATAAAGTTTTCACTCGAAGGAAGACTCGAACCAAGGATCTCTCGTTCCGCAGCTACTCACGCTAACCACGGGACCACGGCGCTCCTGAGCTCACGTTATCCTTAATGTTGCCTATCTTACGCATGGACTACTTAGTTCGTATATTTTGCTTATTTTTTCATAGTTCCATACAACTTCTTCCTGTTTTCTCGATTGATCTGTGTTCATTTTTTCAAGGCCTATCCACTGTGCCAACTTGTAACTAAATCTGAGGGGGGTGCGATGGGGGTTCCCTTGTAAGACTTTTTATTAATTTCATAAACCATAATTCAGATTTAATTGTCTATCATGGTAAATGCACTTTCATCAGCAAGTTATGATCTAATTATTTCAGATCTCATTTTTAACTATTTTTTTATTAACATTAGAAAAACGGTATTCAGAGGAAGCACTTCGATCTTCGACTGCCGCCAAATGTGCTGTACGAAGCGAAGTGATTCCGGTTATCTAGTCAGTTTGGATCAAGATGTTGAACGGTATGTTTCGCTGCACACGCGGCACTCTTATTAATATCTCGAATGTATGTCACATAAAATTTTATTCATACATCGCAACTCTGTATGCGAGGCAGAGAACACGGAGTAACAATGTATACCACTTTTGTGAAAATGTTTTCTACAAGACTGAATGTAATAGGATTGTGATTGATTCTAAAATGAATAGTGAAACATGTGACTCTGTAGACGCAATCATGCATTACACCTTTAGGAAGTTTATAGCATTATCTGCTTCGTGTGTTGTGAATGAAAAGCTATTGACATCTGAGATTTGGAACTTATCAGATCATTTAATAGAACTGAGAGCCTTAGCCATCTCACAAGTTATTTTACAGCGTCACGTCAAGAACAACAAACTTGCGGCCTGAGCAGCACATCTGCGTTGTGATGAAGATCTCAGGTAAGTGGAGTATTACGAAATGTGAGTCCTCTACCTTGAAGTGGCAGAACACAACTAGGCCCCTCCCAAGTCCTGCATTTCCAGTACAAATGGAAAAAGGTACATGTCATTCGTGTTTTCACGGAGGCTGGGAAGCGGAGGAGTAATTAACGTGGAAAATGGATGTTTATTTCGAAGCACACTAAAATCGTCACATTCTATAGTTAGTTCGGTTAACACAGTACTTACCGTGAATTCCACACTGCCCCTCATATCAGTCTAATCTTGATGAGCATTCATTTATTCTGACCACATCAGTCTTTCTCTCTATGTACCGCAGTAATGTGCTACACGATCGTTATAAACAAAAACGTCGAACGTAAAACACATGTGTGAAGCTGAAACTAACATGAAGAATGTTATGGATTATTTCTGTCTCAATGATTTATTTAGAATCTCTGTGCTTTTTGTACTGCACAGCTTATACACTGTACTGAAAGAGGATAAGAACCAAAGAAAGACAAAGCACTGTCCACTAAAAATTCTGCAGGAGGGGATGATATGTTGCTGACAAAGACATTAACTTAGCAAGAGCGGGAATTGCCTGCAGGGTTAGCGACTGTTTTACGTTAAAAGTACTTGAAAAACAGTAGTAAATGATGACAGTGACTGCGCCAACTATTTAATTGATTATACAATAATACTTATACCGCCCATGGTACAGTGTATCAAAAGATAATTTAAAATTGTACAAAACAAAACTTACATTTTAATCGCATCTTTTATGAGTGTGTGTATTGACATCACATATCTGTACATATTTGCTTATCTTTCAAAAAATACGTGCGCATCTGTAAAAATTAAAATAACTTTCAAAATACACTGTAAAAATACATATTTAAAAAATGTCTACCAAAATGTATTCAAAACTACCGTTTTTAAAATATTTCTGTTAGGATAACACTGCAGCCACTGTATTTTGGCTACTTACCAACTGCGCTTCATCAAATAACTGGAAGAACCCCAGATAAAGGTCTCCGTAGTAGCCTCAGAAAAGTGGCAGAGCTTGGCGAGACATTAGAGTTTGGTGTTGATCCTGTGACCTAGTGAATGCAGCATTATTGGGGAAGTTTGTGAACGATTGGTATACAGTAAGTATTTGCAGTGCCAAGGTACTCTTGTAACTTGGATAACTTGGCAGCGCTGGCGCTATTTGTTGTTAGGAAGCGATGAAGCGAGCAGAGGTGCGGGAGAAGCAGCGCTTGGGTGGGACGGGCGCAACAGGTAGCAGCTAGCAGGCCGCGGCTGTTGAAGTGCTCTCATCCTCTTCGCTTTATCGGAGCTCCGCCGCTGTTTAACAGCTGCCTTCTCTTTCTGCAAAATACCGCATCTCACGTGTCTAAAATAACAAGTGCAAATTTGGTTTCTCGCTTTTGTCCATAGGTATTACTTCTTTCTTTTCAAAGGAATGGCCAAAGAGGTTGTAAAACGACCATCAGTGGAACGAGTGTAATAAAGTGCAATCCAGTTAAGTCAGGTGAAGCCGGGAGAATGAGATGAGGGAATAAGACACTGAAAGTAGACGACGACACAAGACAAGAGAGTTGAAGTGTAATGTGACAGCAGCAAGAAAAACTTTCCTGATAAATATGTTAAAGTCGAATAACTTCAAGTGTTAGTGTTTTCTGGGTATAGCCTTGTACGGAAGTGAAACGTGAAAGATAAATAGTACAGGCAAAAAGAAAATTTATAGCATTTGAAATGTAGTACTACAAGAGAATGTTGAAGTTCAGGTGGGAGGGTCGAGTAACTAATGAATAGATGCTTAATTGAAGTGGGGAGAAAAGAGCTTTATGGCACAAATTCTTGAACAAGGAGAGATACCCAGCGATGGAGTCGACTTTCTGAAATTATCCATACGGTAACAATTATTTAACTACATGAAGAAACGTAAATCAGTTAAACTTTATTCAACGTATAAACGTCGTTACAAATATTCGAGTTTAGGTTATGACATGTTCGCTATGCCTGCCATCATTGGCGATGACGTGGTGAAGACGAATAGGGAAATTCTGCATGACCCGCTGAAGTGCCTGAACATCGATGCTGTCGATGACCTCGTGAATGGCCGTTTTCAGCTCAGCAGTGATTTTGTGGTTGTGGTTGTTGCTTGCACCTTGTCCTTAATATATCCCCACAAAAAGAAGTCGCATGCGTTCAGAACTGGGGAACGTGGCGGCCAATCGAGGCCCATGCCTGTGGGCTCTGGTTACTCCAGAGCCAGAATACTGTCGCCAGAGTCCTCCTCCAGGGCATCAAACACTCTCCTGCTTCGATTGGGTAGAGCTCCTAGAACACTATTCCCTGATCACTGAACCTTTATTTCTGTCGCGGGAAAAACGACGTATGAAACTAACGTGCCGTGAAAGACGTTTATGCTACCCTTTGAGAGGATTTCAAAGTTCGATCGTGCGTGTGTGTGATGGAAAAGTGTACCGGACTATAACTGCGAATTTTGTGAAGTTAACGGTAAAACCAAACGGGCCTTAACCTTGGGAGTTAACAGAAGTGGTAAAATTATAAGTGAATGAAACAAATTGAGCGGTCGATTACACACATTAATTAGACACATTAATTTGAAAGTATATATTTGAGAAAATTGGATATTAGTTATTGAAGTTACTTTAGTTGAGATTTCCCTCTGAATATCAAACAGGATTCAAACTGACACAGTGCACTCTTTACTGTGTGTAGCAGCGGTTACCACACCAGTAAATCATGGGGAGCGAAATTGCACCGAGCCCATACTAATGACGGCGACAATCAATAGCATTACTTAATCAAAATACTGAAACATCACTACATGAAGTACAGAACTAATTTTGGACATGAGAGGCTTCAATCTTGACTGACACGAATAACACAAATAAAGATAAATAATATCTTAAATACATTCCTTAAGCTCCTCTGCATATAGCAGTTTTCCTTAGTAACAGCAATAGTTGATTTTTTTGTTTCTTAATAGGAAAACGATATTATGGGGAGCCATAAACTGGTATAGTTTCACTAGCAAATATTCTTTGATTACTGCAAAAGTAAAAACTATCTCTAAAGCTAATCATTCACTTAAATTACTTTGCAAGGTAATAAAATGCAACACTGGGTTTAACTTCAAAAGGAACCATTTATGATGGGTACCAAAACTACACTATCTTTGAAAATGTGCATAACTTCACTTCTATCAGTACAACCGCAAATCGGTTCATTAAAAATTTATATGTACTTCAGTCATCTGTGTAGCAGGTATTCTTGGCAATAATATTTAAACAATCTTGCAGTGTAATCCTACAAAACTATATTTTATAATAAACTAAGGATACTTTAGCAAAAGCCTATCCAACTTAACTTTTATCGTTTTTAGCCATTAAATAATTCAGGTTTTCACTTTGCTATTTATTAATCTTTAAATTTTTGTACTTAAAATTCTTACCTTAACAATTTCACTTGGAGTATTCCATAAACAAAACATCAAAATTTTACTCTTACCTTAACTTTCACTACTCCTTTTACTTTGGATAAAAAATCACTTTTAAACACATTAATGTCAGAATTGTTCTTTTAAATCGGGATACTCGGTTTTAGTAGCACTTAGGTGAGGACCCTGCGTAGGTTGATCAGGATTGAAGTTATGGTTTGGAACACGAATTGACGTTTTATGTGATTATTATTGAAACAACACGCAAATTAAATGGTTCATGCCAATATACGTTACGTAACTGAATGTATACCCCACGCGGTCTCAGGCGCCTTGCCGCGGTCCGTGCGGCTCCCCACGTCGGAGGTTCGAGTCCTCCCTCGGGCATGGCTGTGTGTGTTGGCCATAGCGTAAGTTAGTTTGAGTTAGATTAAGTAGAGTATAGGCTTAGGGACTGATGATCTCAGCAGTTTGGTCCCTTAAGATCTTATCACAAATTTACAATTTCTGTGAAGCATTGGCGAAGATTAGTGGCAGGCGTAATGGCGGCTAATTTTACTCACGGCTGTTGATGTTCGAATGATCTATAAAATTTCTTCTTGGCGTCGGATTTTCAACATATTAGAGCCATTCCATTATTCCGTGAATACCAAATAATGGCCAGATCCACATCCAAGGCAAATCCCGGGGCGCCACTTGTTAGCAACAGACAGTGGCTGCGCCAGAGACTGAGATGGCGTGGAGTTTTACAATTATTTAGTGAACTTTCTTTACAATTTCTCCCTCATCGTCCCTGCCCAGCCCTGCGGATCCCTCCGCCTGGCTTTTGCTGTGTAGATTCTCCGACAGTGCGCGCAACGCGCGTTGCTGATCGCAGTCGGGAGCCTCAGGCCCTCAGTGCTCCGCTGAAGCCAGGATACCCTGAGGTTGAGATGAACTCGTTGCCTCTCGGCGCCACAGTATGGGCACACCCACGGAGCCGCGTCGCCGTGAGGTCAGCTGCCGACGCCTGCTGCACCGGCGGCTGGGAAGCCGTCAGTCGCGATATCCGCGAGGTCCCGTCATGGACGGACCACACGCCGTGGGGCCGGGTTGCCGTGAAGTCCGGGCGTCAGTCCCCGGCGGCGCCTGTGACCAAGACCGCACTGCGGCAAGTTCTTGCTATAGTTAGTCAGCCATGGCGCCGACCGAAATCGGGCAGACCTCCAGAGCTGAAGTTGACATCTGGCGGCGAACAGATGACTCCTGTGAGCTGGAACAGACTTCCGGAATCGTCACCTACGAAGATTGAACATTCGGACACGGACCACGTCCGTCCTTAGATCCGAACTGCTTCCTAATGGCTTCTGTGTGTTGCTGCCTGCGCTCCATTACTTATATCCGGCAGGAGGACGTTTTTTTACCCTCGGTGGTAGCTTTTTGTTATTACTCCCGCAGTATATTGCAGCGTAACTTAGCGTGCTGACATCACTCCCCTTACTCAGCACTCTCCAGGCTTCGCTCCGCGCTCGATCTGTGTGCGTCCTTGCGTCAGGCTGCTGGTAGACTGCTGCTGTCAGCAAGACTATCTGTGCTTGCCTACTTCGCAACGCCTCGGTCGCCGGCATTCCCCTGTTTTGCCATTCTCCACTGCGTTAAGCAACACTTACTACATGTGGCTACAAAAATACTGATCGCAAAAATGAACAGTTGATCCTGTCTGACTACGCCCTGAAGCAGATCTTAGGATCTCTTGATGGTGGCTGGCCGAAGTGGCCGATAGGTTCTAGACGCTTCAATCCGGACCGCGCGACCGCTACGGTCGCAGGTTCGAATCCTGCCTCTGGCACGGATGTGTGTGAAGTCCTTAGGTTAGTTAGGTTTAATTAGTTCTAAGTTCTAGGGGACTGATGACCTTAGAAGTTAAGTCCCATAGTGCTCAGAACGATTTGAACCGATCTATGTACCAAACACTAGAAGACACTACTTTCGAAGATGCTCTGCAGTGGTGTGCAAACTCAGTGGAAATAAAACTTACGTGGTCACAGCTGTTTACGTTTATAGCCCTAATAAGCCGAAGTAATTAGCAATATCACCGTATGTACTGCATCCGGTGCATCGGAGTGATGGTTCTCGTACACGTCTGCGAAGATGGAAGAACTCGAGCCACAAAATAAAAAACAAACTCATTCAAACACTAGAACGGCAGAAGGCAGTCCTCTGACTAGTATAATCTAATAATGTCTTCTCCTCTCTGTGTTCTACAGACAAGAATAGCGAACTCCCAGCCACAAGAACGGAATTCAGATAACGTCTCAACGTGAGTATGGACAGAAGAAGTGCTCTGAGTCACTGAACACTGCGTACTCAGCGACTCCCTACACGGAGGAGGCGAAGTTCAGAATCGTATAAGTTCGCAACAGTGCAGTGCCTAACCGTTCTAACTCTAAAATCTCCTGAGAGCAAAGACAGCAAGTCCGTCTGTACCAAAAAAAGCTGATAATGAGCGACCGTCAAACGCGGGCGCTCAAAACGGAATACCTCATTAACTCCACCGCTGGCTTCCCAGCAAAGTCCCTCGTAAGTGCATAAGGCGAATCATATTATCGAAACCACGGAATATTCTCACTCTCCACAGATTCTTCCAAACGTCGACCACCATATTTTTGTCTTTTGTCGTCCAGCGCGGAAAGTTTGCGAGGAAACACCTATCCTCGTTAATTAGGAATACATACAATGGTACGCTTCTCAGAGTAAAAACTCCTCGGAAATAACCCAGCCTGCGCCATTTACGAGGTAACGGTTCCTCGTTCCTCTCTGCTGCGTCCAAGCTTTTCAGAGTTTCTGCAGTATTGTCCAGTTATACTTCCGGCCGCGCTACAACTACTAGCCGTCCGCCGCTGTATTGTGCTTCAGTGCTCAGGTGACCCGATTGTCCGTATTGTCTACTTCCTGTGTTAAGCAGGACCAACACGCCTGTGCGGGCTTTTTCACCCAGGGCTTCAGTTACGCCTGCTGTTTCATTTCCACTGGCGTTCCAACCTCTACTAGTATACGCAATCATTCATTACGCCGTTTTGATAATAAAGACACTCCGTCACCTTTCATGCGATAAGCGTTAACGAACATTTACAAGGTGTGCGTGACAATGTCAGTTTTCTTTAAATATTCGTATACACGATGTACAACCTATCAAATGATACCTAATTCTTGTTGTAAATCACGGCAAACTATGTAGATGAGTACTTGTAAGGTGCGAAATTATAGCCACCTTACATCGTTACTGCAGGATGAAGACTGCTCGATCGCGAAATGCGGATGATACAGGACTCATGTGTAAAAGGTCGTAAGGTCATATCTTGTCAAGTTCTCTGAAATTTACTATTTTTTAAATCTTCATCGAAATTACTTTAATCGTTATTTTTATTCAATTCATTGGCGTAAATGTATTTCATTATTTCTCCTCCTTTGTCACATCATTTTAATCAATGTATTAATTTATGTCAAATTACTCTCGTTTTTTTCTTCCCATCTTGCATTTCCCACTTGGAATCTTTGTGCATGTGATTTCAGGTACTTTTATGTATTAACTTATATTTAATTTCTTCCGTTTTACAATCCTCTATTTTTGTTCATGTTATTGCATTCATTATTTTTGTTCCACGTTTCGCTTGAATTTCGTTTTATTTATGAACCCCTCTTTCATTTAAATCTTCATCTCCTTTACTTTGTCCATCGTGAGATAATTATTAATGTTTTAAATGCTTTTATGACGTTAACTATCCAGAAAATGTACACCCTGCATCGAAAAATATATTTTGACGCAACGGCACAATCAATGCAAACAGTTTATTGCGTCTTTTGTTTTTTAACCGATACATCGACAGTTTTTAATATTTAAATATTATGATAGATAAATAAAGTAATTTAATTAACATGCACAAAGATCTCATGTGGATAAAAGTATGATAGCAAGAAAAAATGAGAGAGATTTCGAAAAATTAATATGTGGTATATAATGATATGATAAAGGAATAGGAAGAAACAAAATACATTTAATATAGTAAATTGAATAAAAATGATGATTAGAATGATTTTCGATAAAGATTCAAAAATGAAAAATTTTCATTTTCTAACGACATTCGAACTCTCAACCTCTTGCACACGTAGTCTGTACCTTCACGGTTACGCTGCTGAGCCAATCTACTAAATACTTGTATGCCATTTGCGAAAGCTAAAGAATTTCACGCGAAATTCGGAACTGTTTTTCGTCGATTACTTCACAAGGGTGAATACCACCAGAGTTTGATACCAGGGATCTTAAGCTATGTCATCGTATAGATGATTTCAAAAAGTCGATTCCATCACTGGAAACCTCCCTTGCAAGAGAAGGTATCGATTATAAGACACATCCTGAGGAATCAGGGAACAGTTAATCTGGTAATTGAGGCAAGTGTAGATGTAGAAATTACTGAGCGAAACGAAGACTCGAATACAAATGGCTGTGAGCACTATGGGACTTAACATCTGAGGTCATTAGTCCCCTAGAACTTAGAACTACTTAACCTGACTAACCTAAGGACATCACACACATCCATGCCCGAGGCAGAATTCGAACCTACGACCGTAGCGGTTGCGTGGTTCCAGACTGTAGCGCCTAGAGCCGCTCGGCCACCCCGGCTGGCGGGTTGGAATACAGTAAACATATGAAAATGCATGTAGGGTGCAATAGTTAAGCGCATATGAAAACAAAAAAGATAAACAAGCACGAAAGGCTGCAGCAATTAAGTCTTCAGAGTGATGAATACAACAATACTAATTTGAAGGTGTATTTATTGTAGATGTATCTTCCGCCTGCCGTATTATCTTCAGCATTGTAATACGCGGCTAGGTATTAAAATTATTCTAAGATAGCAAATAATGAAATTTCATTCACTTTGAATATACAGTGAATTAGGTAGAATACACGATCAAATTTGTAAAGTGGTTTGCTGTACACAGTGTGCAACTTCCTGCAGCAACAGTGGCTGTAAACCTGCTGAATATCGAGTCGAACTGATGTTGGATGACAGACAGTGGTTCATCATTCCATGTCTCTTCCGCGCTGTGCCTGAGTTCCTCGCTGAGGATGGCGAGTAGTGGTTTGCCAGTTTTTCGGCCACCCGTGGTCGGATACGTCCAGTGTGTGCTAGATGTGGAGAACGCGCTGCCCACGGCAACAATCCAATATCCTCTTTAATGAGGCAGGTAAGGGCAGCTGGGCGGTGTGGCTATGTGGTTTGAAGCGTCATGTCACGGACTGCGCCACTCCTCCCACCGGAGGTTCGAGTCCTTCCTCTGGCAGGGGTGTGTGTGTTGTTCTTATCATAAGTAAGTGTAAGTGGTGTGGAAGTCTAGGGACCGATTACCTAAGCAGTTTGGTCCATTAGGAACTCACACACATTTGAACATTTTGAACAGCGCGGGTAACATCCACTCCTGCGTTATCGCTATAATAGGAACCTTTTCAGTCTTTATAACTATGGCCCTAAAGGTTTCGAACCCTTTATATATCTCTTGATCATATGAAACGGTGTTGCGACGCCTGCCTAGGTGGCCGATCGGGTTCTAGGCGCTACAGTCTGGAACCGCGCGACCGCTACGGTCGCAGGTTCGAATCCTGGCTCGGGCATGGATGTGTGTGATGTCCTTTGGTTAGTTAGGTTTAAGTAGTTCTAAGTTCTAGGGGACTGATGACCTCAGAAGTTAAGTCTCATAGTGCTCAGAGCCATTTTTTTGTGTTGCAACCTTCGTCATCAAATGGCTTGTATTTTTTTTTTTTTTTTTTTTTTTTTTTTTTTTTTTTTTTTTTTTTTTTTTGGTTTCCATAAATCTCAAATTACTTTCGTGAGGCAGAGTGATTCCTCCTACGGGATCGTTGCTGAATATTTCCTGATATCTCATAAGAAAATTACATTTACGTGTGTCTATAATGATTACACCGTCTGCAGAGTTCTAAAAAGTCTAGTTCTTAAAAATTCTTACTAAAAATACGTAGTCTACCTCCATAGCTGATGTTCAGCATTGCTGACGGGGGACTCGGGTTCGATACATTGCCAGAGGATGATACGGCGGTAGGTCGGGTCCAATTAGCCCGTCTAGGTCCTGAACGCGGAACTTTATTAAGAACAAATAATGAACTGTGTCGAGATATACTTCCTTCGTTTTTATTGCTACGTCTTTTACTAAAGGCTGCTGGTTTCGTAAGATGAAACTTCTGTCTGCAGACATCTGTTGAACATATTTTAATTATTGAAGTATTGCCTTATAATTATCATATTATCCTCTGAATTACTGTGCTTATTGAGATGGAAGGTTTAACTGGCACAGTAATCATTCTTAACATGCGCCGCATCCCTTGTAATTTTAGACTGCTAAGTCGTCTTAATGCTTTATGGCTCTAACTGCACATGGTTAAGTGTGCTGTAACTTGATGAAAAATGTTCCACTACATTACTTTAAACATTTATATCTTTTAGTTTGTGACTCGACTTTTAATACTGTAGTCACGTTTAGCAGATGTTTGAAAAATGGGACTACTATTCTGAAACTGATAGTTTTTAATTAAAGACTGTGAATAACTACTACAGACGAAGAAACTCAAATAGTTCATGCAGTCCATTTAAAAGTAACTTAAGTAAGGAAACTAGATACACAGTAAGTAGCGTCTGTGTGAGTAAATTATATTGAGATTAGAAAACTGTGATCTTACGAACGTTGAAGGTGTAACAAATGAGAAGTTGAAACCGCCATTCGTTCAGCAAACGATAGTGCACTGCCCGTGGGTGGCAGGGAACGGCGATTGAGTCGAGGTTCGACACACTTCGTGTGCATGTTTGTATCGTTTGTTTGTATTCCTTAGATAATAAGAGAATCACAAGCTGAATATGATTTTGTCTGAACGAGTTTTAACATTTGGGAAATAAATTGTTCTTTACACGCCGTTACGCGAAATACCAGACTCGCGTATAATACTGGGAGTCCGTTAGCAATAATGTAGTGAGTTACAACGCATCACCCGTGTTGTGCTTGTGCTCCTCAACTCCCGTTGTTTGCTGTTACTATGTTCGAGGTAAAATTCTCATACATAAATAATGTGTGTGTGTGTGTGTGTGTGTGTGTGTATTATTTCTCAATTTAATGGAAATACTTGTGTGTTTTCCTTTTAAGTGAGAAGTTCAATAAGTAAAGTAACACTTTTCTCTGAAATTATGTTAGTTTTATTCAAGATTCCAATACACCACATTGTTCCTCACACTCCTGGTTACAAAACCTATTTTTCAACATTATCTCCGTTCCGAGCTGTCGCCTTACGCCATCTTACTTGGTGGCCTGTATTCACACATGGCACCAATCCGTTGGTCGACGTCGGAGCCGATGTCTTGCTGCATCAGTAACCTCTCCATTATCCACGTACTGCTTCATGTGGAGGGCATCCTTCTTTGGGCCAAAAAAATGAAGTCGAAAGGTGCGAGATCTGGACTGTAATGAGGATGACGAAGAACAGTCGAATTAAGTTTTATGAGCTGCTCTGGGATGCGCCTTGCGTTTCATGGAGAAGGAGAAGTTCGTTTGGATAACCTCGAATAATAGTGTCCGTACTTTCCAACATTGGAGTGACAGTTCTTTGCTGTAGACTGGCATGCGGGAAATCGGACAGGTTTGCGCGATCCTGTTGCGATGATGACAGACGCGTCGCCCAACAACCCGCCATTCTTTTGTTCACTGCCAGGTTTCCGTAGACGTTCTGAAAGCGCCTATGAATATCTGCGATGCACTGGCTTTCCGCCAAAAAAAAAAAAACTCAGCGACATCTCTCTACTCGGATGGCCCCTTCGTTACAAACGCCATTTTGAAGGCTTCATTTAACTGTGCTACCTATTGAAACTTCATGAAACTCTAGGGGTTGAAGCGGGAATATTCCACGATGCCCTACAATAAATTACGCTTTTCTTAACCGAAAATGACTGAGGGAAAAAATATATATATTACTTACTTACAGCAGTAAGCAAGCTCGCTATTTAGGCCGTTAGTTGCGATTGGACTGCAGTAACTTTTGTAAGAGGGCTCGCTATCAATTAAAGTGTAAACCGGCCTTTCACTGACTATAACTTTCCCCGTCATCTTTTTACTAACTCTGCCAACGTATAGACAATCAACCCGTCTGTCAATAGTAGAAGAATCCAAGTGCCTACGTGGTCAAAGGACGGAAGATCAGCAGGTGAATGACGGTCTCTGTCTGGTATGTAAATTGTATGAGGATATTTAGCAGTCTTTAATATCAGTCGCCGCAGACACGTCGATTGCCTCGATAGCAGTAATACTCAGTTACGTTGAAGTGATTAACAGTTCTCCACTCGCTCGACACTGAACATTTGACATACTTCTCTTGAAAGCGAAACACAGACATCTAATAAATTTTGTTTATCTGAGCCAACTGGCATTATCCCGACAATGCTACTCCAATTATTCCCTGTGTGCATGTTGCCTAGGGAAACAACAAAAACGTGATCAGTACACTGTACTTCGATAGCTTCGTTAATTTGTTAGGGTATTGAGTATTAACGCCACGCCTTCTCGAATGTGTCACGTGTTCTTCTGATAAAGTAACTGCTTACACAAGATATCCAGCACGTGCTTCCTGTTAAATAGCAAAAGACACTCGCTATTCCACGGCTCAGATCACTCGGATCTACTTCACCATACACGTTCAAAGTATCATCACAGTCTGTTTTGGTCGATTACGACTCTAACTACAAGCAAGACAGGTCTCGCCCATGGAAAAGCCGTAATTTATCATATAAGTTTTTGTAAAAATGATGACTCGTTTTGGGAACGCCAAACAAACAAGATTTATACCACGAAAATCCTCCTCAGTCCAGGTAGAGGTATCCCATAGGGAGGGACATTCTTCATTACGCCTCGGTGGCGTTTCTGGAAAAGTGATAAAGTACTGATAAAAAGGAAAGTTCACCTTATATGAAGTTGTACAAAATATTGGTGTACAGATTCAATTCGAAAATATAGAATACATATTTTTCAAGTAAAAAATACGAATATCGAAAACATTTTCTTACAAACAAGTCCACAAATTTAAATAATGGAGTGAAATTTAAAAATTAATTTGCAAAAATGGGAATGCTAAAGTGATAACTATTTCTAACAGTAGGTGCATTTTGAAATATATGAGTTGAAAATTGTTAGACCATCATAAAAGTAGGATACTTAACGCCCGGGAAGGAAAATTTTAACCGAGTGAGGTGGTGCAGTGGAGTAGGAGGGGGGGGGGGGGGGGGTGTTCAGACTCCATCAGATAACCTCCATGGCTTCCCTAACTAAATTGTCGGGCTGGTTTATTTCCTCGCTCATCGTTGTTGGCCTTCCTGCCTCTAATAACGTCGTGGTGGTCAGTGAGAGGTGAAACTGTACTTCTTTCCTTTGTTTCTAAATTTTGAACAGAAAATATTACATTGAAATTATTACGAAAAGGAGTAGTAGTAAAAAAAAAAAGTAAATAAATTGGCGAGCAGTTCGGTGTAAGAAGTATCTACATCAAATCATGAAATTCAGCCACATGAAAAAGTGTAGGTTAAAAATTCGTATATACATGAATAGAACGAAAGTGAAGGTATTAAACAGGCAGCTCAATGGAAACTTCGTCAGATTAGAACTGTATGTTGGACCGGGACTGAAACAGCAATTTAGGCCTTTCCCTTAACACTTTCCAGAAGGAGACACGTATAGATAAACTGGGGCGGTGATAGGCTAGTGAGGGACTCTCGGGACTCACCTGGTAAGAACGTTGCCCACAGCGGTCCTAGTTTCAGTTCAATGTACAGTCAGCTGCAGACTGAAAGTTTTCATCCTGAAAGTGATCGAATTCTAGGAACACAGAAGTAGAGTAACTGATAAGGACATAGAATGTAAAAGAAAATATATAAAACCAGCGACGTACAATAATATAGCCAAAACAGGAATATCACATCTAAAATCCAAAAGTGGCAAGTTGTACTGGAGTAAGAAGTGAAGTAAATGCGGTGCTGTTTGGTCTTACAAACGGAAACTAATTTCACAGAGAAAATTGGTGTTATATGAGCAGCATCAATTTCGAAGTAGTTGTATTGTAAAGAGAAGAAGGTGTAACCTGCTTAAATTGCAAGCTATATGCATAAATAGCTGACAGGAAACCCAAAATAAATAATATAATTTTGAAACGTTCTATAGAATATTCCCAGAATTTGTTAATGATTATAACTTTCCGCTTTTATAAACTTGAAACGTGAAGTCTAAGTGTCGCTGTTATTTCTGTACCATTGAGTATCAGAATGCAGCCCAAAACATAAGTAACACTTAAAGTCGTCCAATTTCCTTTATCTTACTGGCATTCAAAATCAACGGGAGGTCCTCATTTGAATGATGCTATTGTTTGCTGATGACACTATAGTATAGGGAAGGTATATTTGTTTAGAGACAGTAGGAATATATACTATGAGTTAGACAGAATTTCTGTTTTGTGTTGTGAATGGCAGCTTGCTATAAATGTAGAATAATGTAAGTTAATGCAGATGAGTAGGAAATACAGTCCAGTAATTCTTCGTATGTCCTTCTTTATTTATACAGATGATTGCAGGACCTCGGCTGTTTGGTATAGAATGTCGAATCAAAACACCTTTCAGCCATCTAATTTCCCAGTTGTTATTTTATTGACCTACAAGTTTTGGACGATATATTAACGCCATCTTCAGACCCCTTGACCGACTTATAGGAAGATTCCCAGAGATGAGAATTTTCCTTTTCATGGAGCCTGAAGATGGCGTAATATATCGACAAAACTGGTTGCTCAATAAAGCAATTGGAAATTTAGACGGCAGAAAGGTGTTTTGATTCTACATTTTCTACAATCCAATAATGTTCAAATATAGCATTAGTAGTGTGCTGCATGACAGTCATGTTGATTAAATACCTAGGGGTAATGTAGCAGAGCGATATGAAATGGAACGAGCGCGTATGGTCGACTTCGATTTATAGAGAGAATTTTAAGAAGTGTATCTCATCTGTAAAGGAGGCGACGCATAGAACACTAGTGCGACCAGTTCTTCAGTATTGCTTGTGTGTTTGGGATCCTCATCGGGAAAAACTGGCCAGTTAAAACTGATACCGGTATTTTAGTCTGGAATAACCGATACTATTGGGTATTACTTTGGTCTCGGTTATAACAGGTGTTTATTATTTGTTACTAATAACCGAGGGAAAAAACCGAAATATCAATTAGCCATAACAGCAGTTCTAAAATTTTTCTTTTGTAAATAAACCTCTTTCAAAAAAGGCAATAATTTTGGTTTGTAAAATTTGCGTTGGTTTGAAATATTGCATTATTATTGAAAATGGGTAAAAGCGATCAGTGCTGTTCAATAATAATGCCAACATAAACGAGTAACAGACACATGGCGTACGAACTGATACAGCATTGCTGAGACAGTAATGTCTATGTCGCCGTGTTTTGTGGCTTAATGTATGCCTGTACATGGAGTGTGCTAGTTTTGCCCCACTTGGTCTATACGGCAGTTTCTCGCTGTCGTCGACGGACATCCATTGTACTGCAGAATGGCACCAACCCTAGTTTGAAAATATTTTTTACGACGTGACGTAGCCGTGAAGTACAATTCATTTGCTTTAAAGGGTTAAACATTTATTTGCCATTTCTATGAAGTAATAAAGGAAAAGGAAAATTATGGTGACCGTAATAAATTAAAAACTTAACAGTTCGTTCATAGTATACAATAAAAAAGTAGAAGGTAACTGATCTGCTGCATGTTTATACATTTTGTGCCTTTTTCTGCTTGTAGCTCTTGAAAGGACAAATTAACACGAAGAACAGTTCTCCAATCTTGGTTTTCACCTTTTACCACCGATTATTCGTAGTGCCCAGATATTGGTACCATCCCCGATTACGACGGGATTTTTGAACAGAGTTTCAAAAAAGTTGGAATCAGTAGAATACTGGTGACTTAACATAGTATTCAACCACTAATCACTTTTTGAGAAAAGCAGTGAACAGTGGATGGATTTTCTTTTATTTGCCTGTTTAGTTTAATATTTTGAGAGTCAGTTTTTTAGTCTTCGCTCGATTTCTACAGGAAATAAAAAAACCGAAAATCGGTTATTTCAAAAATGGGTTGTTTTCAGCGGTTTCAATAGCAAGGTTAAACCGGCGTGGAAAAAAGGCGATAACCGAAAACCAATTGTTTCAGCGGTAACCGCCATTCTTATCACCAGGTCGGATTAAAGGAAGACATGCTGCTACAGTTGTTACTGGTGGATTTGTTCATCACGCGAGTGTTATAGAGATGCATCGTAAACTCAAATGGGAATCCCCGGAGGGAAAACGATTGTCTTTTCCCAAGCCACTGTTGCGGAAA